>NC_086451.1:78407516-78751891 GCF_028390025.1 Pseudophryne corroboree
ACCTGATATACGGGTAGATATGCAGGAGGGGACTGTAGACACTGTCGAGACATTATGGGTAGAAATTGCATGCGGGGAAAAAGGAATAAAAAAACTTAGTATTGAGTGTATGCTATAGGCCGCCTGGTATCAAGGTATCTGATGAGGAATTGTTACTAAAGCAAATTGAAAGAGCAGCAGGAGTAGGAGACATAGTAGTGATAGGAGATTTTAACTATCCAGAGATAAACTGGAAAAACGATTCATGTGATACTGCTAGGGGCAATATGTTTTTAAACACACTTAATGATAACTACTTAGTTCAACTAATTGAGGAACCAACTAGGTACAATGCAATCTTAGACCTGGTATTAACAAACAATGGGGATTTGGTATCAGGTATTATAGTAGGGGAACCCATAGGAAACAGCGACCACAATATGGTCAAATTCAATATCAGTTTTCGAAAAACAGCCCTATACTGGCTCAACTAGGACTCTAAACTTTAGCAAAGCGAATTTTGAAAAGATGAGGGTATTTTTCAGGGATACTGAATGGGAAGGTTTGTTTTTAGGAAAAAATACTACAGAGAAATGCGAGGTACTAAAATTCCTGTTAGCTAAAAATACACTCAAATTTATTCCTACGAGCAGCAAAAAAAGGAATAAAAATCATAAACCGATGTGGCTTAACAAAAAGATAAAAGAATTTATGGGCAAGAAAAGGCGAGCATTTAAAAAATACAAATCTGACGGGGACGCAGAGTCATTTCAGCACTATAAGGAATGTAACAAAATTTGCAAAAAGGAAATAAGAGCGGCTAAAGTAGAAACTGAAAAACTAGTAGCAAAGGAAAGCAAAGCGAATCCCAAAAAATTCTTTAAATACATTAATAGCAAGAGATTAAAGAGGCCCTTTAAAAGACAAGTTGGGGGTCTTAAGCAAAAATGATTATGACATAGCGGACACACTAAATGAGTTTTTTTCAACAGTATTTACTAGAGAGGACCCAATTCAGGGACTAACACATAATCTCAATAATGAGAATATCCCACTGATAGGTACTTATTTAAGCGAGGAAGTAGTCTGTGACCAATTAAAACATTTAAAGATTAATAAGTCACCAGGTCCCGATGGTATTCACCCAATGGTTCTAATGGAGCTTCACTCTGAACTTGCAAAACCACTACTTTTGATCTTTAAGGATTCAGTAATATCAGGTATGGTTCCCAAAGACTGGCGTATAGCGGAAGTAGTGCCTATATTCAAAAAGGGAAGTAAAGCTGAACCAGGTAATTATAGACCAGTTAGTCTTATATCTTTAGTGGGGAAAGTATTGGAAGGTATTCTAAGAGATAGTATTCAGAAGTTCCTTGAAGTCAATAAGGTCATTAAAAGGAATCAACATGGGTTTATGAAGGACAGATCCTGTCAAACCAACTTACTTGGCTTTTATGAAACTGTAAGCGCAAACCTAGATCAGGGTAAAGAGGTGGATGTAATCTTTTTAGATTTTGCCAAAGCATTCGACACTGTACCACACATGAGACTTATCTGCAAGCTACAAGAATCAGGGCTAGGAAGCACAATATGCACTTGGGTCAAAAACTGGTTAGATAATAGGGAGCAGCGCGTTGTGGTTAATGGATCTTTTTCAACTTGGACTGAAGTGCTAAGTGGTGTGCCGCAAGGCTCAGTATTAGGACCGCTATTGTTCAATATTTTCATTAACGACCTAACAGAAGGTCTAGAGAGCATGGTGTCAATTTTTGCAGATGATACCAAATTGTGTAAAGTTATAAATGCGGAGTGGGATGCTGAGTCGCTTCAGAACGACTTAGTTAAATTAGAAGCTTGGGCAGCGAAATGGAGAATGCGCTTCAATACAGACAAGTGTAAGGTAATGCACTGTGGTAACAAGAACAAAAATAACACCTACCTACTAAATGGGGAAAAATTAGGGGATTCTGTACTGGAAAAGGACTTAAGTGTCCTCATAGATAGCAAACTAAGCAGTAGTACCCAAAGTAGGACTGCAGCAAAGAAGGCTAATAATAAGATTTTAAACCTATCGGTAAATCTTTTTCTCCTAGTCTGTAGAGGATGCTGGGGACTCCGTAAGGACCATGGAGTATAGACGGCTCCGCAGGAGACATGGGCACTGTAAAGCTTTAGAACGGGTGTGCACTGGCTCCTCCCTCTATGCCCCTCCTCCAGACCTCAGTTAGGACTGTGCCCAGAGGAGACTGACAGTACGAGGAAAAAGATTTTGTTATCTAAGGGCGAGATACACACCAGCCCACACCATACACACCGTACCGCATGGTATACAATAACCAGTTAACAGTATGAACAAAACAGGATCAGCCAGAGGCCGATCTCAACTGTAACTTAACCCTTAAGTATGCAATAACTATATACAAGTCTTGCAGAATGTTTCCGCACTGGGACGGGCGCCCAGCATCCTCTACGGACTAGGAGAAATAGATTTACCGGTAGGTTTAAAATCTTATTTTCTCTTACGTCCTAGAGGATGCTGGGGACTCCGTAAGGACCATGGGGTTTATACCAAAGCTCCAGAACGGGCGGGAGAGTGCGGATGACTCTGCAGCACCGACTGAGCAAACACGAGGTCCTCATCAGCCAGGGTATCAACTTGTAGCACTTAGCAAAAGTGTTCGACCCCGACTAAGTAGCTGCTCGGCAAAGCTGTAATGCCGAGACCCTTCGGGCATCCGCCCAAGAAGAGCCCACCTTCCTAGTGGAATGAGCTTTTACTGAATTTGGTACCGGCAATCCAGCCGTAGAATGAGCCTGCTGAATCGAGTTACAGATCCAGTGAGCAACAGTCTGCTTAGATGCATGAGTGCCAACCTTGTTGGCTGCATACAGGACAAACAGTACATCTGTTTTCCTAACAGTAGCCGTTCTGGCTAAATAAATCTTTAAGGCCCTGACTATATCAAGGGACTTGGAATTCTCCAAGGATCCCGTAGCCACAGGCACCACAATAGGTTGGTTCATATGAAATGACGAAACCACTTTAGACAGAAATTGAGGACGAGTCCTCAACTCTGCTCGATCCGCATGGAAAATCAGATAGGGGCAATTGAAAGACAAGGCCGCCAACTCGGACACCCGCCTCGCAGATGCCAAGGCCAATAACATGACCACTTTCCAAGTGCGAAACTTCAATTCAACTGTTTGAAGTGGTTCAAACCAGTGTAACTCAAGGAAACTTAACACCACGTTAAGGTCCCATGGTGCCACCGGGGGCACAAAAAGAGGATGGATGTGCAACACTCCTTTTACCAAAGTCTGGACTTCTGTGAGAGAAGCCAATTCCTTCTGAAAGAATATGGATAAGGCAGAAATCTGCACCTTAATTGAGCCTAACTTTAGGCCCATATCCACTCCTGTCTGTAGAAAATCGAGAAAACGTCCTAGTTGGAAATCCTCAGTAGGAGCATCCTTGGCTTCACACCAAGACACATATTTTCTCCAGATACAGTGATAGTGTTTCGCCGTAACATCTTTTCTAGCTTTAATAAGAGTAGGAATGACCTCCTCTGGAATACCCTTTTTAGCTAGGATTTGGTGTTCAACCGCCATGCCGTCAAACGTAACCGCGGTAAGTCTTGGAACACGCATGGCCCCTGTAGTAGCAGGTCCTCCCTGAGAGGAAGGGGCCACGGATCTTCTGAGAGCAGTCCCTGAAGATCTGCATACCAGGCCCTTCGAGGCCAATCTGGAACAATGAGTATCGTCTGCACTCTTGTTCGTCTTATGATTCTCAATATTTTTGAGATGAGAGGAAGTGGAGGGAACACATAGACTGACTGAAACACCCACGGTGTCACCAGGGCATCCACCGCCACTGCCTGAGGGTCCCTTGACCTGGAACAATACGTCCGAATCTTCCTGTTGCGGCGTGATGCCATCATGTCTATTTGAGGAAGTCCCCAACGACTTGTCACCTCTGTAAAGACTTCCTGATGAAGTCCCCACTCTCCTGGATGGAGATCGTGTCTGCTGAGGAAGTCTGCTTCCCAGTTGTCCACTCTGGAATGAAAACAGCTGACAGAGCGCTTACATGATTTTCCGCCCAGCGAAGAATCCTGGTGGCTTCTGCCATTTCTGCTCTGCTTTTTGTCCTGCCCTGGCGGTTCACATGCGCCACGGCCGTGACGTTGTCAGACTGGATCAGTACAGGTAGGTTGCAAAGAAAATTCTCCGCTTGTTTGAGGCAGTTGTAAATGGCCCTCAATTTCAGCACAATGATGTGTAGGCAAGCCTCTTGGCTTGACCATATTCCCTGAAAATTGTTTCCCTGTGTGACTGCTCCCCCTCGGAGGCTCGCGTCCGTGGTCACAAGAACCCAATCTTGAAAGCCGAACCTGCGACCCTCTAGAAGGTGAGCACTCTGGAGCCACCACAGGAGAGAGACCCTGGCCCGGGGGGACAGGGCAATCTTCTGATGCATGTGCAGGTGGGACCCTGACCACTTGTACAGAAGTTCCCACTGAAAAGTCTGTGTGGCATGGCCTCTTAGGCCGCCACCATCTTTCCTAATACATGAGTGTATTGATGAACTGACACTCTTTTTGGCTTTAACAGGTCTCTAACCATGTTCTGGAGTACTTGGGCTTTTTCCTCTGGGAGAAAGACCTTTCGTTTTTCTGTGTCCAGAATCATGTCCAAAAAACGACAGTCGAGTTGTTGGAATCAACTGCGACTTTGGTAGATTTAGGATCCAGCCGTGTTGTTGTAGTATTCTCAGGGAGAGAGATACGCTTTGTAACAATTTTTCCCTTGAACTCGCCTTTCTCAGGAGATCGTCCAAGTACGGGATAATTGTGACGCCTTGCTTGCGCAGGAGCACCATCATTTCCGCCATTACCTTGTCGGGGCCGTGGAAAACCCAAACGGCAACGTCTGAAATTGGTAATAACAATCCTGTACAGCGAATCTCAGGTACGCCTGATGAGGAGGATAAATGGGGACATGAAGGTATGCATCCTTTATGTCTAATGACACCATAACTACCCCCCTCCCCCCTCCAGGCTGGAGATCACTGCCCGGAGAGATTCCATCTCGAATTTGAACCTTTTCAGATATAGGTTCAGGGAATTTAGGATCATAATGGGCCTGACCGAGCCATCCGGTTTCGGGATCACAAAAAGGCTTGAATAAAAACCCTTCCCCTGTTGTAGAGGGGGAACCTTGATAATAATTTACTGATGATACAGTTTCTGTATGGCAGCTGCCACTGTTTCCCTCTCTGGGGAGGAAACTGGCAAGGCCGATCTGAAAAATCGGTGAGGAGGCACATCTTCGAATTCTAGTTTGCATCCCTGGGATACAATTTCTACCGCCCAATGATCCAAGTCCGACTGAACCCAGACTTGGCTGAAGAGTCGAAGAGGTGGCCCCACCGGCGCGGACTCCCTCAGCGGAGCCCCAGCGTCCTGCAGTGGATTTTGTAGAGGACGGGGAGGACTTTTGTCCCTGGGAACTAGCCGTAGCAGGCGCTCTTTTCCCTCTACCTCAACCTCTGGCGAGGAACGAAGAGCCCCGACCCTTTCTGAACTTATGCGACCGAAAGGACTGCATCTGATATTGAGGTGTTTTCTTTTGCTGTGGGGGAACATAAGGCAAAAAAGATTTACCCACAGTAGCTGTGGTCACCAGATCCGCGAGGCCCTCCCCAATAAAACTTCACCTTTGTAAGGCAAAGTCTCAATATGTCTTTTTGAATCAGCATCACCCGTCCATTGGCGGGTCCACAGGGACCGTCTAGCAGAAATTGCCATGGCATTGGCTCTTGAACCCAACAGCCCAATATCTCTCGCAGCTTCTCTCATATATAATGCTGCGTCTTTAATGTGACCTAAGGTCAACAAAATGGTATCTTTATCTAGGGTGTCAATGTCAGATGACAAGGTATCTGCCCACGCTGCAACTGCGCTACCCCCCCATGCAGACGCTACTGCCGGCCTTAGTAGGGCACCCGTATGTGCATAAATTGATTTTAAGGTAGTTTCCTGTCTGCGATCAGCAGGATCCTTGAGGGCTGCCGTATCAGGGGATGGTAGCGCCACCTTTTTTGACAAGCGCGTTAAAGCCTTATCCACCGTGGGTGAGGATTCCCACCGTAATCTGTCCTGGGAGTGGAAAAGTTATGCCATAATAATTCTCTTGGGAATCTGCAGTTTCTTATCTGGAGTCTCCCAAGCTTTTTCAAACAGGGCATTCATTTATTGCAACAATCATATATTGAATACTCTTGGCCACCCTTGGGTGCCACTTATCATCATCATTGTCGACACTGGAGTCAGAATCCGTGTCGGTATCAGTGTCTACTACCTGTGAAAGGGGACGTTTCTGAGACCCCGAAGGGCTCTGTGACACAGTCAAAGCTATGGATTGACTCCCTGCTTTTTCCTTGGACTCAGCTTTGTTCAATCTTTTGTGTAATAAAGTCACATTAGCATTTAAAACATTTCACATATTCATCCAATCAGGTGTCGGCGGCGCCGACGGAGACACCACCATCATCTGCTCTGCCTCCTCCCTAGATGAGCCTTCCACCTCAGACATGTCGACACACACGTACTGACACCCCCCCACACACTGGGATATCTAATATTATGGGGACTGACCCACAATAAGGCCCTTAGAAGAGACAGAGAGAGAGTATGCCAGCACACACCCAGCGCCACTGTAGAATGAGACAAAAATCCCAGTCTGTCAGCGCTTTTTATATATATATGTGTAAAAACACCAAAATTTTGCGCCAAATAATGTGCCCCCCCTCGTTTTGGCCCTCTGTACTAGCAACAGCAGGGTGAGAGTCCGGGGCCGCTTCTCTGCAGCATGCTGAGGAGAAAAGGGCGCTGGTTAGTGCTGGAGGATCAAGCTCCGCCCCCCGACGGCGGGCTTCGGTCCCGCTCTAAATCTTTATACTGGTGGGGGATTTGGAATTATATACCCTCTACAGCAGGGATGGGGAACCTTTGGCCCTGCAGCTGTTGCTGAACTACACATCCCAGCATGCCCTGCAACAGTTTTAGCATAGCCAAATAGCAAAACTGTAGCAAGGCATGCTGGTATGTGTAGTTCAACAACAGCTGGAGGGCCGGAGGTTCCCCATCCCTGCTCTACAGTATATATAAGTACTCTGCCAGTCTTATCTGAGGTATATTTATGCTGCCCAGGGCGCCCCCCCTGCGCCCTGCACCCTTACTGTGGCGCCTGTGTGTGTGAGCTGGGAGCAATGGCGCGCAGCGTTACCACTGCGCGTTACCTCATGAAGATCTGAAGTCTTCTGCCGCCTTTGAAATCTTCTTTCTTCTTATACTCACCCAGCTTCTATCTTCCGGCTCTGTGAGGAGGACGGCGGTGCGGCTCCGGGACGAACGGCGAGGGTGAGACCTGCGTTCCGACTCCCTCTGGAGCTAATGGTGTCCAGTAGCCTAAGAAGCAGAGCCTATCATTTAAGTAGGTCTGCTTCTCTCCCCTCAGTCCCACGAAGCAGGGAGCCTGTTGCCAGCAGTGCTCCCTGAATATAATAAACCTAACAAAAGTTTTTCAGAGAAACTCAGAAGAGCTCCCCTGCAGTGCATCCAGTCTCCACTGGGCACAGGAACTAACAGAGGTCTGGAGGAGGGGCATAGAGGGAGGAGCCAGTGCACACCCATTCTAAAGCTTTACAGTGCCCATGTCTCCTGCGGAGCCGTCTATACCCCATGGTCCTTACGGAGTCCCCAACATCCTCTAGGACGTAAGAGAAAAGATATTAGCATGCACAAAATGGGGAATTGATGCTAGGGACGAGAGTATTATACTCCCATTATATAAATCACTTGTGAGGCCACACCTTGAATACTGTGTACAATTCTGGGCACCTTACTACAAAAAGGATATCCTGGAGCTAGAAAAGGTTCAAAGGCGGGCGACCAAACTAATTAAGGGTATGGAGACGCTGGAATACGAGGAAAGGCTTGCAAGACTAGGCATGTTTACACTGGAAAAGAGGAGATTAAGAGGGGACATGATCAACCTGTTTTTGGTTAGATCAACACAGAGAACTCGTGGACACTCGCTCAGGTTAGAGAGGAGTTTCCGCACAATACGGTGTAAAGGCTTTTTTACAGTAAGGACGATACGTGTTTGGAAGTCCCTGCCTGAGGGAGTTGTAATGGCCGACTCAGTCAACACCTTTAAGAATGGGTTAGATAAATTGCTAATGGATAAGGATATCCAGGATTATGGGGCATAGTCACGCACTATGGTTATTATAAAAGAGGGGTAAAACGTAACGGCAGTCATCAACTTCAATCAAAATTTTATACAAAATAATCGGGCATAGGAGATCACAAATAGGTTGAACTCGATGGACAATTGTCTTTTTTCAACCTTAGATACTATGTTACTATGTAACACATAACAGAGAACCTGCAGAAAGTCACTGCACAGAGGCGGGCACCCAATATCCCTTATGGACTACGAGAAAAGGATTTAGTGGTAGGTATTTAAAATCCTATTTTCTCTAGCATCCATAAGGGGTGTAGTATGGTATGCCGGATGTCGGGGTCCCGGCGCACTGCATACCGACAGCGTGGCGAACGCAAATGAGCCCCTTGCGGGCTCGCTGCGGGCACGGTGGCGTGCTACGCGCACCACGCTATCTATTCTCCCTCCAAGGGGGTCGTGGACCCCCAAGAGGGAGAAACGGTATCGGTATGCCGGCTGTCGGAATTCTGGTGCTGGTATACTGTGCACCGGGACCCCGACAGCCGGCAAACTGAAGACCACCCTCCATAAGGGATATTGGGTACAGATTAGTACAATGGGGACATCCCAAAGCTTCCAGAATGGGAGGGAACGTGCGGAGACTGCTGCAGCACCGCCCGCCCAAACTGGGTATCCTCTTTGGCCAGGGTATCAAATTTGTAGAATTTCACAAAAGTGTTCTTCCCTGACCAGGTAGTCGCTCGACATAGTTGCAAGGCCGAGACTCCACGGGCAGCCGCCCAGGAAGAGCCCACTGACCTTGTAGAGTGGGCCTTCAGAGACTGAGTAATAGGTAAGGCTGTTGACACATAGGCCTGTTGGATAGTAAGCCTAATCCAGCGAGCAATGGTCTGCTTTGAAGGACAACCCTTTTTCTGCGCATCATAAAGCACGAATAAGGAATCCGTTTTCCTGACCCGAGCAGTGTGCCCGACATAGATCTTCAAAGCACTCACAACATCCAAAGACTCTGGAGAAGCCGAAGCGTCAGAACAAAACGGAACCACAATAGGTTGATTCAGGTGGAATGCGGAGACAACTTTCGGCCAGGAACTGCTGTCTAGTCCAGAGCTACGCTCTGTCCTCGTAAAAGACCAAGTAGGGGCTTTTACACGATAAGGCCCCCAATTCTGAGACGCATCTAGCAGAAGCCAGGGCTAATAACATCACTGTCTTCCATGGGAGGTACTTGTCTTCTACCGTCATCAGAGGCTCAAACCAGGAGGACTGTAGAAATTTCAACACTACATCCAAAGCCCAGGGTGCCGTAGGTGGCACAAAGGGAGGTTGTATGTTGAGTACCCCTTGTAAGGAGGTCTGAACTTCTGGCAACACAGCCAATTTCTTCTGAAAGAAAATGGAGAGAGCTGAAATCTGGACCTTAATGGAACCCTGACGTAAGCCCTTATCCACTTCAGGAAACGTCCCAAGTGAAACACTGCAGGCGGATACGTGCGTTCCTCGCACCAAGAGACATATCTCCTCCAGATATGATGATAGTGTTTTGAGGTCACAGGTTTTCTGGCTTGCACCATAGTGGCAATTACTTTTTTGAAAAGCCCTTTGCGAGCTAGGATGTTCCGTTCAAATTTCATGCCATCAAACAAAGCCATCGTAAGT
This sequence comes from Pseudophryne corroboree, assembly GCF_028390025.1. Lineage (NCBI taxonomy): Eukaryota > Metazoa > Chordata > Amphibia > Anura > Myobatrachidae > Pseudophryne > Pseudophryne corroboree. The sequence goes on from NC_086451.1 coordinate 78,417,411, forward strand.
CTGTGTAGACGAACGGCCCTTGCTGAAGAAGATCCTTTTTAAGCGGCAGAGGCCAAGGGTCTTCTATGGAAATGTCCAGAAGAGCTGCGTACCACGCCCTTCGGGGATAATCCAGCACAATCAGGATTGCTTGTACTCTGTGATGTCTGATCCGCTGGAACACCCTTGGGATCAACGGAATCGGAGGGAATAGGTAGACCAGCCGGTAAGGCCAAGGCGACGTCAGCGCATCCACTGCACTCGCCTGAGAGTCTCTGGTTCGCAAGCAGTAGCAGCGAAGTTTCTCGTTGAGGCGAGACGCCATCATGTCGATCTGCGGGTATCCCCACCTGTCGACAATCTATTGAAACACCTGAGGATGTAATCCCCACTCCCCCGGGTGGAGGTCGTAGCGACTCAGGAAGTCTGCTTCCCAGTTGTCCACTCCTGGAATGAAAATTGCGGACAGTGCTCTTGCATTTCTTTCTGCCCAGAGAAGTATTTTTGACACTTCTTGCATGCAGGCCCTGCTTTTTGTCCCTCCCTGTCGAATGATGTAAGCCACTGCCGTGGCGTTGCCAGACTGAACCTGGATTGCCTGATCCCTGTGTAGAAGGAAGGCCTAAACCAGAGCATTGTAGATAGCCCGAAGTTCCAGAATGTTGATCGGAAGTAGGGCCTCTTGGGCAGACCACCTGCCCTGGAACTGCGCCCCCTGGTGACAGCTCCCCATCCTCTCACGCTCGCATCCATCGTGAGGAGGATCCAATCCTGAATCCCGAAACATCAACCTTCCAGCAGGTTGGAATACTGTAACCACCACATGAGTGAAATCCTGGCCTGGGATGACAGCTGTATCATCCGGTGCATTTAAAGATGGGAACCGGACCACTTGTTCAGGATGTCCAATTGGAAGGGTCTGGCATGGAACCTTCCAAACTGTATCGCCTCGTACGAGGCTACCATTTTCCCCAATGATTTCATACAAAGATGAATGGAAACTCGAGCAGGTCGGAGAACCATGAGAACCATCTCTTGAAGTGTTCTTACCTTGTCCTCTGGGTGGAACACTCTCTAAGCTACAGGATCCAGTATCATACCCAGAAACAGGAGCCTTTGAGACGGTTCCAATTGAGACTTCATCTTGGCAGGAACCATCCCAGATGTGGCTGTAGTGACGTAACCGAGCTCCCACCAAGAGATCCCCTCAGGGTGGGTGGACACCGACATGCCGAAGTCTTTGTGGAAGCTGAACTGTTGCTCTGTTCCTGAGAGTCAGCAACGGCTGATTTCTTAGGCTTACCTCTGGAGCTCTAGCTGCATTGGAGGCACCCTGGGCCCTAGAACTAAATCTGGAGGACCGAAAGGACTGAGTAGACGGTCCCGCGTAGGTACGCCTAGCAGGCGGAGCCCCAGAAGGGAGAAATGTGGATTTCCCAGCAGTAGCTTTGGAGATCCATGCGTCCAATTCAGCTCCGAAGAGCCATTCACCTGTGAAGGGAAGAAACTCCACATTATGTTTGGAGTCAGCGTCAGCCATCCACTGATGCAACCATATGGCTCTACGTGCAGACACAGACATAGCAGTGGTTCTAGCATTTATATTGCCAATCTCTTTAAGGGAGTCACAGAGGACTCTTGCCATGTCCTGAATGTGTTTTAGGAAAGTTACAGTAGTAACCAAGGTCATATGACCCGAAAGACCCTCCTGAATCTGAGTAGCCCATGTATGAATGGCATGTGTCATCCAGCAACCAGCAATGACCGGTCTTTGAGCTACACCTGCAGCAGTGTAGATAGATTTCAGAGTGGTCTCAATTTTCCTATCCCCCGGGTCCTTTACCGTAAAAGAGCCCGGAGCAGGGAGCACCGCCTTTTTAGAAAGGCGAGAGACTGAGACGTCTACTGCTGGAGATTCTTCCCAGAATTTCCTGCCTTCAGGGGCAAATGGGAAGGTATTTAAAAACCTTTTGGACACCTGATTTTTTTATCTGGATTTTTCCAGACTAATTTAAATAAATCATCCAATTCCTTGGAATTAGGAAAAGTGACTGTCAGTTTGTTTTGAGGGAGGAAGAATGACTGCTTACCAGTAGCATCCTCCAGGGGGAGCTTTAACACATCTCGTATGGTCAATATGAGGGGGTTCGATACCCTGTGTAGGGGTGAAATCCCCACTAATAGGATCCCCATCCACCTGTCCATCATCATCAGACTCTGATAAAATTGCAGGTAAAGCACGTTTTTGTGCACCTGTAGTAGAAAGCGGGGGATGGGAAGCATCTTGGCAGTTAGGCTAGCTACTGCTTGTTGCAGTTCTTGTGTTTTGTTGGCATTGGCAGTGAGCTAAGATGACATATCCGACATCATAGTTTTTATAGCCCCCAGCCAGGAAGGCTCTGGACTCTCCCCCATGTTGTTATCAGCATTTTGTGATGATTGACTACACTGCTCATAGGATATGGAGCCTGATGAAATAGGGGAGAATCTGGCATTACACACATTGCATGACTTCTGTTTCACCATAATGAAATACAGAAACAATACACATACAATACAAGCCTGCCCTATTGCATGTGAGAGGAGACACAGAAGAAAGGACAACAGCACATCCAACGCTGTACAGCCTCAGTGAGACTGTCAGCGTTTTATGCAGTAATATATAACAGTTATACTGCTGTACAGAAAATTCCCCAGAGGAATGTAAGATGTGCACTAATAGCGGCTCTCCCCCTCTACACCCGGTACCAGTGATCCTGTGACCGTTTGGAGGTGCTGTATGAGGCTGCTGCTTATGCAAAGGAAGGCACCAAAATGCCGCTGAGCCCGCTCTGATGTAGCTCCGCCCCCCACTATGGCGCCGGAGCGACTAATAGGTTTTATACTGGCTATGTAGCCTCACATAGATGCTTGGTACAACACACCTCCCACCAGTCTCACACAGGAGCCTCTCCCACGCTTCTGCCGTACAATGAACCAGGGAGCCCCCCTAGCAGTGCCCCTGGTTTGTACTCACAATGACAATCACCTTAAGGCTCTGTCAGGGGTGTGCGGCAAGCTGCGGCTGCGACAGCTAAGGCGCAGTGCCATGCTGAACAAACAGCCTCAGGACGGTGGTCCTGCAGCGGAGAAGTGGCTCAGCACCTCATGAGGCCGGTGACCCCTCCCTACCTAACTCCCACAGCGCAGGTATGCTGTTGCCCAAACAACATACCGAAATAAGTAAAAGTTTAAATGAAACTGTAGAAAAATCTCTGGAGCTTGCAGAGTGTGCATCCTCTCCTGAGGGCACTTTTTTCTAAACTGCCTGTTGGAGGGGGCATAGAGGGGAGGAACCAGCACACCCAGTTGAAAAAATTGAAAGTGCACTTGCTCCTTTGGACCTGTCTATACCCCATCGTACTAATCTGTCCCCAATATCCCTTATGGATGCTAGCGAAAATAAATTCAATTTGTAGCCTTTTAAATATGAGCAATATTTCCACTGGTAATGACCACTAAGCACAGGAGCGGTTGTCCTGCAGGCAAGCGGTCGCACTTGGAAAAACCCATGCAGATAGTAAGGTGTTTATATTTGAAATTAAGGTGTCCATATTTGCGAACAAAAAGCTATGTACAGTATAGTTCATTAATGCTTGGTAGTAATATGCCACAATTGGACAAATACAAAAAAAAAAGGAGATTTATGGTAAGAACTTACTGTTGTTAAACCTCTTTCTGCGAAGTACACTGGGTTCCACAGGGATAACATCGGGGTGTAGAGTAGGATCTTGATCCAAGGCACCAACAGGCTAAAAGCTTTGACTGCTCCCAAGATGCTCAGCGCCGCCTCCTCTATAACCCCGCCTCCGTGCACAGGAGCTCAGTTTCGTTAACCAGTCCACTGCAGTAGCAGGCAAAAGAGACGACAACCGTTAGTAACCACATACACCACATTCTCACGACAGGAGAAGGTATCAGCGGCTAATGCCATACAAACCCAAAGAAGCTAAGTGTGTCAGGGTGGGCGCCCTGTGGAACCCAGTGTACCTCGCAGAAAGAGATTTAACAACGGTAAGTTCTTACCATAAATCTCCTTTTCTGCAGCGGGGTACACTGGGTTCCACAGGGATAACATCGGGGATGTCCTAAAGCAGTTCCTCATGGGAGGGGACGCACTGTAGCGGGCACAAGGACCCGGCGTCCAAAGGAAGCATCATGGGAGATGGAAGTATCGAAGGCATAGAACCTTATGAACGTGTTCACTGAGGCGGGCCGCCCAAGAAGGTCCAACCGACCGAGTAGAATTGGCTTTGATGGTAGCAGGAGCAGGAAGACCAGCCTGTACATAAGCTTGTGCAATCACCATTCTAATCCATCTGGCCAAGGTCAGCTTATTCGCAGGGCAGCCACGTTTGTGAAGACCAAAACGTACAAAGAGAGAATCAGACTTCCTAACGGAGGCTGTCCTCTTTACATAGATACGGAGAGCCCGTACCACATCCAAAGAACGCTCTTTGGAGGATAAATCAGGAGAGATAAAGGCCGGAACCACATTTTCTTGGTTAAGGTGGAAAGAAGACACCACCTTAGGTAGATAACCAGGGTGTGTCCGAAGAACCGCCCGGTCACGGTGAAAAATCAGAAAAAAGGTGACCGACAGGATAAGGCACCCAAGTCTGAAACCCGTCTAACAGAGGCAATAGCCAGCAGAAACAAGACCATAAGAGTAAGTCCACAGATTCAAGAGGTTCAAATGGAGACTCTTGCAAGGCCTCCAGAACCACAGACAAATCCCAAGGAGCAAGCGGCGGGACATAGGGAGCTTGAATCCTTAACACACCCTGACTTAATGTACTGTATGAACATCAGGCAGAGTCGCAATTTTTCTCTGAAACCATACCAACAAGGCAGAAAATATGAACCTTGATGGAGGCCAGACGAAGGCCCAAGTCCAGGCACCATTGTAGGAAGGCCAAAAGTTTGGCCGTACTAAACTTGTAAGTGCCATGATTGTTAGAAGCGCACCAAGCAAAGTAAGAATTCCAGACCCTATGATAAATCCGGGCCGAAGCCGGCTAACGGGCCTTCAACACAGAGCCGGCCCTAACCAATATGATGCCCTAGGCAAGATTTTGGCTGGTGCCCCCTAGCACAACCGCTGGTTCCGCCTCTGACCTTGCACCTCTTTCCCAGCACTATCACCCCTCACCCGTAGCAGTCCTTATTTTGGTGTTTGTACCCCCTATATTTTAAATAAGAACAGTTCGCACATTTGGCGCACAGACCAAAAAGGGGTGTGTTTTTGCTGGCAAGGGGCATGGCCACACAATAGTAACCCCAATTCCAATTACCCCACACAGTACTGCAACTTTATTCACATTTGATCATGCGATAGTGTCCATAATTCATATTAAATCCCACAGTAGTACTACTTAACCTTAAAAGTTACTTCTCCCAGTAGAGCCCCTTATTCACACTGAATTGCTCCTTATTCACATTACACCACACTCTATTGCTCTTTATTCACATTAGACGACACAGTAGTGCCCTTTCTATACGCAACGCCACATAGAGCACCTTATACACATAATGCCACACATTAGTAATGCATTTATACACATAATTCCACACAGTAACGCCCCTTACACATATGAGACACATTATTAATGTCCTTATAAACATAATGTGCCTTACACATTATGACAACCTTTATTAATGCCCTTTCACAAATAATGTCCCTTACACATATGCCGCACATTATTATTGCCCTTATACACATAATGACACACATAGTGCCCCCTACACATTTGCTGCACATTATTAGTGCCCCTATACACATAATGACACACATACAGTACTACCCTGTTACACATATGCCGCACATTATTAATGCCCTTATACACATAATGACACACATAGTGCCCCTTACACATGTTGCACATTATTAATGCATTTTTACATAACACACATAATGCTCCTTACACATATTCCGAACAATACTGCACAACCAACCCACTCACATGCACACAGCATGGATACAGATGTGTCCTCATAATCTTGCCTCAATGCTAACGTTGGGCACCTTTTTTTAATGAAAATGCATCTTTTTTGCATTGCTAAGTGGCTAGGATGCACAAGCAGCTTCTGCTGATTAAAATGATATGCAGCATGCCTATATACAGCGTGAGACTGTGGCTGTATCTGCATATGAAATGGTACACACAGAATATAGGCATGTCGCATATCATTTTAATCAGCAGAAGCTGCTGATGCCCCTAGGCATATCAAATGCCCTAGGCAATTGCCTAGTTTGCCTATACCTATGGCCGGCTCTGCTTCAACATGGTTTGAATGACTGCCTCAGAAAATCCTTTGGCTTTTAGAACTGAATCTTCAAGAGCCACGCCGTCAAAGCCAGCTGGGCCAAATCCTGGAAGACACAAGGGCCCTGAACGAGTAGATCTGGGCGTTGCGGAAGTAGAAGAGGACGCTCTATTGAGAGACCCTGCAGGTCTGAGAACCAATGCCGTCTGGACCATGCTGGAGCGATCAGAAGTAGGATTTCTCCTTCTTGCTTGAACTTCCTTATCACCCTGGGCAGAAGTGACACCGGAGGGAACACGTACAGCAGCCGAAATTTCCATGGAATTGCCAGAGTGTCCACGAACACTGCTTGAGGATCCCTTGTCCTTGCTCCGAAGACCGGAACCTTGTGATTGTGTCGAGACGCCATCAGGTCTACGCTGGTAGGCTCCACTTGTCCACTAGGAGTTGAAAAATTTCTGGATGGAGGCTCCACTCTCCGGCGTGTACATTCTGACGACTGAGGAAGTGTGCTTCCCAGTTGAGGACCCCCGAAATGAACACAGCTGATATGGCTGGCAGATGGCCCAATGAAGAATCCTAGACACTTCCATCATTGCCATGCGGCTTCGAGTGCCTCCTTGATGATTTATGTACGCCACCGTGGTGGCATTGTCCGACTGTACTTGAACAGGCCTGTTCTGTATGAGAAGCTGGGCTAGGGTCAGAGCATTGAACACCGCCCGTAATTCAGAAAATTTATCGGGAGGAGAGACTCCTCCCTAGTCCACCGACCCTGAAGAGAGTGTTGCTCCAACACCGCGTTCCAACCCCGTAGACTGGAATCCGTCGTCAGAAGAACCCAGTTGGAGATCCAGAAGGGACGACCCCTGCTCAATCGATGGTCCTGTAGCCACCAGCTCAGTGACAGACGAATCTCCGGAGACAAGGCGATCATGCGAGTCCTGATCAAGTGAGGCAGGCCGTCCCACTTGGCAAAAATCAGCTTTTGCAGAGGGCGAGAATGAAATTGAGCATACTCTACCATGTCGAAAGCCGACACCATGAGGCCTAGTACTTGCATCGCCGAGTGTATCGACACTCGCGGGCGAGAGAGGAAGCATCGAATCCTGTCCTGAAGGTTCAGGACCTTCTCCTGAGTCAAGAACCGCTGGTAGGGAGTGTCCAACAATGCCCCTAAGTGCACCATGCTCTGAGCAGGGACCAGGGAAGATTTCTTCTAGTTGATGAGCCACCCGTAGGCTTGTAGAAACTGGACCGTCAGATCCAGATGACAGAGGAGAATTTCTGGGGAATTCGCCAGGATCAGCAAGTCGTCCAGATATGGCATGATCCCGACACCCTGACGGCGGAGTAGGGCTGTCATTACCGCCATGACCTTTGTGAATACTCGTGGAGCCGTGGTCAATCCGAAAGGTAAGGCCCGAAATTGATAATGGAGGTTGCCAATAGCAAACCGCAAGTATTGCTGATGTTACATGGCAATAGGAATATGGAGGTAAGCATCCTGTATGTCCAGGTAGACCATATAGTCCCCAGGCTCCAAAGCCAGAACAATAGAGCGAACAGTTTCCATTGTTCAAGGACTTGAGGTTGAGAATGGTCCTGGAGGAACCATTCGGGTTCGGGACTAGGAACAGCAGTGAATAGTACCCCTTGCCTCTCTGAGCCAGAGGCACTGGCACTACCTCTCCTGTGTCCAGGAGGGATTGTACCACCAAATGAAGTGTTCTTGCCTTCACCTGATCCGAAGGGATGTCTGTCAAGCAAAATCGATGAGGAGGACATTTCTTGAAGGATATAGCGTATCCGTGAATGACTACTTCCCATACCCAGGCGTCGGAAGTGGTCTTCAACCATTCTTGGGTAAACCTTAGAAGTCAGCCTCCCACCCTGGGATCCCCCAGGAGGAGGCCCGTCCCGTCATACAGTAGGCTTGTCTGATTTGGAAGCAGGCTGACAGGCAGCCCAGGAACGTTTATGTTTGGGCTTAGTGGTTTTGGAAGTGCGAGCCTGTTTCGGGTACGCTTGACCCTTTTGCTTTACCTGGAGGACGAAAGGAACGAAAGGAAGTACTCTTAACCTTCGGGACCGAAGGAGCAGTACTAGGTAGACATGCCGTCTTAGCAGAAGCCAAGTCAGCCACAATCTTGTTGAAATCCTCACCAAAAATAATGTCTCCCTTAAAAGGGAGCCCTTCCCTGGTTTTCATAGAATCCAGATCCACAGACCAGGACCGTAACCAGAGAATCCGGCGAGCCAAAATGGACGTAGTAGAAGCCTTGGCCGCCAGAATACTGGCATCAGAAGCCGCCTCCTTAATGTAATGAGATGCTGTGACAATATACGAGAATCATTGTCTAGCATTATCAGAAAAATTGGACGGCGGCTCCGCTTCCACCTCCTGAGCCCACGCGCTTCAATAGCTTCTGCAGCCCAAGTAGCTACAATAGTGGGCCGATGCACAGCTCCTGCAAGGGTGTAAATAGCTTTTAAGCAACCCTCCACACGCTTATCAGTCGGATCTTTCAGAGAGGTGACGGTAATTACAGGCAGAGCAGAGGACACCAGCAGCCGCGCCACTTGCGAATCCACCGGCAGTGGTGTTTCCCAATTCTTACTTAGCTCCGCAGCGAGGGTATAGCGAGCCAGCATCTTCTTGTGAGGTGTGAATTTCTTTCCTGGATTTTCCCAGGATTCCTGACGCATGTCAACTAAGTGGTCAGAATGAGGTAAAACTTGCTTAATAACCTTCTGACGTTTAAATCTATGCGGTTTCTTAGAGGTAACAACAGTTTCTGGGTCATCATCAATTTGAAGAATCAGCCTGATAGCCTCCAATAGGTCAGGAACATCCACCCGTGAAACAGATTCCCCATCAGAAGCATCGGGATCAGTGTCTGAGGGGTCAGTATACACGCCATCTTCATCAGACGAAGTGTCTGGAACATGGGTGGATTGTGAGGAAGTAATGGCCCGCTTAGAGGACTCCTTGGTCTTAGGCGGGCGAGGGTTAGGTTTCTGTTTGGTCAGTGAGTGATTCAATTGCTGTAACTGAGTGGACAGGAGATCTGCCCATGGCGAATTAACCGCAGGGACAATATGTGGCTGTACCGGCACGTGAGGTTCCATAGGGGGTATAAGTCTAGTTACCAGCGTATTCAATAGAGAAAGTAGCCCAAGGTGGGTCATTATGGACCCCCGTTGCCACGGCCCTACTGGGGGGGTAGGGAACTCCCAGAACCTGAACCCTCCGCTGCAATGTTTTCCTCTAATGTGTCTGCGGCGTCACCACCACGCATTGTGGGATCAGCCACAGAACCGTCACCCCTTGAAGCGGACATATCTGAAAGCATAAATCACGGGCAACATAGCACAATATCAGCAGTATAATACCTGACCAAGAACCCCATCTGCAGTATGATAGCACATACGGAGGATTCAAGAGGTATACAGTGACTGAAAATCACAGAGAAAAATACAAAATAAGTATATCCAGTGAAACACCTATATCAAATAATAACGCTGACCCACTTAGTCCCCCTTAGGGTACAGAATATAGGGATAGCAATCTGAGTGAGATACACGAAGTAGAAATCACGAAGCAGCTATATGCACACACACACACACACAGTCACATGTACAATGCAGAAATTATGACAAACAATAAAACTGCACTGGACTAGCAATACTGAGTAAAGCTATATAGGGTAATAGATATATCAATGCACAGTAAAGACTGGATGTATATCACAGGGTACTTGTACTACATAAACCTGAAGTAATGCACCTTTTCTTAACTAACACTGTCAACAGACATGTACTTAAGTATCCTGTAAAATGCACAGCGCTGATAATGCAGGTGGCTTTACAGAGGAGGCATTGCCCATACAGTCCCAGGATCAGCTCAGCATGTTAAGATGGCGCCCAAACGCTGACAGGGAGTGAGAGATGCAGCTTCAGGGTGGGAACATTTACTCTAAATGGCGCTCTGGGGTTGGGGGTACAGGTCAGAGCCTTATCCCCTTTCTGGACTTCACCACCAGGTACTGTGGGCCATAAGAAAACTGCTTGTAGATAAACCGACCTGTGCCCCTGCCCTGGTGGTCTAGTGGGGTCCCTGTACTGACACAGTGTCCACGCCAGCGCGCGGCCCGCCTCCTAATGGCCGTGCCAGATCGCGATTTCCAGCTGGTCCCGCCTGGGGGACCCTCTTACCTCCTCCGTAGATGCGGCCACGTGCTCTCGGAGAGCTTTGGTGAGTATGTGTGCCTGACCTGCCGAACCTGAGCCTCCGCTGTAAGTACCCGGCAACCAGGGACACGGGAGTATACAGCGCCGCTGGGGAAGGTGAGGGAGCTGCAGCAGGAGATGTCAGAACATCTAGCACTGAGAGTGCCTCTGCTGCAGCCCTTGAAGTCTTCTATCTTTACTTTAAAAGCTCTTTTCAGGGCTGCTCCAGCTGCCTGCACTGCAGGCACAACTTACAAACTGAGCTCCTGTGCACGGAGGCAGGGTTATAGAGGAGGGCGGCGCTGAGCATCTTGGGAACAGTCAAAGCTTTTAGCCTGTTGGTGCCTCGGATCAAGATCCTAGTCTACACCCAGATGATATCCCTGTGGAATCCAGTGTACCCCGCTGCAGAAATATATATATTTTTTAAGACAGCAAATTAAACCCAACATAGGGTTATGCCACTGAGCCAGTGATGGGCTGCAGCCACCAGCTTCTATCTGCTTTGTCAGATGTAGTACAAGGTGTAATACTTGTATAAAATGCATGCCTATACGTTATTACAGATAAGGAAAGAGAAAGATGCCCAAGTGTATTGTTTTAACTTATTCCTGAGATTAAGGTTAATGTGCATCCTTCTTGATGGTTAAGGGGCCATCCATTAGTTATATTTGAGGTGGATAAATGGGGATATGCAAGTAAGCATCCTTGAAGTCCAGAGACACCAAAAAAAAAACCCTCTTCCAGGCTTGCAATGACCGCTCTGAGCGATTCCATTTTGAACTTGAATTTCTTCAGATAAATGTGCAGGGATTTTAAATTCAAAATGGGTCTGACCGAACCGTCCGGTTTCGGTACCACAAACATTGTGGAATAGTAACCCCTTCCCTGTTGAAGGAGGGGAACCTTTACCACCACCTGCTGGAGATATAACTTGTGAATTGCCGCTAACACTACCTCCCTTTCCCTGGGGGAAGCTGGCAGGGCCGATTTTAGGTAACGGTGAGGGGGCATCACTTCGAATTCCAGCTTGTATCCCTGAGACACAATCTGTATAGCCCAGGGATCCACCTGTGAACGAACCCACTGGTGGCTGAAATTTCGGAGACGCGCCCCTCACTGCTCCCGGCTCCACCTGTGGAGCCCCAGCGTCATGCGGTGGGTTTAATGGAAGCCGGGGAGGACTTCTGTTCCTGGGAACTAGCTGTATGGTGCAGCTTCTTTCCTCTACCCCTGCCTCTGGCAAGAAAGGATGCACCTCTGACTTTCTTGCTTTTTTGTGAACGAAAGGACTGCATTTGGTAATACGGTGCTTTCTTAGGCTGTGAGGGAATATATGGCAAAAAATTTGACTTCCCAGCCGTAGCTGTGGAAACTAGGTCCGAGAGACCGTCCCCAAACAATTCCTCACCCTTATAAGGTAAAACCTCCATGTGTTTTTTTTTTTTTTAGAGTCGGCATCACCTGTCCATTGCCGAGTCCACAGGACCCTTCTGGCAGAAATCGACATTGCGTTTATTCTAGAGCTCAGTAGGCGAATGTCCCTCTGGGCATCCCTCATATATAGGACAGCGTCTTTGATATGCCCCAGGGTCAGTAAAATAGTCTCCCTGTCCAGGGTATCTATTTCCTCAGACAGAGTATCTGTCCATGCTGCTACAGCACTACACATCCAGGCCGAAGCAATTGCTGGCCTCAGTAGAGTACCGGAATGTGCATAAACAGACTTCAAGATACCTTCCTGCTTCCTATCCGCAGGATCCTTTAGGGCGGCCGTATCCTGTGACGGCAGGGCCACCTTCTTGGATAAGCGCGTCAACGCTTTGTCTACCCTAGGGGAGGATTCCCAGCGTAACCTGTCCGTTGGCTGGAAAGGATACGCCATAAGTAATCTTTTGGAAATCAGCACTTTCCTATCAGGAGAATCCCACGCTTTTTCACATAATTCATGTGAAGGGGGAAAAGTCACCTCTTGCTTTTTCTCCCCAAACATATAAACCCTCTTGTCAGGGACAGGGTTTTCCTCTGATATATGCAACACATCCTTCATTGCTATAATCAAGTAGCGGATGGCTTTAGCCATTTTAGGCTGCAATTTTGCCTCATCGCCATCGACACTGGAGTCAGAATCCATGTAGATATCTGTGTCAACAATTTGTGATAGTGGGCGCTTTTGAGACCCTGCCGGCCTCTGAGCTGTAGGATCAGGCATGGGTTGAGACCCTGACTGTCCCAAGGCTTCAGCTTTATCCAACCTTTTATGCAAGGAGTTTACATCATCATTTAACACCTTCCACATATCCATCCAATCAGGTGTCGGCGCCGTCGGCGGAGACACCACATTCATCTGCACCTGTTCTGCCTCCACGTCAAACATGTCGACACAATCGTACCGACACACCGCACACACACAGGGGATGCTCTAATTGAGGACAGGACCCCCACAAGGCCTTTTGGGGAGACAGAGAGAGAGTATGCCAGCACACACCCCAGCGCTATATAACCCAGGGATTACACAGTAACTTAGTGTTTACCCAGTAGCTGCTGTATAACTGATTTATGTGCCTAAATTTATGTGCCCCCCCTCTCTTTTTACCCTCTTTCTACCTGGAGACTGCAGGGGAAAGCCTGGGGAGCTTCCTCTCAGCGGAGCTGTGGAGAGAAAATGGCGCTGGTGAGTGCCGAGGAAGAAGCCCCGCCCCCTCAGCGGCAGGCTTCTGTCCCGCTTTCTGTGTAAAAATAATGGCGGGGGCTCATACATATATACAGTGCCCAGCTGTATATATGTGACTTTTGCCAAAAGCATAATTGCTGTCCAGGGCGCCCCCCCCTGCGCCCTACAGTGAACGGAGTGTGTGGGTAGTGTGGGAGCAATGGCGCACAGCTGCAGTGCTGTGCGCTACCTCATGTGAAGACAGGAGTCTTCTGCCGCCGATTTCGATGTCTTCTTGCTTCTGCCGGCTTCTGTCTTCTGGCTCTGCGAGGGGGACGGCGGCGCGGCTCCGGGAACGGACGACCAAGGTTAAGATCCTGTGTTCGAACCCTCTGGAGCTAATGGTGTCCAGTAGCCTAAGAAGCGCAACCTAGCCGCAGTTGTTAGGTTTGCTTCTCTCCCCTCAGTCCCACGTAGCAGAGAGTCTGTTACCAGCAGAAGCTCTCTGAAAAAAAAAAAAAAACCTAACTAAAATACTTTCTTATAAGCAAGCACAGGAGAGCTCACTAAAAGCACCCAGCTCTGTCCGGGCACAGATTCTAACTGAGGTCTGGAGGAGGGGCATAGAGGGAGGAGCCAGTGCACACCATTAGTACTAATTCTTTCTTAGAGTGCCCAGTCTCCTGCGGAGCCCGTCTATTCCCCATGGTCCTTACGGAGTCCCCAGCATCCACTAGGACGTTAGAGAAAAAAGTCTTTACACTGTGCCATATATGGCTGCTTTAAAATGGCAGCCATTTACGGATATATGCAAAGCCAAGTAACCATTAACAGAGAGGCATCATTTTGGTGGTTCGTACAATCTAGGTAGGGGTAATGCTGGACTGCAGAGTTTGGCAGCTGGCAAAGGAGAGCCAAGTTAGCAGACAGCATTGAGCAGGAATTTATAAGCATCAGAACTAATGAGGAAGTAACAGAGGTCCCTCACTGGACAGGAGTTGTTGGTACCCAATCAGATGGTGAAGTCAACCAAAGCCTCTCATCTAAGTAGCCAATCAGCATAACTGACCAGTAACTAGGAGAGCAAGACAGGGGAGCACCCCATTAATGTAATTAGCATTTTCTTTTTTTTGTTTTAAGATAATTATTAAGAGTACAAATCCCAAATTTTGGTTAAGCTTTTTGCACACTAATTATATTGGTGTAATTTTGAAACCCATTGTTAGCAGTAAACCTTTATTGTTGGCCTTAGATTACCGTGACTGCACTTTAATTGCTAAAAAATAAAATAAAAAAAATCTTTTACCTGCACTCAATATTAAGACATTATTTCATTAGCTGGAAGTATGCAATATAAATAAATGTGCATGACATGAACACTAAGTGGTATGGGTCCATTTTTTAACCTTTGGTCACATGCCATTCACTATGTAGCAACCTGAAATATATAAGGGGGGAAAAAAAAAAAGAGGGGTGATCGCTCTCAGATTTTATGAATAACGCAAACACCAAGGAAACAGACGTTGGAACATTTTCATCCACAAGCAGCCTTGTGGCATTTTTATTATATAGAGTGTAAAATGCAATTGTCAGATAAGACATCTCTCTGTAACATACTGAATATCATCCAATTGTGATTTTATTTTAACAGTTAAACATTTTAGGAATAAAAGAAAAAAAGTTAAATTCACCCCCCTCTAAAAGAAAAAAACAAAAACAAAACGGAATGTTCCCAAGGATTAAATTGTAAATTCACACACACACAAATTAGCTTTAATTCCGTTTTCTTTAAAAAAAATTTTTAAAAAAAATTAAATGCGGAATAAAAAAAAAAAAAAAAAAAAGGGAGGAAAAAAATAAAAAGTAATCTGTACAAGAGGGAAAAAAGGACTACAAACATTCAAAATCATATCCCTTTTATTAAATCACAAGTTGATGTTGTTTTAGCACATACTGTGGTTAATACTAGTTTTTATTTATTTTCTATGATAAATTTGACAATTAGATAAGAAAATATTTAAAACAAAAACAAGCAGAAAAAAAAACAGACAAAAAAACCATCAAGAACAAACCCTGGAGTTAAAAAATAGTTATTACGATTCTTTTTTAAACTTTTTCATACTGTTAAATGTTCCACAGTGTTTGCATTAAAGATTCTAACAGCTGAATTTTCATATTAAAAAATAATAGTATTTATTTCTGACAGCACAAAAAGTAATTTCCTGTTATAGCTTGGAAGTCTGATATACAGAGGCAACTGAATAACTGATAAACATTGCTTTATAAAATGTGCCCCTGACCTGCCAGAGAGACTTGAATCACATTGCTCTGCGATGCATTACACTGCCCTCTGGAAGGACGGGGTGTTAACAATCATTTGTTTTTATATTAACCCTTCAAAACCCTAGGTATTATACAAAGCCTACAAAATATGTCCCTGCACCCCCCCCTCCCCCTTTTGTCCCCTAACACACTTGTCTCAAGAAATGGATTCAAATATTCGCTTTTCAGAATGAACAAATCATTTCCAAGTAACACAGATTGATAATTCTCTTTAAAAAAAACGCAATAAAATCAAATACAGTCATAATACCAGAAAATTAGACATAAAACATTTAATGAATTTACAGTTAAGAATATTTAAATACACATTTAAAAAATTTTTAGGAGCTGTGTACATTTTTTTTGTAAATTTTTGTTTTATCTTTGTGATAAGACCTCCAAGCTGCATTGTCCGATAGACAAAATGCTACAAAAAATAAAATATTGAGACAAATATGTTGCAATATCAGCACCAAGGGGGGGGGCAGGGGCTACACAGTGGAGGAATATACATATATATTTTTTTTCTTTTTTATTTGTATCCTTTTTCTTCAATATGTCTGATCGGTTCCAAAAAGAATTCATGTTAACACTTTTTTTTTTCAAGGGTAAGAAACAAAAGTAAAAAGGAAGGGGGGGGGGGGGGGCAGGAAAAAATAAAATAAAAGACAATAAAACATCCAAACCAAAAAAGAAAAGAAAAAAAAATACTCCCAGCACTGTTCTATCTTTAGTATATTATAGAAACCTGATTCTTAGCAAAGTTCAGTATGGATTTAACCCTATCACTAGTGTTTTACAAACAAAAAGAAAAAGTCTTCATCAAAACGTAGGCAAATCTAGAAACTGGTTACAAATTAGGTTCTTCTTCTGCAATGATTCCGAGGGAAAAACGAAAAATAAAATATATATTGCCATCAACGGGACAATTGTTCTACTGCTCCTGTAAGGTAAAGAGAATGAGTAAGTGAGAGAGGCAGAAGGGCAATTCAGCAGTGGTCACATTGTGCTTTTTCCAGTCATGCCTAGACAACATGTAATAGTTTAGTAACAGCCACCAAGGAGTACTAGAAAGCATTCTTATCCTGGTCACAATGGGCCGGATGTAATGACGCCCCGAGTTTGGCGGCCGTGCGGGATGACGGCCGAACTGGGACGTTTTTTAAAAGGGCAATTACATACAATGCAAAACCATAACTTGTACATGATTGCTCCTTTAAAAAAAATGTCCGAGTTCTGCTGGCACCCAACACGGCTGCCGAACTCTGGGCGTCATTACATCTGGACCACTATCCAGACATAGACAACATCCCCTTACCACCTCAAACAATATCCGATTAATTTTCTTTCATACAAAACTAGTTAAGTGAGATTTCCATTAAAGTCAGACTTGCTTTACCAATTACATTAAAATGGACATTCACACAAACTCTTAATTAAAATGACCGGGAAGGGAAGGACATGACCAACGATTTGCTGAAAAAGTGTCTGCTGCATGACAAACTGGACAAACCTGCTCAGGGTTGATAAAAATAAATACCAGCACAACGGTCCTGCTGGTGCTATATTTGCACCGTCCATGCGACAGTCATTGCTGGGATGTACAGACGCTAAACAGGATTAGAATACTTGGGTGCTACCTACCTGGCTGTGGGTTTGCGTCTGTCCCAATGACTGTCCATAATAAGCTGCTTGCTGTCTGTAATACTCTGCCCATGCCATCGTGTAGTCTGGTTGAGAGCTTGGCTGAGAGCTGGCGCTGGCAGCTTGATCTACAGTGACGAAGTGCAGAGAATGAGAGGGGAGGAGATGTATATCTCAACATATGTCTATCTATAGGACCTACCGAGAACTACTAAGATACTATGGACCAAACAGCATGTTGCTGGGGGTGGGTGGGGAGGTATGGAAAAAAACAAAACAAAAAAAAAACCCCAGTCATTGCTTCCACTATTATAGCTAGTCATACAAAATAGACCTCCATACAGAATGAGACTACTGCACAGCGCTAAACAAATACTCACTCTGCTTCTTGTAATACTCCTCCCATGCCTTGCTGTAATCTGGCTGAGCGTTTTGCTGCTGGCTCTGCTGACCTGGAAAAAAATAATAATAATACAACGACGGATAAGAGAAAAGATCCTCCACATTTTTGTTAAATATTGTACGATACCCTATAGCTCTAGCGATGTCTGTACCCCATATCTAGGCCTGTCCTTCACATACTGTACACTCAGCAGATAAAGTTAGCAGTACAAAGTCAAATCGCATACAACCTGCTTGTACAGTACAGATATAAATTACAGCTGTTCCCATTGCAGCTTTTCTTCCTCAGTCCAATTCACAATGCTGAAAACCATGCAATATCACTAATTAGCAGATAGTCATTATCTGCATCCTATGCCTATGATATAATGTACGAGTTCGAAGCCTTGGTCAATGCGGTGTGCATTATTTGGGTACGATTAATATGCGCGGCCCCATGGGCCGAACGTTGCATCCTCTGATCATATGTGCGGAACATATCTGTCGTAATTGTACGCGCATCGCGCCATGTTTTAATGCACATACAATGCATCGTTCGATCTGCGTTATTTTGAGTGGCACTTGCCCATTTGTTTTTTTTGAGAGGCATACGATCGATCATTATAGTACCTGTCATACGCACATTGTGTGTCCTAAAACATCCAATCGCGAGGCTGGGACTGCCAGAGAGTTTAAAGGAAATTATGACACGACTCGCACCTAATACTGGTCGCCCTGATGTATGGCCATTACATTGGCCACCCATTTCAATAAGCTCATTACCGGACTGGTAGGTAGGTGGGGATAGAATATGACGCCATGCCAGGGGCGATCTTTCTTTTTAAATGCTCTGTTAATTAATAAGGCAAGGAGCGTGCCTTAACAATGTGTTCAGTAATTAAATATACGTATCAAATAAATGCAATTAATTGTATTCGTTACGTATGGGAATCATTTTACAGGGGAGCAGAAGAAAGCATTCTGTAGACTGGTGAGGAGCAGAGCTGGACAGATAAGAGGAGGGTTCAGAGTTGACCACTGCCACAAGCCAGGCGCTGTCCCTTAATGAATGACTTCGGGTCACAAAGTGCCCACCTGCTAATTCTCACATAAAGGATCTCTATCAATGGCCTTTCTTTGGGAAGTCATTGAGGGATACGCCAATTAATGGACTGCAAACCGGCGTGTTTTACCTCATTGGACACTTTATGTCTGAGAAAGGGGGGTTGTTAGAGGCAATAAAACTCTGAATGTTTAGATCACTTATTAGGATGGGAAGGGGAGGAGTTCGGACTCGCTGGATTTGTTCACCAGTTGGGATGTGAATGGCTGCTTGCACACAAAACCATGGAACAATAGAGCTGGAAATGGGACTCTTTCAAACAACATAGTGGGAAAAGGATTACACCACGAAGAGCGCATTTCTCCCAGCCTGCTCCCTGTGTCCTTCTCAGCAGGAAACCACTTGCTGTATCAATACTGGATACTATATTCACACAAATGTATAAGTGATTGTTTGCTTGTGCGCAGTAATTCCAGGGGTTGGGCCAATATTTAACCTATCTGTTTCAGGACCTAGCAAGCAACACGGCTGCCTCTACTTTGTGTGAGAGACGGGTCCACTTCACACCATGCACGGCTGAAACGGATCACTGCACAGTGATATGCGCAGGAAGGGGTGGGGTGGGGGGGAACGACACTACCCGCTCTCCTCTAATTAACCCCACGTTTGCCAGCATTACAGAATCAAGTTGCTTAGCAGGGAAGGACTGTGCGCGCTCTTAAGTGCAGTAAGATTCTGTTGCAAGCCAGCATCATTTCCCAAGGAGTGAAAGGTAGGCATATTTCAGTCTGGTCTTGAGAATCGCAGCAACACCTAATTGTGATCTCTCCATTAGAGTGAGCACCACTGTGTAGGAGTAAGGACAGCAAGCATATATGATCATTTCACCTTGAAAATATGAATAGAGAAAAAATAAAAGGAAAAATAGACTAGCGAGGGGATGTATGACAACTAATGTACTAGATTAGGCTATTTCCTAGTGCTCTGGCGGACAGCCACCAGCATTCAGACAACCTACAAGACGAAACAAGCCTTGAGAAAGCCAGAACACTGCAGCAAGGCCAGTTGAGCGTCACAAGCGATAGTTGAATGTTAGTGCGATGGGACAGTGGAACCTCTGGTGCTCAAGCTGGTGCAAAACCAATTTGAGCACTTGTAGGTCTGCACCACTTGGCTACCTCTAGGCCAGGGATGGGGAACATTCATCCCACCATCTAAACTACACATCCCAGCATGCCCCGCAACAGCTTTAGCATGGCCAAATAGCAAAACTGTAGCAAGGCATGCTGGTAAGTGTAATTCAAAAACAGCTGGAGGGCCAAAGGTTCTCCACCCCTGCTCTAAGCTAAGGAATGCTGGGTGTTGCAGAGGAGGTGCTAGAAAGTCATAGGCTGCTGGGAATAACAGAACCTGGGTCTTACGAATCAGATAACTTAATTCAAATCAGATAATTTAATTCAAAGCAAGACCCCTAAGAGGATGTACGGGTTTGTCTCCACTTACCTGGAAGTTGCTGGCCAGGCTGCTGCCACGCCTGGTAAGTGCTACCCCAACCCTGTGTTACAAACGCCTGAGGACCACTGGAAAGGAGAAGAAAATAAGAATTTACTTACCGATAATTCTATTTCTCATAGTCCGTAGTGGATGCTGGGGACTCCGAAAGGACCATGGGGAATAGCGGCTCCGCAGGAGACTGGGCACAAAAGTAAAAAGCTTTAGGACTACCTGGTGTGCACTGGCTCCTCCCCCTATGACCCTCCTCCAAGCCTCAGTTAGGATACTGTGCCCGGACGAGCGTACACAATAAGGAAGGATTTTGAATCCCGGGTAAGACTCTTACCAGCCACACCAATCACACCGTACAACTTGTGATCTGAACCCAGTTAACAGCATGATAACAGAAGGAGCCTCTGAAAAGATGGCTCACAACAACAATAACCCGATTTTTGTAACAATAACTATGTACAAGTAATGCAGACAATCCGCACTTGGGATGGGCGCCCAGCATCCACTACGGACTATGAGAAATAGAATTATCGGTAAGTAAATTCTTATTTTCTCTAACGTCCTAGTGGATGCTGGGGACTCCGAAAGGACCATGGGGATTATACCAAAGCTCCCAAACGGGCGGGAGAGTGCGGATGACTCTGCAGCATCGAATGAGAGAACTCCAGGTCCTCCTCAGCCAGGGTATCAA
Organism: Pseudophryne corroboree; assembly: GCF_028390025.1. Lineage (NCBI taxonomy): Eukaryota > Metazoa > Chordata > Amphibia > Anura > Myobatrachidae > Pseudophryne > Pseudophryne corroboree. Next base: position 78,438,189 of record NC_086451.1, read on the forward strand.
ATTTGTAGAATTTAGCAAACGTGTTTGCCCCTGACCAAGTAGCTGCTCGGCAAAGTTGTAAAGCCGAGACCCCTCGGGCAGCCGCCCAAGATGAGCCCACTTTCCTTGTGGAATGGGCTTTTACAGATTTTGGCTGTGGCAGGCCTGCCACAGAATGTGCAAGCTGAATTGTACTACAAATCCAACGAGCAATAGTCTGCTTAGAAGCAGGAGCACCCAACTTGTTGGGTGCATACAGGATAAACAGCGAGTCAGATTTTCTGACTCCAGCCGTCCTGGAAACATATATTTTCAGGGCCCTGACTACGTCCAGTAACTTGGAATCCTCCAAGTCCCTAGTAGCCGCAGGCACCACAATAGGCTGGTTTAAGTGAAATGCTGAAACCACCTTAGGGAAAAATTGAGGACGAGTCCTCAATTCTGACCTGTCCGTATGAAAAATTAGGTAAGGGCTTTTATAGGATAAAGCCGCCAATTCTGAAACACGCCTGGCTGAAGCCAGGGCTAACAGCATTACCACTTTCCATGTGAGATATTTTAAGTCCACAGTGGTGAGTGGTTCAAACCAATGTGATTTTAGGAACCCCAAAACTACATTGAGATCCCAAGGTGCCACTGGAGGCACAAAAGGAGGCTGTATATGCAGTACTCCCTTGACAAACGTCTGAACTTCAGGAACAGAAGCTAGTTCTTTGTGGAAGAATATTGACAGGGCCGAAATTTGAACCTTAATGGACCCTAATTTTAGGCCCATAGACAGTCCTGTTTGCAGGAAATGCAGGAATCGACCCAGTTGAAATTCCTCTGTAGGGGCCTTCCTGGCCTCGCACCACGCAACATATTTTCGCCAAATACGGTGATAATGTTGTACGGTCACATCCTTCCTGGCTTTGATCAGGGTAGGGATGACTTCATCCGGAATGCCTTTTTCCTTCAGGATCCGGCGTTCAACCGCCATGCCGTCAAACGCAGCCGCGGTAAGTCTTGGAACAGACATGGTCCCTGCTGGAGCAGGTCCTTTCTTAGAGGTAGAGGCCACGGGTCTTCCGTGAGCATCTCTTGAATTTCCGGGTACCAAGTCCTTCTTGGCCAATCCGGAGCCACGAGTATAGTCTTTACTCCTCTCCTTCTTATGATTCTCAGTACTTTTGGTATGAGAGGAAGAGGAGGGAACACATACACTGACTGGTACACCCACGGTGTTACCAGAGCGTCCACAGCTATTGCCTGAGGGTCCCTTGACCTGGCGCAATATCTGTCCAGTTTTTTGTTGAGGCGGGACGCCATCATGTCCACCTTTGGTTTTTCCCAACGGTTCACAATCATGTGGAAGACTTCTGGGTGAAGTCCCCACTCCCCCGGGTGAAGATCGTGTCTGCTGAGGAAGTCTGCTTCCCAGTTGTCCACTCCCGGAATGAACACTGCTGACAGTGCTATCACATAATTTTCCGCCAAGCGAAGAATCCTTGCCACTTCCGTCATTGCCCTCCTGCTTCTTGTGCCGCCCTGTCTGTTTACGTGGGCGACTGCCGTGATGTTGTCCGACTGGATCAACACCGGCTGACCCTGAAGCAGAGGTCTTGCCTGACTTAGGGCATTGTAAATGGCCCTGAGTTCCAGGATATTTATGTGAAGTGACGTTTCCATGCTTGACCACAAGCCCTGGAAATTTCTTCCCTGTTTGACTGCTCCCCAGCCCCTCAGGCTGGCATCCGTGGTCACCAGGACCCAATCCTGAATGCCGAATCTGCGGCCCTCTAGGAGATGAGCACTCTGTAACCACCACAGGAGAGATACCCTTGTCCTTGGAGACAGGGTTATCCGCTGATGCATTTGAAGATGCGATCTGGACCATTTGTCCAGCAGATCCCACTGAAAAGTTCTTGCGTGGAATCTGCCGAATGGAATCGCTTCGTAAGAAGCCACCATCTTTCCCAGGACCCTTGTGCATTGATGTACTGACACTTGGCCTGGTCTTAGGAGGTTCCTGACTAGGTCGGATAACTCCCTGGCTTTCTCTTCCGGGAGAAACACCTTTTTCTGTACTGTGTCCAGAATCATTCCTAGGAACAGCAGACGTGTCGTCGGAATCAGCTGCGATTTTGGAATATTTAGAATCCATCCGTGCTGTCGTAGTACTACTTGAGATAGTGCTACTCCGACCTCTAACTGTTCTCTGGACCTTGCCCTTATCAGGAGATCGTCCAAGTAAGGGATAATTAAGACGCCTTTTCTTCGAAGAAGAATCATCATTTCGGCCATTACCTTGGTAAAGACCCGGGGTGCCGTGGACAATCCAAACGGCAGCGTCTGAAACTGATAGTGACAGTTCTGTACCACAAACCTGAGGTACCCTTGGTGAGAAGGGCAAATTGGGACATGGGAGGTAAGCATCCTTGATGTCCAGAGACACCATATAGTCCCCTTCTTCCAGGTTCGCTATCACTGCTCTGAGTGACTCCATCTTGAACTTGAACCTTTTTATGTAAGTGTTCAAGGATTTCAGATTTAAAATGGGTCTCACCGAGCCGTCCGGCTTCGGTACCACAAACAGCGTGGAATAATACCCCTTTCCCTGTTGTAGGAAGGGTACCTTGATTATCACTTGCTGGGAATACAGCTTGTGAATGGCTTCCAATACCGCCTCCCTGTCGGGGGGAGACGCTGGTAAAGCAGACTTCAGGAACCGGCGAGGGGGAGACGTCTCGAATTCCAATTTGTACCCCTTAGATACTACCTGCAGGATCCAGGGGTCCACTTGCGAGTGAGCCCACTGCGCGCTGAAATTCTTGAGACGGGCCCCCACCGTCTTGCCTGAGTCCGCTTGTAAGGCCCCAGCGTCATGCTGAGGACTTGGCAGAAGCGGGGGAGGGCTTCTGTTCGTGGGAAGAGGCTGTCTGCTGCAGTCTTTTTCCCCTTCCTCTGCCCCGGGGCAGATATGAGTGGCCTTTTGCCCGCTTGCCCTTATGGGGACGAAAGGACTGAGCCTGAAAAGACGGTATCTTTTTCTGCTGTGAGGTGACTTGGGGTAAAAAGGTGGATTTCCCAGCCGTTGCCGTGGCCACCAGGTCCGATAGACCGACCCCAAATAACTCCTCCCCTTTATACGGCAATACTTCCATATGCCGTTTGGAATCCGCATCACCTGACCACTGTCGCGTCCATAACCCTCTTCTGGCAGAAATGGACATCGCACTTACTCTTGATGCCAGAGTGCAAATATCCCTCTGTGCATCACGCATATATAGAAATGCATCCTTTAAATGCTCTATAGTCAATAATATATTGTCCCTGTCCAGGGTATCAATATTTTCGGTCAGGGAATCCGACCAAGCCACCCCAGCACTGCACATCCAGGCTGAGGCGATTGCTGGTCGCAGTATAATACCAGTATGTGTGTATATACTTTTTAGGATATTTTCCAGCTTCCTATCAGCTGGTTCCTTGAGGGCGGCCGTATCAGGAGACGGTAACGCCACTTGTTTTGATAAGCGTGTGAGCGCCTTATCCACTCTAGGGGGTGTTTCCCAACGCGCCCTAACCTCTGGCGGGAAAGGGTATAATGCCAATAATTTTTTTAGAAATTAGCAGTTTTTTATCGGGGGAAACCCACGCTTCATCACACACCTCATTTAATTCATCTGATTCAGGAAAAACTACGGGTAGTTTTTTCACACCCCACATAATACCCTTTTTTGTGGTACTTGTAGTATCAGAAATGTTCAAAACCTCCTTCATTGCCGTGATCATGTAACGTGTGGCCCTACTGGAAAATACGTTTGTTTCCTCACCGTCGACACTGGAGTCAGTGTCCGTGTCAGTGTCTGTATCGACCTGAGGTAACGGGCGTTTTATAGCCCCTGACGGTGTTTGAGACGCATGTACAGGTATTAACTGATTTGCCGGCTGTCTCATGTCGTCAACAGTCTTTTGTAAAGTGCCGACACTATCACGTAATTCTTTCCATAAGACCATCCAGTCAGGTGTCGACTCCCTAGGGGGTGACATCACTAACACAGGCAATTGCTCCGCCTCCACACCATTTTCCTCCTCATACATGTCGACACAGCGTACCGACACACAGCACACACACACACAGGGAATGCTCTGATAGAGGACAGGACCCCACTAGCCCTTTGGGGAGACAGAGGGAGAGTTTGCCAGCACACACCAGAGCGCTATATATATATATATACAGGGATAACCTTATATAAGTGTTTTTCCCTAATATAGCTGCTGTATATATTAATATGCCAATTTAGTGCCCCCCCTCTCTTGTTTTACCCTGTTTCTGTAGTGCAGGACTGCAGGGGAGAGTCAGGGAGCCTTCCTCCAACGGAGCTGTGAGGAAAAAATGGTGCCAGTGTGCTGAGGAGACAGGCTCCGCCCCCTTCACGGCGGCCTTTCTCTCGCTTTTTAATGGAAGTGTGAAATGTGCTGAGAGCAATGGCGCACAGCTGCGGTGCTGTGCGCTACCTTATTGAAGACAGGACGTCTTCTGCCGCCGATTTTCCGGACCTCTTCACTCTTCTGGCTCTGTAAGGGGGCCGGCGGCGCGGCTCCGGGACCCATCCATGGCTGGGCCTGTGATCGTCCCTCTGGAGCTAATGTCCAGTAGCCTAAGAAGCCCAATCCACTCTGCACGCAGGTGAGTTCGCTTCTTCTCCCCTTAGTCCCTCGGTGCAGTGAGCCTGTTGCCAGCAGGTCTCACTGAAAATAAAAAACCTACTTTAAACTTTTACACTAAGCAGCTCAGGAGAGCCCCTTAGCCTGCACCCGTCTCGTTCGGGCACAAAAATCTAACTGAGGCTTGGAGGAGGGTCATAGGGGGAGGAGCCAGTGCACACCAGGTAGTCCTAAAGCTTTTTACTTTTGTGCCCAGTCTCCTGCGGAGCCGCTATTCCCCATGGTCCTTTCGGAGTCCCCAGCATCCACTAGGACGTTAGAGAAAAACAATGTTTATTATTTCAATAACTGATAATGCACCTGCGCTATGGATACCAGAGGCAGCTAGGTATGATGTGCCTATCAGCATTAACAATAATATGAAATACGTAAAGCACAAAAACACATTATGCTACTGTGTGACATTTACCAGCAATAAGCGCATTCTTAGCTGCTGCAGTGATTTTTTCATATATATTTTAGACTCCGACGTCACCAACTCAATGGAGCGGGGTGGTGCGCCATATTGTTTAACTTACTGAATCATTTTATGCTGGTCCTGATTAGGTGTCTAAGGTTCTTTTCAATTTGCACACATTAATGTGGGCAGCAATGTGCCATAATGGTTAGCTTACTGCTTCACTGCCCTCAGATCACAAGTGCAATTCCAGACTAAGGGTGTGGAGTTTGTATGTTCTTTACATATACAGACAACATGAAGTTATTCCACCAATTGTACACTCACATGCGCCAGAATGAAAGTCAGTCACTTACTTTTGATGAGGTGTCGCGTGCGCCTGGTTGAAAGGACTCTGGCCAAAGCTACTTGGAGCGCCTATCGCGGTGCCCTGCATGAGAACAGATGAAACACAAAGGTCAATAATCCCGGGTGATATCTGCAGCACTTTGCGCACAGTAATTAACATTTTGTAAGGGGGATGGGGAAAGAGTTGAGCAAGTAGCAGAAATTCTACACCACAATCTCTGATATCACACACCAACAGGTGGAATAAATAAGAATTTACTTACCGATAATTCTATTTCTCGGAGTCCGTAGTGGATGCTGGGGTTCCTGAAAGGACCATGGGGAATAGCGGCTCCGCAGGAGACAGGGCACAAAAGTAAAGCTTTCCGATCAGGTGGTGTGCACTGGCTCCTCCCCCTATGACCCTCCTCCAAGCCAGTTAGGTACTGTGCCCGGACGAGCGTACACAATAAGGGAGGAATTTTGAATCCCGGGTAAGACTCATACCAGCCACACCAATCACACCGTACAACTTGTGATCTAAACCCAGTTAACAGTATGATAACAGCGGAGCCTCTGAAAAGATGGCTCACAACAATAATAACCCGATTTTTGTAACTATGTACAAGTATTGCAGATAATCCGCACTTGGGATGGGCGCCCAGCATCCACTACGGACTCCGAGAAATAGAATTATCGGTAAGTAAATTCTTATTTTCTCTATCGTCCTAGTGGATGCTGGGGTTCCTGAAAGGACCATGGGGATTATACCAAAGCTCCCAAACGGGCGGGAGAGTGCGGATGACTCTGCAGCACCGAATGAGAGAACTCCAGGTCCTCCTTAGCCAGGGTATCAAATTTGTAGAATTTAGCAAACGTGTTTGCCCCTGACCAAGTAGCTGCTCGGCAAAGTTGTAAAGCCGAGACCCCTCGGGCAGCCGCCCAAGATGAGCCCACCTTCCTTGTGGAATGGGCATTTACATATTTTGGCTGTGGCAGGCCTGCCACAGAATGTGCAAGCTGAATTGTATTACACATCCAACTAGCAATAGTCTGCTTAGAAGCAAGAGCACCCAGTTTGTTGGGTGCATACAGGATAACAGCAAGTCAGTTTTCCTGACTCCAGCCGTCCTGGAACATATTTTCAGGGCCCTGACAACATCTAGCAACTTGGAGTCCTCCAAGTCCCTAGTAGGTGCAAGGCACCACAATAAGCTGGTTCAGGTGAAACACTGACACCACCTTAGGGAGAGAACTGGGGACGCGTCCGCAGCTCTGCCCTGTCCGAATGGACAAACAGATATGGGCTTTTTTGAGAAAAAGCCACCAATTTGACACTCGCCTGGTCCAGGCCAGGGCCAAGAGCATGGTCACTTTTTATGTGAGATGCTTCAAATCCACAGATTTGACTGGTTTTAAACCAATGTGATTTGAGGAATCCCAGAACTACGTTGAGATCCCACAGTGCCACTGGAGGCACAAAAGGGGGTTGTATATGCAATACTCCCTTGACAAACTTCTGGACTTCAGGAACTGAAGCCAATTCTTTCTGGAAGAAAATCGACAGGGCCGAAATTTGAACCTTAATGGACCCCAATTTGAGGCCCATAGACACTTCCTGTTTGCAGGAAACGACCGAGTTGAAATTTCTTTGTGGGGCCTTCCTGGCCTCACACCACGCAACATATTTTCGCCACATGTGGTGATAATGTTGTGCGGTCACCTCCTTTCTGGCTTTGACCAGGGTAGGAATGACCTCTTCCGGAATGCCTTTTTCCCTTAGGATCCGGCTTTCCACCGCCATGCCGACAAACGCAGCTGCGGTAAGTCTTGGAACAGACATGGTACTTGCTGAAGCAAGTCCCTTCTTAGCGGCAGAGGCCATAAGACCTCTGTAAGCATCTCTTGAAGTTCCGGGTACCAAGTCCTTCTTGGCCAATCCGGAGCCATGAGTATAGTTCTTACTCCTCTACGTCTTATAATTCTCAGCACCTTAGGTATGAGAAGCAGAGGAGGGAACACATACACCGACTGGTACACCCACGGTGTTACCAGAACGTCCACAGCTATTGCCTGAGGGTCTCTTGACCTGGCGCAATACCTGTCCCGTTTTTTGTTCAGACGGGACGCCATCATGTCCACCTTTGGTATTTCCCAACGGTTTACAATCATGTGGAAAAAACTTCCCGATGAAGTTTCCACTCTCCCGGGTGGAGGTCGTGCCTGCTGAGGAAGTCTGCTTCCCAGTTTCCATTCCCGGGATGAAACACTGCTGACAGTGCTATCACATGATTTTCCGCCCAGCGAAAAGTCCTTGCAGTTTTTGCCATTGCCCTCCTGCTTCTTGTGTCGCCCTGTCTGTTTACGTGGGCGACTGCCGTGATGTTTTTCCCACTGGATCAATACCGGCTGACCTTGAAGCAGAGGTCTTGCTAAGCTTAGAGCATTATAAATTTACCCTTAGCTCCAGTATATTTATGTGGAGAAAAGTCTCCAGACTTGATCACACTCCCTGGAAATTTTTTCCTTGTGTGACTGCTCCCCAGCCTCTCGGGCTGGGCTCCGTGGTCACCAGCATCCAATCCTGAATGCCGAATCTGCGGCCCTCTAGAAGATGAGCACTCTATAACCACCACAGGAGAGACACCCTTGTCCTTGGATATAGGGTTATCCGCTGATGCATCTGAAGATGCGATCCGGACCATTTGTCCAGCAGATCCCACTGAAAAGTTCTTGCGTGAAATCTGCCGAATGGAATTGCTTCGTAGGAAGCCACCATTTTTACCAGGACCCTTGTGCAATGATGCACTGTTTTTAGGAGGTTCCTGACTAGCTCGGATAACTCCCTGGCTTTCTCTTCCGGGAGAAACACCTTTTTCTGGACTGTGTCCAGAATCATCCCTAGGCACAGCAGACGTGTCGTCGGGATCAGCTGCGATTTTGGAATATTTAGAATCCACCCGTGCTGTTGTAGCAGTATCCTAGATAGTGCTACTCCGACCTCCAACTGTTCCCTGGACTATGCCCTTATCAGGAGATCGTCCAAGTAAGGGATAATTAAGACGCCTTTTCTTCGAAGAAGAATCATCATTTCGGCCATTACCTTGGTAAAGACCCGGGGTGCCGTGGACAATCCAAACGGCAGCGTCTGAAACTGATAGTGACAGTTCTGCACCACGAACCTGAGGTACCCTTAGTGAGAAGGGCAAATTTGGAACATAGAGGTAAGCATCCCTGATGTCCCGGGACACTATATAGTCCCCTTCTTCCTGGTTCGTTATCACTGCTCTGAGTGACTCCATCTTGATTTGAACCTTTGTAAGTGTTCAAAAATTTTTTTAGAATAAGTCTCACCTAGCCTTCTGGCTTCAGTACCACAATATAGTGTGGAATAATACCCCTTTTCTTGTAGTAGGAGGGGTAATTTAATTATCACCTGCTGGGAATACAGCTTGTGAATTTTTTCCCATACTGCCTCCTTGTCGGAGGGAGACCTTGGTAAAGCAGACTTTAGGAGCCTGCGAAGGGGAAACGTCTCGACATTCCAATCTGTACCCCTGGGATACTACTTGTAGGATCCAGGGGTCCTGTACGGTCTCAGCGCCATGCTGAGAACTTGTCAGAAGCGGTGGAACGCTTCTGTTCCTGGGAATGGGCTGCCTGCTGCAGTCTTCTTCCCTTTCCTCTATCCCTGGGCAGATATGATCTTATAGGGACGAAAGGACTGAGGCTGAAAAGACGGTGTCTTTTTCTGCAGAGATGTGACCTAGGGTAAAAACGGTGGATTTTCCAGCAGTTGCCGTGGCCACCAGGTCCGATGGACCGACCCCAAATAACTCCTCTTCTTTTATACGGCAATACACCTTTGTGCCGTTTGGAATCTGCATCACCTGACCACTGTCGTGTCCATAACATCTTCTGGCAGTTATGGACATCGCATTTACTCTTGATGCCAGAGTGCAAATATCCCTCTGTGCATCTCGCATATATAGAAATGCATCCTTTAAATGCTCTATAGTCAATAAAATACTGTCCCTGTCAAGGGTATCAATATTTTTAGTCAGGGAATCCGACCAAGCCACCCCAGCTCTGCACATCCAGGCTGAAGCGATCGCTGGTCGCAGTATAACACCAGTATGTGTGTATATACTTTTTATGATATTTTCCAGCCTCCTGTCAGCTGGTCCTTGAGGACGGCCCTATCTATAGACGGTACCGCCACTTGTTTTGATAAGCGTGTGAGCGCCTTATCCACCCTAAGGGGTGTTTCCCAACGCGCCCTAACTTCTGGCGGGAAAGGGTATACCGCCCATAATTTTCTATCGGGGGGAACCCACGCATCATCACACACTTTATTTAATTTATCTGATTCAGGAAAAACTATGGTAGTTTTTTCACATCCCACATAATACCCTCTTTTGTGGTACTTGTAGTATCAGAAATATGTAACACCTCCTTCATTGCCTTTAACGTGTGGCCCTAATAAGGAATACGTTTGTTTATTCACCGTCGACACTGGATTCAGTGTCCCTGTCTGTGTCTGTGTCGACCGACTAAAGTAAACGGGCGTTTTAAAAACCCCTGACGGTGTTTTTGAGACGTCTGGACCGGTACTATTGTTTGTCGGCCGTCTCATGTCGTCAACCGACCTTGCAGCGTGTTGACATTATCACGTAATTCCCTAAATAAGCCATCCATTCCGGTGTCGACTCCCTAGAGAGTGACATCACCATTACAGGCAATTGCTCCGCCTCCTCACCAACATCGTCCTCCTACATGTCGACACACACGTACCGACACACAGCACACACACAGGGAATGCTCTGATAGAGGACAGGACCCACTAGCCCTTTGGAGAGACAGAGGGAGAGTTTGCCAGCACACACCAAAAACGCTATAATTATATAGGGACAACCTTATATAAGTGTTTTCCCTTATAGCATCTTTTTTATATATTTCTAACGCCAAATTAGTGCCCCCCCCCCTCTCTGTTTTAACCCTGTTTCTGTAGTGCAGTGCAGGGGAGAGTCTGGGAGCCTTCCCTCCAGCCTTTCTGTGAGGGAAAATGGCGCTGTGTGCGGAGGAGATAGGCCCCGCCCCTTTTTCGGCGGCCTCGTCTCCCGCTCTTAACGGATTCTGGCAGGGGTTAAATATCTCCATATAGCCTCCGGAGGCTATATGTGAGGTATTTTTAGCCAAAATAGGTATTCATTTGCCTCCCAGGGCGCCCCCCTCCCAGCGCCCTGCACCCTCAGTGACTGCCGTGTGAAGTGTGCTGAGAGGAAAATGGCGCACAGCTGCAGTGCTGTGCGCTACCTTTAGAAGACTGAGGAGTCTTCTGCCGCCGATTCTGGACCTCTTCTTACTTCAGCATCTGCAAGGGGGCCGGCGGCAAGGCTCCGGTGACCATCCAGGCTGTACCTGTGATCGTCCCTCTGGAGCGGATGTCCAGTAGCCAAGAAGCCAATCCATCCTGCACGCAGGTGAGTTCACTTCTTCTCCCCTAAGTCCCTCGTTGCAGTGATCCTGTTGCCAGCAGGACTCACTGTAAAATAAAAAACCTAAGCTAAACTTTTCTAAGCAGCTCTTTAGGAGAGCCACCTAGATTGCACCCTTCTCGGCCGGGCACAAAAATCTAACTGGCTTGGAGGAGGGTCATAGGGGGAGGAGCCAGTGCACACCACCTGATCGGAAAGCTTTACTTTTGTGCCCTGTCTCCTGCGGAGCCGCTATTCCCCATGGTCCTTTCAGGAACCCCAGCATCCACTAGGACGATAGAGAAATGATGTTTTTAGAATTTAAAAACACAAAACGAGGGAAAATTGGGAATAATCCGTTAGTACAATATGTAATTGTTTCTTCCCAGGAACAAGTGACATAAGTCACGAATGGCCATTTCCACCATGAGCGAGCCTGCCTTTCTGCTGGTTCATTCGGATAACTGCACAGATAAGTATCCCTGTCCTTTACCACTTTTCCCTAGAGACTCCCTTACAAACGTACCCCAACTTTCTCATCAATGAGATGTCTGGCCAGCTCAATTTGTTGTGGGACACCTCGGATGGTGAATATCCGTAGACTTGGGTCTGTGTTGGGTGGCGGGTTCCTCTGGAGCTCCACGTGGGCCCCCGACTGCTGGTTTATGCTTTTGATATTTTCACCTCCTGGGAGGAAGAAAGGGTACCGTTAAAGATTTGCGTTGGCTTATACAACAGACATTACACATTTCTTCTGAACAGATCAATACCACACGTTTATTTCGCTAACTGCAAAAATCCATTATGTGTATTATGGGAAACCGCTTTAGTCACTCCCTACCTCCAGTTCACTGGCCAGTGAGAACCTCCCTTCTGCTCTCACAGGCAGGGCCCTCCACCCCCTTTGGCTCTCACCCTGCCCTGACCCAGCTTCCAGTGAGACTGTCCCTTCCAAAGGTGCAGGGTCATTGAGTGCTACCGTTTTAAACGGTCATTCACTTTTCACCTTTTTTTTTTATTTTTATACTTTGAATCTTTTTGTTTGTTTATGTTTTATTATAGTTTTTGCATGTATGGCGCTACAGACACTTGGCAGCACCACAGGCGTAATAAAAAAAATGTATATTAAAACATAGCCTCCACTGCACCCTTACGCTGCTATTAGTGGCAGGGAGAAAACCAAACCTTTGCATAAATAAGACCCACAAGAAACAGCAGGGGGCGCACTGTATGCAAACTGAATGAGAATCAGTCTATTAATAACTAGCTGTTTTCCACAAGAGAAATGACTTGTAGCTATTTCTATAGCACCTGCTGTATAATGAAATCGAAGTAAAAGCGCTTTTCTAGAAAACACTAACTTTCCCAGCAGCCTGAACACATCTAAAGACAAAATGGTATTTGATATTGTCACGATTAACCGAAGTGTAAGGATCATATCAGCTGAATAACCCGTAGTGAAAAAGTATTCTTCCAAAAATGGCAAACTACACCAGAGTGAAAGGGTTAATGATCTTCCGATAAATGGTAGAATGGCAACGTTTTAAAAACATCCTAAAAAAACAAAACTTGGGCAATTTTTTTTATTTTATTTTATTTAAAAGAATACTTAAAATATCAAATTAGATCAACACAGCAGCTTTATCACCTGACAATGGAATGGAGAAGGATTGTCGGCTGCTTAATCACCCTAGCCATGAGCTTAATATAGAAAAAAACAACAACAAAGATCACTGGTCAGCACATGCAAACAGGGAGCTATATTATATATATATATATATATATATATATATATATATATATATATATATATATAAATATATAAATAAGGGGGGGGGGGGGTTTACAAAAAAAAAATTAGGATGCTCCCACACAGCAACTGGTTTCGCCATGTCACTCACTACATTTAGGGAAAAACCACATTTACTAGTAGGCCTGAAACAGAGTTACTACTTTAATCAATGCAAGATCAAAGCAGAACTCACATAAAAACAGAAAGGCCAACAACATTACAAGTACACAAAAGGCAAACCAACCCCAGATGCAATTTTTCCCTATATAGAAAGACATTTTAACCCTGACTGCATATGCAAGGAGACCCTTGAGGTACAGCATCCCCGTTATTAGTTAATGACAGAGGATAAAAGCACCAGAGACCACTCTCCCAATCAATTAAAGGAGAACATAGCACAGCAGGGGCACCCATGTAATCACCTCTAACCTCCAATTTGTTGAGCCTTTCAGTACATGAGGCCTTATCAGCATTTGAGTGAAAGCTGGTTTAACAAGATTGGGTGATTGAGGATAGGGGAGCGTAATGTAAACTGTTTTATTTGGTTAAAATATTGAAGAACACCAACCCCCCCCCCAAAAAAAAAAACAACACACTGTTCAAATTTGTAAGTTCTGCAATTCTGGTCACAATGTTTCTGATAAATCTTAAACACCATAACTTTGTACAGTCGGCTGCAGTGGCATCACTAATAGATTTAAGGTGGGAGGATGGAGGGTTCAATTATTTTTTAGTGTGGCTCTAACTAATGGCATTCAATAGAGCAATTCAATTATTTCTCCAATGGGGTGCGAGTTCCTCTGGCGCCCATTATTTATGCTTGCACCCTTCTGAGGTGGTGAGCAGAAATTCCGGCTTTTGTACAACCAAACGGTATTTTCCCTGTCACGCCCAATAGTTGGGATTAGCTGCTTTACACATCTAAACCTGATGCATTTGTTAAGACGAGCGTGAAAACCTCAAAGGTTTGAATATATATTGCACCATCACTTTAGACGGGCGTTCATACGCGCCAAAACAATTTAATTCCCCCTAAGGGCCACACAGCCTACAATGCCCCCAGCAACTGCCTGAGTTATCCTGTTTCCAGTGGGGTGTGGTATGGAAGGTCGACAGTAACTAGGTAGACAGGGTGTCTAGGTCGACTGGGTCTTTAGGTCAACTGGGTCTTTAGGTCAACATGTTCTAGGTCGACATGAGTTTTTTATGTTATTTTGGTGTCGTTTTCTTCGTAGTGTGACCGGGAACCCCAATTAGTGCCCCGCTTCGCTCACCATGCTTCGGGCAAGGTGCCTTCGCTTGGCACAGATTACCGTTCCAATCGTAGTCCACGTGGATCGTTAAGTATGAAAAGGTTCAAAGAAAAAAAAAAGTGAAAAACTCATGTCGACCTTTTGACCTGTCGACCTAAAGACCCTGGCAACCTAGTTACTGTCGACCAATAGTGGTCGACCTAGACATTGTCGACCTAGTTTCCGGATCCCTTCCAGTGTCCCCTATTTGCAAATTCATCAGATTTCTATTTGTTTTGGGATAAAAAGACAGCAATGACTCCCTTTACAGCAGGGGTGGGGAACCTTTTTACTACCAAGGGCCATTTAGACATTTATAAAATCCTTCGGGGGCCATACAAAAATTATCAACTTTAAATTAGCCTGCCCCTAGTAGTTATGCCCCAGTAGATATGCCCCCAGTAGTGCACTGCCAGATACACATATGCTGCCACAGTGTCAGATACACATATGCCGCCACAGTGCCAGATACACATATGCCGCCACAGTGCCAGATACACATATGCCGCCAGTAGTGCACCGCCAGATACACATATGCCACCAGTGCCAGATACAGATATGCCACCACAGTGCCAGATACACATATGCCGCCACAGTGCCAGATACACATGCCGCCACAGTGCCAAATACAGATATGCCCCCATAGTGAGGGGTACACACATGTTCCCACAGTGCCAGATACAGATATGCCACCACAGTGCCAGGTACAGATATGCCACCACAGTGCCAGGTACAGATATGCCACCACAGTGCCAGATACAGATATGTCCCCACAGTGCCAGATACAGATATGTCCCCACAGTGCCAGATACAGATATGCCACCACAGTGCCAGATACAGATATGCCCAAATAGTGCCAGGTACACACATGTCCCCACAGTGCCAGATACAGATATGCCACCACAGTGCCAGATACAGATATGCCACCACAGTGCCAAATACAGATATGCCCCCATAGTGAGGGGTACACACATGTCCCCACAGTGCCAGATACAGATATGCCCCCACAGTGCCAGATACAGATATGCCCCCACAGTGCCAGATACAGATATGCCACCACAGTGCCAGATACAGATATGCCACCACAGTGCCAGATACAGATATGCCACCACAGTGCCAGATACAGATATGCCACCACAGTGCCAGGTACACACGTCCCCACAGTGCCAGATACAGATATGCCACCACAGTGCCAGATACAGATATGTCCCCACAGTGCCAGATACAGATATGCCACCACAGTGCCAGATACAGATATGCCACCACAGTGCCAGGTACACACATGTCCCCACAGTGCCCGATACAGATATGTCCCCACAGTGCCCGATACAGATATGCCCCCACAGTGCCCGATACAGATATGCCCCCACAGTGCCCGATACAGATATGCCCCCACAGTGCCCGATACAGATATGCCCCCACAGTGCCCGATACAGATATGTCCCCACAGTGCCAGATACAGATATGCCACCACAGTGCCAGATACAGATATGCCACCACAGTGCCAGATACAGATATGCCACCACAGTGCCAGGTACACACATGTCCCCACAGTGCCCGATACAGCTATGTCCCCACAGTGCCAGATACAGCTATGTCCCCACAGTGCCAGATACAGCTATGTCCCCACAGTGCCAGATACAGCTATGTCCCCACAGTGCCAGATACAGCTATGTCCCCACAGTGCCAGATACAGCTATGTCCCCACAGTGCCAGATACAGCTATGTCCCCACAGTGCCAGATACAGCTATGTCCCCACAGTGCCAGATACAGATATGCCACCACAGTGCCAGATACAGATATGCCACCACAGTGCCAGATACAGATATGCCCAAATAGTGCCAGGTACACACATGTCCCCACAGTGCCAGATACAGATATGTCCCCACAGTGCCAGATACAGATATGTCCCCACAGTGCCAGATACAGACATGTCCCCACAGTGCCAGATACAGATATGTCCCCACAGTGCCAGATACAGATATGTCCCCACAGTGCCAGATACAGATATGTCCCCACAGTGCCAGATACAGATATGTCCCCACAGTGCCAGGTACACACATGTCCCCACAGTGCCAGGTACACACATGTCCCCACAGTGCCAGGTACACACATGTCCCCACAGTGCCAGGTACACACATGTCCCCACAGTGCCAGATACACACATGTCCCCACAGTGCCAGATACAGATATGTCCCCACAGTGCCCGATACAGATATGTCCCCACAGTGCCCGATACAGATATGTCCCCACAGTGCCCGATACAGATATGTCCCCACAGTGCCCGATACAGATATGTCCCCACAGTGCCCGATACAGATATGTCCCCACAGTGCCAGATACAGATATGTCCCCACAGTGCCCGATACAGATATGTCCCCACAGTGCCAGATACAGATATGTCCCCACAGTGCCAGATACAGATATGTCCCCACAGTGCCAGATACAGATATGTCCCCACAGTGCCAGATACAGATATGTCCCCACAGTGCCAGATACATATATGTCCCCACAGTGCCAGATACATATATGTCCCCACAGTGCCAGATACATATATGTCCCCACAGTGCCAGATACAGATATGCCACCACAGTGCCAGATACAGATATGCCACCACAGTGCCAGGTACACACATGTCCCCACAGTGCCAGATACAGATATGTCCCCACAGTGCCAGATACAGATATGTCCCCACAGTGCCCGATACAGATATGCCCCCACAGTGCCCGATACAGATATGTCCCCACAGTGCCAGATACAGATATGCCACCACAGTGCCAGATACAGATATGTCCCCACAGTGCCAGGTACACACATGTCCCCACAGTGCCAGATACAGCTATGTCCCCACAGTGCCAGATACAGCTATGTCCCCACAGTGCCAGATACAGCTATGTCCCCACAGTGCCAGATACAGCTATGTCCCCACAGTGCCAGATACAGCTATGTCCCCACAGTGCCAGATACAGCTATGTCCCCACAGTGCCAGATACAGATATGCCACCACAGTGCCAGATACAGATATGCCACCACAGTGCCAGATACAGATATGCCCAAATAGTGCCAGGTACACACATGTCCCCACAGTGCCAGATACAGATATGTCAGTGCCAGATACAGACATGTCCCCACAGTGCCAGATACAGACATGTCCCCACAGTGCCAGATACAGACATGTCCCCACAGTGCCAGATACAGACATGTCCCCACAGTGCCAGATACAGACATGTCCCCACAGTGCCAGATACAGACATGTCCCCACAGTGCCAGATACAGATATGTCCCCACAGTGCCAGATACAGATATGTCCCCACAGTGCCAGATACAGATATGTCCCCACAGTGCCAGATACAGATATGTCCCCACAGTGCCAGATACAGATATGTCCCCACAGTGCCAGATACAGATATGTCCCCACAGTGCCAGATACAGATATGCCACCACAGTGCCAGGTACACACATGTCCCCACAGTGCCAGATACAGATATGTCCCCACAGTGCCAGATACAGATATGTCCCCACAGTGCCAGATACAGATATGTCCCCACAGTGCCCGATACAGATATGTCCCCACAGTGCCCGATACAGATATGTCCCCACAGTGCCCGATACAGATATGTCCCCACAGTGCCAGATACAGATATGTCCCCACAGTGCCAGATACAGATATGTCCCCACAGTGCCAGATACAGATATGTCCCCACAGTGCCAGGTACACACATGTCCCCACAGTGCCAGATACAGATATGTCCCCACAGTGCCAGGTACACACATGTCCCCACAGTGCCAGATACAGATATGTCCCCACAGTGCCAGATACAGCTATGTCCCCACAGTGCCAGATACAGCTATGTCCCCACAGTGCCAGATACAGATATGCCACCACAGTGCCAGATACACACGTCCCCACAGTGCCAGATACATATATGCCACCACAGTGCCAGGTACACACATGTCCCCACAGTGTCCGATACAGATATGTCCCCACAGTGCCCGATACAGATATGTCCCCACAGTGCCAGATACATATATGTCCCCACAGTGCCAGATACAGCTATGTCCCCACAGTGCCAGATACAGATATGCCACCACAGTGCCAGATACAGATATGCCACCACAGTGCCAGATACAGATATGCCCAAATAGTGCCAGGTACACACATGTCCCCACAGTGCCAGATACAGATATGTCCCCACAGTGCCAGATACAGATATGTCCCCACAGTGCCAGATACAGATATGCCACCACAGTGCCAGATACAGACATGTCCCCACAGTGCCCGATACAGATATGTCCCCACAGTGCCCGATACAGATATGTCCCCACAGTGCCCGATACAGATATGTCCCCACAGTGCCCGATACAGATATGTCCCCACAGTGCCCGATACAGATATGTCCCCACAGTGCCCGATACAGATATGTCCCCACAGTGCCCGATACAGATATGTCCCCACAGTGCCCGATACAGATATGTCCCCACAGTGCCCGATACAGATATGTCCCCACAGTGCCCGATACAGATATGTCCCCACAGTGCCCGATACAGATATGTCCCCACAGTGCCAGATACATATATGCCCCCACAGTGCCCGGTACACACATGTCCCCACAGTGCCCGGTACACACATGTCCCCACAGTGCCAGGTACACACATGTCCCCACAGTGCCAGGTACACACATGTCCCCACAGTGCCAGGTACACACATGTCCCCACAGTGCCAGGTACACACATGTCCCCACAGTGCCAGGTACACACATGCCCCCACAGTGCCAGGTACACACATGCCCCCACAGTGCCAGGTACACACATGCCCCCACAGTGCCAGGTACACACATGCCCCCACAGTGCCAGGTACACACATGCCACCACAGTGCCAGGTACACACATGCCCCCACAGTGCCAGGTACACACATGCCCCCACAGTGCCAGGTACACACATGCCCCCACAGTGCCCGGTACACACATGCCCCCACAGTGCCAGGTACACACATGCCCCCACAGTGCCCGATACAGATATGTCCCCACAGTGCCCGATACAGATATGTCCCCACAGTGCCCGATACAGATATGTCCCCACAGTGCCCGATACAGTATGCCCCCACAGTGCCAGATACAGTATGCCCCCACAGTGCCAGATACAGTATGCCCCCACAGTGCCAGATACAGTATGCCCCCACAGTGCCAGATACAGTATGCCCCCACAGTGCCAGATACAGTATGCCCCCCACAGTGCCAGATACAGATATGCCCCCATAGTGCTAGGCACACACATGTCCCCATAGTGCCAGGTACACACATGCCACCACAGTGCCAGGTACACACATGTCCCCACAGTGCCCGATACAGTATGCCCCCACAGTGCCAGATACAGTATGCCACCACAGTGCCAGATACAGATATGCCACCACAGTGCCAGATACAGATATGTCCCCACAGTGCCAGATACAGATATGCCCCCACAGTGCTAGGTACACACATGTCCCCACAGTGCCAGGTACACACATGCCACCACAGTGCCAGGTACACACATGCCACCACAGTGCCAGGTACACACATGCCACCACAGTGCCAGGTACACACATGCCACCACAGTGCCAGGTACACACATGTCCCCACAGTGCCCGATACAGATATGCCCCCACAGTGCCCGATACAGATATGCCCCCACAGTGCCCGATACAGTATGCCCCCACAGTGCCAGATACAGTATGCCCCCACAGTGCCAGATACAGTATGCCCCCACAGTGCCAGATACAGTATGCCCCCACAGTGCCAGATACAGTATGCCCCCACAGTGCCAGATACAGATATGCCCCCACAGTGCCAGATACAGATATGCCCCCGCCCTGCTCACCGCTGCTGCTGGCCTTCTCCTGCCCCTTTGTGCTGCTGTGTGTGACAGGGAAGGAGAGTGCAGCGTGCACCTCTCCTTGCCCCTTTGAGCTCAGTCCGGCCGCGGCGGCGTGTGTCATCTGTAGGGAGGAGAGCGTAGCTATGTCCACTGTCCAGCGGCGGCGTGTAGGATCTCAAACCAGCCGCCAGTTCGTAAGCCAATAAGAACTCACAGACCGGCAGCGCGGCTCCTGATTGGCTGCCGGTCCGCGAGCTCTGATTGGCTCACGAACTGGCGGCTGGTTTGAGATCCTACACGCCGCCGCTGGACAGTGGACATACTGTAGCTGCGCTCTCCTCCCTGCAGATGACACACGCCGCCACGGCCGGACTGAGCTCAAAGGGGCAGGAGAGGCGCACGCTGCGCTCTCCTCCCCTGTCACACACAGCAGCGGGTGGCCGGGCCGGATCAGTTGGCTTTGCGGGCCTTATACGGCCCGCGGGCCGGAGGTTCCCCACCCCTGCTTTACAGGCATGCTATAATTGTACGCCATCTGTACGTATTATGATAGCTCGGATAATACGTTGGCACTTAATAAATAAGTCCATATTGGACCCTTTATTCACTCATCTACTGCACCCAAATACCAAGGGAGGCAATACCTGCACAGGTAGCTACTCCACAACACTCTCATAACTAGAGTAGGAATGGGTGAGAGAATCCATCCAAAAAACATACTACTAATGCAATCTTCTCCCAACAAAGTCCTCTTGATCTATTATTACACCATTATTAGACACCAGGCACACACAATGTGCTGTGGAACGCAACAAATCCGTTTCATACAAAACTGAACTGAAACTTCATAGATATTAGATCATTTACTAACATTGGTTCTCTGTACTCCTGGCTGGATTTTTCCCTATTAGACCGCTCATGGTAGACTTTCCATACTTGTAAATACATTCTGTTGTTCCTATGTGGCCTGTTACCCCAATTCCATGATAGTCAGCAGTTGTCCCAATTTGTCCCTGCAGACTGCAGAGTCTTTGAGTCCCATTCCCCCTCCCCTTCTATTTACAGGGAGGTGAGAGGGGGACAATCAGGGGGCCCCCCAGCTGGGTGGCAAATTGTAAAGCAATTAATCATGGCAGTTAAAAGGCAGAGTGGACAGGCTGGGACTGCGAGAGGCCTGAATGCCGGTGACAGTGTTTATCATGGAAATGGGCCTGGGCCGGGGAAGGAGATGGAGGGCGTGTTTCCTGCTTGCTTCTATGCCGACATTTCACGGCAAGGACTTCCGCGCACACACACACAGAGCGCAGGCAGCTAAAGAAGTACAGTATACCTTCAAGGTGTCTAGTGGGAACGTGTACTGCTTTATCTAGCGTATACGTAGATTGAGCTTGGACGCACATGCAGCAAGAATGGGCCTGCGTGTCTTGGACGCCTGCATCACACACGCACGGCAAAAAGGCCAAACTCAAATGAGACTTGTGGGAATTGCGATTGGCTGCATTCGTATTACCAAGGGGAGGAAGACCTGCTGTTTTACATCTGAAAGGCTGGTAATTGGTAAATGAGAACCCAATCCATTGCCTAGGATGACTGATCAGTCAAGACGGCATCTCTGGCTAAAAAGCATGATAAAATGCAGATACAAGACTGGTAAGACAAAAAGGTGGCCAGCGTCATAAAACAAAACATTTAAAAACAAAAAAACAACACACGACAGGATTCTATTGACAAACCAGCGTTTGGCCGCGGCTTCGCTTATGTGGATGTCTGTTATTGCTCAGCAGAACTAATTTTACAAAGACAGTAGTGCCATCTAATATGGTGTTGTATATTTTATATTGTACGTATTGATCACAATTTCTTTCGGAGATTAACACAAAAAGATAATTGGGGCTACTAACTCGTGAGCAAGCCATGTAAAGCTTCCCATGGGAGAAGCAGCTGGTCCTGAGATCTATGCTTGAGTGTTTGCCCCTGCGACTTGTTGATCATCATAGCGAAGCAGACGCTTACAGGGAACTGCATGGGGATTGCACTGAAAAGGAAAATTGTTGGGGATAAGGGGTGTACATCTGCCTCAATTAGTTCCCATGCAGAGCAGTCACTTTTAAGTCGGGTTCAGTTGCATAACATGGGCAGAGCAAAGTTCCGCAGAAGCATGAGCGGGGACACCAACTTTCAGCACAATGCTGTGCACTGGAAGTCATCTTTTTTTCCTTTATCACTCCTCTCCCTGATGTCACATTGAGATAATATGCACCTCTGTTTCTTTCAAGGTCACTAATTATACAACAGTGAAAACGCAATCTAAATTCATTCAGTAGTTTTCGCGTGAGGTTTAACGAGCAGTCACACACATTTTCCCAAATTTCCCCCCCCGTCTCCATAGTTCATCAACAGTCCCTCGAAGTATATTTCTCAAAAATACCCTTACAGGTTTTATTATATGTTATCATATTATCATGTGATGAAGTCACCTGGCCGCGGTACACGGGCCTGCATATTTGTGCAAATTTGTGCTAAGAACTTCAATAATACTCCATGTTAATTGTGAGGGTTTATTTTATTTTTTACTATCAGTGTTCTTAGTGCTAAGAGTGTGCATCTGCATCTCTCTTCCTCCAGGTTTTCTTATATGTATATATTTACAAACAAAAACAGCTTTGTCCCAAATAATACTGTTCTCTTATAGCGTGCACTACATGCCATGACACTAAAAAAAAAACAAAAAAAAAAAAACCTAGATCAAACTTAATTTTGGAAATACTGTCTTTATGCCAAAAGCTTTTACTCGTATGGCCACAAGCCTGGTGCCTGGAACGGTTTCCAGTGCTGTATTAAGGAGCACCCCTACGATGAGCCATGCCCAGCTAGCCTGAACACTGTAATAACGGATATCCATGGAATAGCGCAAGTTTACGGCAGCCTGGGTAAACAAATTGCTTCTAAATATACTCCAGTGTCCAAGCTGCTAAACACTGTGTGATAACTGAATGACACATCCATGCTTCGCCAGGCAATAGAAGCAAAAGGTATACGGATGCTAGGGTGCTTGCAGAACACACAACAGAAAGCGCCAAATAAACTGAATCACTATGGTGTAATAACCCACAGCAAGGGCACATACAGTAGAGATGGGAAAAAAAAGCTTACAAGACACTTTTTGCATGATCTTACTGCAATTGCATGCTAAAATAGGATGCAATATGTTGATGAGAATTAAAATGCAGTGCAAGACATTTCATAAGAGAAAGAATAGACAAACTTAAAATGGAAATAGTTTTTGTTTAGACTGCATTTCCGTTCCACATTGCATTCTGAAGAACGAAGCTGCAGCTGTGAGGACCCTCTGGACATCCTGAAGGTTAGATAGAACATCCCAGGGTCTCCCAACATTTTAGTGACCTCTCAAACAATTAGAAATTGGCTATTAAACAAAAGGTTCTAACTCCTCCTACTGTACCTTTCAGGAGTCTGTTATAGCAGAATGGAAAGGAGCACATTAATGGGTGTGGCTTATCCAAGCCCAGGCGTATAATAGGAGGGGTTTCTTTATGTTCCTATTTTGCTTCTTGAAATGATGGCAGATATGGCTAAGAGGTGACCTTTAACCCCTTCGCTGCCAAGGGCTCTCTCAATCCGTTTGCGTTAAAAATAGTTTTGTATTGAGTTTTGAAGCGTGAACTGAAAGCAAATCGGTAATTTGTAGTTTTCAATGCAGTTTTAATTCAGTGTTTCTGCAAATGATCGCTTTCTCAAATTAAACGCTAACCACATGTAGGAATGCAGCCAAATGAGGCCTAGAATTTTTTTAATTTTTTTTTACCCCCCCCCCCCCCCCTTTTTTTTAGGGAGATGTGGACTATAGCACCCCCAAAAGCTGTACAGTTTTTTTGTTTTTTGTTTTTACATATGATAGCTGTTTAAGTCATTGTCTGGTGATCCCCAGACAATAACTACGAAGGTGGCACATGGTTTGAAAGAGGAGACTATCCTCTTTCAAACAATGGTGCCCCCAATGTGTAAGCAGGCTAATATGGGAGAGTTACGGTACAAAGTGTCCTTCCCCCACCTATGGAAAAAACATTTCTGAAGCATTGGGTGATGTGGTCTGGTGATCACCTGACAACAGATGCTAAAGGAGCTACATCTTCTGAAAGAGGACACTCAGCGCTTTCAAACAGGGTGCCCTCATATGCATAGGTGCAATTGTGGACGCAAGACGGTACCTAAGGCCCTCTTGCCCGTATACCGTAAACTTTGTTTAAATTCCCCTGTATGTCTAAGTAGTACTCATCCTCCACGGCTAAGGTACATCCAAAGGATAAGTCTGACTCTTTCTTAGCATCGAAGGAGTTAACAGATGTTTCTAATTGAATACATACATGTGACTGTGGGTAAAAAAGGGACAGATTAGATGGGCCAAGCGGTTCTTATCTGCCGTCAAATTCTATGTTTTTATGGCAGATGGTTGGGGGAGCAGACAGCGGCGTGCCGATGGTCAGGGGGGCCGACAGCAGCTTGATACCTGTGTACTAGGAGGAAAGCTCATGAGGTGCACTGTATCCTATGCTGCAGGGAAGCATTGATGACCCAGCTTCTAACTCTTACAGAGAGAGACATTAACCAGCGCTATTTAACACCCATGTGAAGAAAGTATCCCAGTGGTTTATTTCCACAGCCCTTGGATAGAACAGATCTCCTTATCCCTCTGCATATGATACAATTGGAACCAAGCAACTTTGCAATATTACAAACCCATCTCCCATTCACGTCACCTGTACAGCACTTTTCAACTTCTTCGAGATCTAGGTTCTGATCTATACAGTGCTGGATAGGCTTTCTTACTGATCTAATAAGCGCTCCATACAAAGGATTATTATACATCCAGCTGTGATGTCCTGTGTGTGACCAGAGCATGCAGTTGACTCCAATTTGGCAGGATCAAGGTTCCAAATATAATAAGCTTCATGTACAGCTATCCAGTATTTATCTGTTGTGACAGTCTACCTTTGCCGATAACCAGTCCGCATTTATCTGCTGGCACAGTGCATGTGATCTCTTGCATTCCTCCTGGAGTACCAATGTTCCAATCACCACGACTGCGCCCTCTGCCCCGGGTCAATGCAAGGCTTCCAAAACCATCCCTTTCCTGTAGAGGAGAGGAAGGAGATGCTAAATCATGCACATACACCTGAAGAAATCAAACAACCTGTAGCTGCGAAAGAAGGGAAAACTCCAGGGATAATCCACAAATCCCGTATAAACAGACAGACATAAAGAGGAGCATTCCCTTTACCGATGCTACCAATGAAAAACAATGAACAATACGTCCCTTATAGCAATGGTACTCTGCTTCTTCAAAAGTAATATGGTCCAACTCCAATTCCTCCACACCGTATCTTAATGGATATTCCTTAGTTCTCTCCCAATCAGTTTTAAAAAGAACTAGCAATGGTCAGTTCTTAAACAAGCATATAGGATACATCACCAGGTGTCCCAGGTAGGCTCCCTAAGTACTTCACTCTGGCTGGCACTGGTCCTCCCCACCAACGCATTTCAACCCCTACCGGGGTCTTTCTTTTTTTGAGGCCTTCTGGTGTTATATCCTTTATGCTCATTTAAAAACGGATCTTGCCAGTTCTTTATTTTAAAAATTAGGAGAGAACGAAGATATCTTTACGAGAGCCATCCATTAAGATAACGTGTGGAGGAATTGGAGATTTTTTAACGGACCTTTCTGTTTTGGACCATATTACTCTTGAAGAAGCGGATTGCCATTGCTATAAGGGATGTATTGTTCATTGTTTTTGCATTGGTTGCACCGGTAATGGGAATACTTACTTTCTTTACCACTTTAGTCACCAATGGGAGATTCAATTTGGAGTGACAATGTAGCAATTTTCATGATGTGCTGCCGAAACGGCGTTTGTGTGTGATGTTGGAATACCAGAGGTATGGGTAATGTGTGAACTGCACATAGTATGACATTCAGCAATGTAACATCACTCTGAACTGAATCGCTACAAAGACTAAGATGTCCTGAATGGTCACCCATTCTTGCTCTTCTGGCTTTTGACTGAACTAGCCATTCCTAGCAGCTGGTAGTACTCCTGTTAAGTTGATATGGAAAATTCAGAAGCCATTCCATATAAATCCCGTACCTCCTGACGGCATACTTAGTAGTAACATCTAAATCAACTAGCGGGTTGCAATAAAATTAAATTGATGAGCATATGTCATAACTTCCAAAACTTCAACCTAGTACCTCTAACCTTCAGTGAGGTTTCCATTCTTGGAGAGGCCCCATGGAAGGAATTGTGAATTGTTTATGTGATACCAGGACCATCCATGTACAATACTCTGACCAGAGAGGGTGACAAGTGGTGTAACTCTGATAGGGATGGACTAAAACCCTTCTGTCTGTCTTATTCTTGTGTGGTCACCTCTTGAAAATACAATGACATGGGCTGTTGTCCAGGACAAGAGGGTGGCTATAAAAGAGCACATAGGACGTGGTTGTACAGAAACTATGAGAAATCCACCCCTAGGTTGGCCGTGGCCAATGCAGAAGGACAGCAATACTACGCCTGGCACATACATTTCCCTGTACAAAACAAAATGAAACATTTTTGAGGAAAGTCCCTTTAAGCCAAGCCTACGATTAGGCGTAGTGTAATCTCAATATTTCCACAACAGGAAAGTATAAAACTAGTCACCCATTCCAGATACGGTAAACATTATAATCACGTTCTAGGATTACCATCTACAGTGAGCCATGATTTCTCCTAGAGAGGTGTGGATTAGCCCTCAGTGGGACATGCCTGCTTAAAGTCCACTGCGTTTCAGAATCTCTCACCTGTGCCGTCAGAATGAGCTCATTGATGATGTGTGCGGCATGCTGACACCGGTCAGGAAGGCCCATTATTTGCGCCACTCGCTCAGGGCTAATTCCATCATCTGCAGGAGGCAAACACAACGAAAGCAAACCATTTAGCCACATGTACGGGGGGAAACCAGCTGCCGTGCCGCTTCATGCAGAAACAGACTAGCATATGCAAGATTGACTTAAGTATGACACACCGCGGCTCTCTGCCTGGAGGATAAAGGATGTATAAAAACAAGGTATTCTCCCAAAGACCGACAGCCATCAAAACTAGCCATCAAAACTAAACAGGGCAGCAGAACAAGTCAGCAGCACTGGCGAGTACACAGTTTAACCCCTTCCACAATGGCGAGTAATTACCCCAGCCACCTAACGGGCACCAGAGGAGAAGAAAATTACATGAAGGTGACGCAGAGTTCTCCAAATAACAGAGTCTGGTTATTCTGCAGCCAGCATGAGCTCAGCCGTTCAGAGATTACTGGACCACCAGAGTGTCCACTTTGCCGTGCTAACATTTGGCATTGTGATTCCTTTTGTTAGCCGTGTAAAATGAATTCTCTGCTATAGGTGTGTCGATGGCAAAACTACTTCTTTTGCGCAGCAGAAATCCTGATGAGAACATAAAGACTGCTTCACCATGGAACACAACAATGTGAGTGATGCACTCTGAAGTGTTCAGTTACCTAAACCCCTGTGAAGATCGCTAGTGACTTTCCAATAAAGCAACCTAGACTTACACTGAAAATAAACCCAACCAAACCCCACACATTGCAAAATGTGGTATACAGCAGATATGGGCAAAGTCGTTTCTCAGGGACCACAAACAGTTAATTTTTTTTGGACCACCTGTGGGTCTTTCAAAATATATCCAGCAGCAATAGAAATAGCAGCGCACCACCTAGGAGATCTGGAAAACATGAACTGTTAGGGGTCCTAGGGGACCAGGTTTAGGAAGACCTGGTACAGCAGGTGAACCATCTAAGCCTTACTTGTCTGTAGTTTGCTTCCTTTATTCATGATTCCAAAGTTACTCCCCTCATGCTGCAATATTTCAGAGAAAGCTCATGGCACAACCCAAGTTACTAATACCCCTTTCACACCGCACAAATAACCCGGTATCGACCCGGCATATTGCCGGGTCAACATGGGTCAGCATGTGGCGTGAAAGCGCCATAGCAGAAATCCCGGGTTGCCTGACCAGGCAATTAAACCCGGGAATAAAGCAATGTTATAACCGGGTTGAATACCAGGTCAATGGCAGCGTAAACGGGCTCCCGGGTCGATGCGACACGGGACCCGTTCACTACAACAGGGATTATCAGTAGCTAGCAAAGAAAGAGACTAATGGCAGCATTAGTAAAGGGCGAGAATGTAGAAGTGATGTACGCCATAACAGTCACATGCATGAACAAGGGCCTCCGGTGTTATAACCAAATGAAGAGGAGGTTCTAGTTCCTAGAAGGTGGTTGCAGCTGAACTACACTGAACAAACCTGGTTTGAACTGAATTCTTACGCCGGCATCATTCTGAATTCTTTTGATCATCTCCCCGTTTCGTCCTATTACAATTCCCACTGCACACCTTGGTACAGATACCTAGACAGGAGGAAAGAGGGACATACATGAGGAACACTCACCAGCATGGCATTCGTCCGGAACACAATTATTTATCTGAATGAATGCTATGTCTTCCTGACTAATGCAAAAGTATGGAACTACGGCCAAAGGGTAGACCAGATTCCCTACTACCCTCACGCAGTAAGTGACGATGAGGTAGAGCTGCCCAGTAGAGAGCATGTGGCCGTTGTAACACCACCAATATGCTGCACTGGATCGCAAAGGAATACACCCAGGGGAAAAAAAGGAGGTGCACAAGTCTTCAGATAACTTGGGCAAATTTATAATGAAAGTATAAGCTTTCCAGTGTCTGGACAGGGCACTCAAGGTGTTGGGTGTCCAGGTACCTACCCCAGGTCTATACTGAAAAGTCACAGGTTTTAAGGATGTGCACCTGCAGAGTTTTGTAGACATGCAGTGCTAGATACAGTAGCTATGTAATATCGTATAAAATAAGCTGGGATCATAAACTGTAAAGGTATAACAGATCATATAGTGTGTGCAGATTTACCGTAATGTGGTCTAAAACACACCAAGCTGCTATAATACATGCTTTAACCAAGATTCTGTATAGTTTAGGTATTGGATTCTAGTGGTTATGTTACTTTACTGCTTGTACATGCATACATAGATATAGCACAGGCATTACATGCCTAGAAGTACTGTATATGGATAACTGAACATCACACCCTTTTGTGCTTGCTGAACACGTAGGGGTACATTTAGTAAAGCTTATAAAACAGAATTGGTGATATTGCCTAGAGCAACCAATCCGATGCGGTCTATCATTTCTCTATTGCCTTTTAGAAAATGGTCGCGTAGCTGCACCCTAACCACACCCCTAATCCAACTCTAACCCCTTACCCTAATAACCGCACCCTAGATAGGCAAAATGGTTCTTATCTGCGGTCAAATGCCATGGTTCCTAAACTGAGCTTTCACCAGCATACTGCTGTATAGACAGAATGATCAAGAACTACTAGTGACACCATGACTGCAGCCCAGTGTCAGGACCTCCGGAAAAGAGCCATAAAGCCGGTGACAGACTAACACTGGAAGCACGCGCCCCTAGAACGCAAAACATGCAGTAGCTCTCCCAGTTGTGGAAGTTGAAGACAGTCTATCTACTACACATGCCGGGAATTCCAGTTTGCCATATGCACAATGATTGAGTGGAGTGCTGCCATTACAAATTGCTACCATTGAGGAGTTTAAGGTCTCATATTAAAAGTAAAAAATGGAGGTGCATTTATCATTCATCTTTTCCACTAGTAAGAGACTGGAATAAAATACCTGCCCCCTTTAATGACTTGGAATGGGATGAATGGCTTCTGCATTCCAACAGTCCGGATATCCATTCCTGAATAATAGAATGGAAAGAGCTACTGCACTCAAAGTCTGTGGAAACTCAGGACAGCAATATCAGAGGAGGATTTCTGCTTCTTATGGATGACCCTAGAAAGCATCTGGGGGTTGTAGCTAGGGAGGCCAATCCCGGGATCGGCGGGATCCCGGGATTTAGGCCCAAAAACGTCCGGGATTCAATCCCGGGATTGGAAGGTCCAATCCCGGGGATTGAGGGATCAACGTTGAGCATCCTCAGGACGCTCAGACGCTGCCCGGCTCCCTCCTCCTGTCTCCCCCTGCGCAGCGTGACCTGTGACGTCATGCTGCGCTTTCAGTAGCCGCCGAGCCGGAAAGTACGGCGGTCTTCACCTGCCGCCTCCTCCCAGCTCACCCTGCACTCACCCGCTGCCTCCTCCCAGCTCCCCTAAACTCACCCGCCGGCTCCGCTGCACTCACCCGCCAGCTCCTTCTCACCCGCTATTTGGCTGTGCAGGTTTGTACGGGTTTTTTTATGTCTGCAGGGCGGGCGGGAGGGGCGGGGCGACCGCACACAGTCTAAAGCCAATCCCGGGTATCCCGGGATTGACCATTTTTCAATCCCGATACCCGGGATTGAAAAGATGGCCCGGGATTGGCTTCCCTAGTTGTAGCCCTCAAGGCTCAGTCTTCAGTAAGGAAGATTTGCTGGGCTGGGTAGAATTAGAATCTGGCCATCATGATTGCTACAGGGGTTTCTAGGACTGCCTGCTCCAACAGGACCTCACCAGTTGCTTTGGAGGCACGAGAGTCCCTCTAGCACTGGAAATTGCCCTGTTCTGTGGAAGGAAGGTAATTTTCCTCCCCATGGTATCCTTGACGATCTTTAAAAGCTCAGATGTAAGAAGAAAAGAAAAAAATAGAATTTTTTTTTTTTTTTAAAAAGCACAAAATACATCTTTTGGACTTTCTTCTTATATGCTTTGCTAAGTTTTTTTTATATAGCTCCTAAATATTACATATCACTTTATAGAAAAAAAATGATTTGCTACAGTCCATACCCCAGTAGAGACAACCATCTATATTCCATACTGCGCAAGCACAATTACACCTAGTAATGTGTCTTGGGTATGTTGGAGGAGTCTGAAGAACCCAAAGAAAAACAACCAGCCATGAGGCAAACATACAAACTCCACAGATAGTCAGAACCAAACACATGACACGACCATGGTGCGGCAGCATTGCCAAGCACAGTCCCAATGCTACACAATTCTCCTTCTTTGAGGAGCTTTCTTCAGATGATTTTTAGCCACAGAACCCTGCAAGCCACCAGTCAAGTGAACTGAGGGTCTTGGTGCTAGTCAGTTGAGTCCAAGATCTTGTGTGTAGCTCGCATGTTAGATATAAGAACCCAGGTGTATAAGACCACTTTGGTGTTTGCAATTCTGCAAATGTTCTGGGAGTTTATTCGCCTGATTGAAGCTTACACCTCAGCTACCCAAGCTGTACAATTATCAGACCTTGTGCTGGAAGGCTTTTAAGAAGGCACCTGAAACCACTTGTCCAAGAAAGTCCACAAAGCATACTACATACGGGAGATGTGGAGGAATAAGATAGCAGAAAGACCATTACTCTGAGTCACTCACATCTGTCTATTTGGCAGTTGTTCAGCTAACTGAGGAAGACTGCCTGTTTAAGCTATGGCCTCCTATAATGGTGGCCAATCCCAGGATCGGGAGAATTCTGGGATTTTGGCCAAAAAATGGCTGGCATTCAATCCCAGTATTGGGGCTTCCAATCCCTGGATTTCAGGATTAGGAAGACCCTTTGTGTTTTCTATGCCAGGAAGCGTTGAGCGTCCTAGGGAGGCTCAGACGCTGCCCGGCTTCCCCTGCTCACCTCCCCCTACCCCTGATGTGAAGTCAGAGGTCATGCTGCGCAGCCAGTCGCCGCCGCCCAGACCTCAGCACTGCACCTCACCTCCTCCCACCCATCTGGATGAGGGTAAATTATGTGGACTGGGCAGGGAGGGGGAGGACACTGAAAAGGAACCAATCCTGGGATTGATCATGTTTCAATTCCGATTCCCGGGATTGAATAAAAATGGCCCGGGATTGGCCACCCTACCTCCTATGTCACCTAGTAGGACCTCAATAGTCCCATTGGTACTGGTCTTCACAGCAATCACAGAAGGAGAAACACGCCCTATACATGCACACTACAATATCCCAAGTAACATTAGCAGCAGCCTTTATAGTAACCAACAAACAAACTTCCAGGTATGTGCCTGGAATGATCACAGGACTGAAGTAACACAAATGCAACTATAATTCTACTTACCTCTACACTGCCGCCCCCCATCCTGGAGCTGAAGTCACTGCGTACCCCTCTGAAATCTGCCTGGTCCTTTTCTCTTATGATCTCTAGGACCATATCTCTTGCTTGCTAAAACCCAATAAGGAAAGTCAAAATTAATGACACAAGCACCTGTAATCACACACAAAGGCTATACACATTAATAGGATGGATATTTAGGTCTGCAACGCCTCCACCTGCCTGTACTTGTGATGGAGCTATCCCGGTAGTCTATAGCCACTTTCCACACCCACCCACCCTCCTATTACACTATCTTCCCTTTCACTTTTAAATCTTTTTTGTTTCTTCTTTCCCATTAACTGATAGTTTTGAAGATTGGATGCTGTATTTTAACTTTTTACTGCTTTGTTCTATAATACTATGCATTATTTCTGACTTTTTTCCTCCAAAAACAAATTGTCTAAAGTTGGGTACACACTACGCAATATTGTAAACGATATCGCTCAATTTCACCCTTTTGAGCAATATAATTTGAAATATCGACCAGGGTGTACGCACTATATTGTTAACGAGGCATGCTCCCATGATTCGATAACGATATTGTTGTAGCCTGTGCATGCAGCTTAATTTTGACTATGTCGGGCAAAACGGCATGTTCAGGCCGGAAGGGTGGAAGGGGGTGACGTCAACTTATATCGTTAGGCATATCGTTTGATGTGCACGCACTATATCGGCTGTCCGGGAGGGTAGGGAAAACACTAGGCTATATCACTAATGGAGCATGTAGGTAAATGTATGAAGCAGTGATAACAGCGGAGAAGTGAACCAGTGGAGAAGTTGCCCATGGCGATCAGCATTGAAGTAACATTTAAAATTTGCATATTATACAATTGTACAGAGCAGCTGATTGGTTGCCATAGGCAACTTCTCCATAGGCTCACTTCTCCACTCTTATCAGTGCTTCATACATTTACCCCATAGCGCCTAGTGTGTACCTGGCTTTAATATATAAGTTGAATGCCCAAAATGTATTTAAACTTGGCAAGGGGTTGGGAATGCGTGACTGGCGGTCAGCATACCTCCGCCGGTTTCCTGGCAGTGGAATGTTGACGGTGGCGAGGGGAGGGATCGAGCGCAACAAGCCCCTTGCAGGCTCGGTGGCGACTCGCGGACATCCACGAGTAGGAATAGTCCCAAGTGGGCGAGATGTAGAGGGAAGTGTGAATGGCGGTCTTCTGACCGCTGGTCACATAAATACATTCCGTAGCAAGCTTTCAGGGACAGTACCTAAACAGAGATTTGTTTTAATAGATCATAAAACAACGAAAGCGTTCCTTGTGTCATTCATTTTTACCAGTTATTAGGTCTACAAGTTGTACCCAAATTTTAAATTTTTATTTATTTATTTTTTTATAGTAAAGTATTCCAGAAAAAAGTATTAATGGAGGGGGTATTGGAGAAAAAAAATCGGATTTTAAATTACCTACCGGTAAATCCTTTTTTCGTTGTCCGTAGAGGATACTGGGAATCCATTTAGTACCATGGGGTATAGACTGGTCCACTAGGAGCCATGGGCACTTTAAGAATTTGATAGTGTGCGCTGGCTTCTCCCTCTATGCCCCTCCTACCAGACTGTCTAGGAAACTGTGCCCGAGGAGACAGACATACTTTTAGAGAAGAATAGATAAGGAAAGTGGTGAGATTCCGAACCAGCACAAAGAACAATAGGAAAGCCATGCTAACCAAACTTGAAACACGAACAGCAACAGCTGAACAAACCACAATACTTAACCAAGTAACAGTGCAGGAAGAACGAAGCACTGGGCGGGCGCCCAGTATCCTCTACGGACTACGAGTAAAGGATTTACCAGTAGGTAAATAAAATCCTATTTTCTCTTATGTCCTAGAGGATACTGGGAATCCATTTAGTACCATGGGGAAGTACCAAGGCTCCCAAACCGGGTGGGAGAGTGCTGAGGTTCCTGCAGAACTGACTGACCAAACTGAAGGTCCTCAGAGGCCAAGTTATAGAATCTGTAAAACTTTGCAAACGTGTTTGAACCTGACCAAGTAGCTGCTCGGCATTGCTGTAATGCCGAGACCCCCCGGGCAGCCGCCCAAGAAGAACCCACAGACCTAGTAGAGTGGGCTTGTACAGATTTTGGAACCGGCAAGCCTGCCGTGGAATGAGCATGCTGGATTGTAAGCCTGATCCAGCATGCAATAGACTGCTTTGAAGTAGGACATCCAATTTTAATGGGATCATACAGAACGAACAGCGAGTTGGATTTCCTGTGACGAGCTGTTCTCTTTACATAAACGTTCAAAGCCCTCACAACATCCAAAGACTTTGAAGTAGCAGAGGTGTCCATCACAGCTGGAACCACAATAGGTTGGTTGATGTGAAAAGCAGACACCACCTAAGGAAGAAATTGCTGACGAGTTCCGAGTTCAGCTCTATCCTCATGGAAAATTAAATAGGGACTCTTGTGAAACAACGCCCCTAGCTCCGACATGTCTTGCTGAGGCCAAGGCCAACAGTGTGACGGTCTTCCACGCAAGGTACTTTACGTCAACCTCCTGTAACGGTTCAAACCAGTCTGATTAGAGGAACTGCAGCACCAAATTAAAATCCCAAGGTGCCATGGGAGGCACACTGGGAGGTTGGATGTGCATAACACCTTTCAAAAACGTCTGGACCTCAGGGAGAGACGCCAATTGTTTCTGAAAGTAAATAGACAAGGCTAAAATTTGGAGTTTAATGGAGCCTAGGCGTAAGCCCACATCCACTCCCGACCGGAGAAAAAGCAAGAGACGTCCCAGATGAAATTCCACCACAGAATATTGTCTGGTTTCACACCAAGAGACATATTTCTTCCATATACGGTGGTAATGTTTAGATGCTACCCCCTTCCTGGCTTGGATCATAGTCGGGATGACCTTGTCAGGAATCCCTCTTCTGTCTAGAATCAGCCGTTCAACTTCCATGCCGTTAAATGTAGCCGCGGTAAGTCTTGAAAGACGAACGGCCCTGTTACAGAAGATCCTCGCGAAGAGGCCACGGATCTTCGATCAGCATCTCGAGTAGATCCGCATACCAGGCCCTTCGAGTCTAGTCCAGAGCAATGAGGATTGCTTGAACCTTTTCCCTTATTATTCTCTTTAGAATTCTTGGGATCAGAGAAAGTGGAGGAAACACGTACACCAGCTGGTAGATCCACGGAGTTGTCAGAGGGTCTACCGCCACTGCTTGTGGGTCTCTCAACCTGGAACAAAACCGCTTGAGCTTCCAACGTGTCAACCACCGGAACACCTCCGGGTGGAGGGCCCACTCGAAGACCGCTGACAACGCCACCGTGTGTTTTTCCGCCCAGAAGAGAATTCTTGACACCTCTGACATTGCTGCTCTGCTTTTCGTTCCGCCCTGTCGGTTTATGTACGTTACCCCCATTATATTATCTGACTGTACTTGAGTGGCCCGATTAAGTAGAGAAGTAGAGATGAGGCCTGCAGAAGGGCGTTGTAGATTGCCCTGTGTTCCAAGATGTTTATTGGAAGGACGACTTCCCGACTTGACCATCTTCCCTGAAACTGCACCCCCTGGGTGACTGCTCCCCAACCTCGGAGACTTGCGTCTGTGGTTAGTAAAATCCAATTCTGAATCCCGAACCTTCGACGAGGTGAGAAGTCTGTAGCAACCACAGAAGGGAGACCCTGGCTCTCGGCGACAGACAGATCCTCCGGTGCATGTGAAGATGTGATCCAGACCATTTGTCCTACAGATCCAGCTGGAAGGACCTCGCATGAAATCTTCCGTACTGAAGCGCCTCGTACGAGGTCACCATTTTCCCCAGAAGGCGAATGCACAGATGCACAGAGATCCGGGTTGGCTTCAGGACAGCCCGAACCATCAACTGGATTTCCATAGCCTTCTCCAAGGGAAGGAACACTCTCCGAGACTCTGTGTCTAGTATCATTCCCAGGAAAGGAAGCTCCTACGTCGGTTCCAGGTGAAATTTTATAAGTTCAGAATCCACCCGTGATCCAGGAGTAGTCTGGTTGAGAGGCCAATGCTGACCAACAACCGCTCCCTGGATAGAGCCTTTATCAGAAGATCGTCCAGGTACGGAATTATGTTCACTCCCTGTTTGCGGAGTAGAAACATCATCTCTGCCATCACCTTGGTGAACCCTCTCTGTGCCGTCAAGAGACCAAATGGCAGGGTCTGGAACTGGTAGTAACAGTCCTCCAGTGCAAACCGTAGATAATTAATTTTAGATAAGCATATGTGCGTATCAATATCAATCTAGAAACCAGTGGTGTGAAGCTGTATTCTGTTTGTATATTATTTGTGCATGTCTACTTACCCACCTTGTATATCTCTACATCTCAGACAATATCTCCAACTAGTCGTAGTGAGATACTTAACTATTTGAATAATTCATTAAAAGTTACGCTTTAAAATTTACATATAGCATACGGTATTTACCGATTGTGAAGAGTGCGCCCACAAAAAGGTCTTCTTTTCTTTCTCTGTATAGGTTTGCAAACCGTAGATAAGCCTGATGAGGCGGCCAGATCGGAATGTGAAGGTACGCATCCTTGATATCCAGAGACACTAGGAATTCACCCTCCTCCAGACCGGAGATCACCGCTCTCAGAAACTCCATCTTGAATTTGAACACCCGTAAGTACGGGTTCAACGACTTCAGGTTCAAAATCGGTCTTACCGAACCGTCCGGTTTCGGTACTACAAACCGAACAAACCGTTCTGCAGATGAGGTGGAACTGGAACAATGACCTGAGTCTGTACCAGTTTTTGAATGGCGTCCTATAAGGTTATACTTGCTTCCTGTGAAACTGGTAAGCCTGATTTGAAGAATCTGTGAGGTGGGAGCTACTGAAACTCCAGTCTGTAGCACTGGGAAATAAGATCTATGACCCAAGGATCCTGGAATGATGTTATTCAGATGTGACTGAAAAATTTTAGTCGGGCTCCCACCTGCCAGTCTTCCAGGCATCGCGGTCCACCGTCATGCTGAAGGCTTTGAGGAAGCAGAGCTTGTGCTCTGTTCCTGAGAACCGGCAGCTGCTGGTTTTCGTGGTTTACCTGTAAAAGAACCTCTGGTCTTGCCCTTAAACTTGGCAGTCCGAAAGGACTGTAGAGTAGGTCCTGAGTAGGACTTCTTGGCTGAGGGAGCTGCAGAAGGAAGAAACGTGGACTTAACCGCAGTAGCTTTAGAGATCCATTTATCTAGTTCATCTCCAAATAAGGCCTCTCCTGTGAAGGGTAGGCCTTCCACGCCTTTCCTGGAGTCCGCGTCAGCAGTCCATTGGCATAGCCATAATCCTCTGCGTGCTGACACTGCCATAGCAGTGGTGCGTGCATTAAGCAAGCCTTTTTGCTTCCACCATAAAGTCCTGTATAAGTTGCAGGAGTAAAACAATCTCCCCTGAGGCAAGGTACCTAACCCCTCAATTAGGTTACCCAACCATTTGGCGATGGCCTTCGTAATCCACCCACATGCTATAGTGGGTCTCTGAGCCACACCAGCAGCTGTATACAAAGAATTGAGTGTATTCTCAATTGTACGATCAGCCGTGTCTTTTAGGGAGGCTGCACCCGGGACAGGTAATACAATTTTTCGTGATAGTGGATGCATCAGTATCCAGGCTATCGGTGGGGTTTCCAATTTTTTCCAATCCTCAGGAGGAAAAGAAAGAGGATATCAACCTTTTAGGTATTTGAAATTTCCTATCAGGATTAACCCACGGTTCTTCAAACAGTGTATTTAGTTCCTTTGACACACAAAAAGTGGCTGAGGATTTCATTTTCATATTAAAATAAGATTCCTCAGTCTCCTCTGTCACCTTATCAGGAATATGCAGAACTTCTCTAATAGCTTCTATGAGAGCCTCTATACCCCGCGACAGAGTAGCCTCCCCCATCTCTGAGTCCAACTCCCTTCCTCCATGTCTGACCCGTCATCAGAGTCAGACTGCAGGATATGGGCCAAAGGACATTTTTGCTGACAAATGGCAGGGGACTGAGACACTGGTTTGGGTACTGAGTCTCTGTTCATAAACTCAGTCATCGATTGTCTTAAGTATTGCGTCTCTTTCTCATTGCGGAACAATTTAGAAGAAATATTGGAAATCATTCCGCTAACAGAATCCAGCCAAGTTGGCTCTGCCCCGCTAGCCTGGGAGGGTACACTGCAGTGAACCCCCTGGAGAAGAGGAACACAGTGCCTTACATGAAACACACACTCTTTGTCTGACATACTGCAACAGTGACAGCACACACACAGGAACAGGTTAAATGCACAATTAACCCACAAAGAGCCCTTCCAGAGAGACACAGCTAGGGTGCTGTGTGCTGGCTCCATTACTTAGTGCTAATGCCAAGCTTAGCCGGGTCACAGACTAAGTACCTAGATTGGGAACTTAATACACTAGTAAGTGCTCCCCACCTGCAATGACACCCTGGTACCGCTGAGGTAATCTGGAATCTCTCCGGAGGAGCTGCGCGTCCCTGTTAGTCAGCGTCTGTGTCCACTGCAGGGGAAAAATGGCGCTGGTGAGCTGCGCCCCTTCAATGGCGCGCGGTCTTCCCTTTTTTATACTGACTGAGGTAATTTTAGTGCTTAAAATGGAGTCAGCCGCCTTTTTAAGTCTGCAATGTGAACACCCGTAGTGAATCTAGACTCCATTCTCTTCCTCAGAAGCGTTGCGTCCGCACTATGTACTGAGTCTGGAGACCCAGCCGCCCCACGTAGAAGCCGTGCGTCTCCGTACCCTCATGCCGCCATAATGGCCAGCGACCTGCTAACCAGGACACCGGCTTAGTACTCACCACTCTTCTATCTTCTGGCTCTGTTAGGGGTGGCGGGGTGCTGCGGAAATGTACGCTCACTGTGGTGGGGCATGCGTATAGTTCCCTCAGGATCTTAGTGTCCTGTCAGTGGGGAACGGGACCATTAACCCTTCAAGAGGTTGGGCCGCTCCCCCCCTAAGTCCCCTGAAGCAGGCAGGCTGGTGCCATCCAATCCTGCCTGAAAATAACAAACAGATAAAATAAATGCAGGACACTCTTCTGGAGCTTCCAGCGACGTGACCAGCTCCTCCGGGCAAATTTTCTAAACTGAGTTTGGTAGGCGGGGCATAGAGGGAGGAGCCAACGCACACTATCAAATTCTTAAAGTGCCCAAGGCTCCTAGTGGACCCATTTATACCCCATGGTGCTAAATGGATTCCCAGTATCCTCTAGGACGTAAGAGAAACTAAATAAATCACAGAAAAGACGACGACTTAAGAGCTTGTGTCACTATATCAAAATTATGCTTAAAGATAGACTGAAGCAAAGAAGCTTTGGGCTCACACATAGATGGAAGGCAAATCCGCATACGGAAACTCACACATGTAAATGCACCACTCAACAAGTTTATTTACATCTTTAGTACTAATTTCAGCACATTATGCTTCATAACAGCTAAAGCTCCTACCCAGAAGTATTAAGTGTTTACAGCACCAAACACAATTCAATATCCCACCAACCCCCTTTATCTTAGTGGGGGCTGCAAACCTAGCCTGAACGGCAAACATTCGCCAACATCTGCTGCACTTTCCTCAAAGTGGTTTTTACGGTGTACCTGAACAGAGTATATATGAAGTGCACTTTCCTGACTGAGGTTCAGTAATTCACAACAGACACCCGACCCGCACAGTGGCTACTAACGCTTTGCTATTTGTTCTATACCTGCACTTTGAATGGGTCTCCTGTGAGCCGAAGAGGCTTGTCTGCGCCAGTTGGCAATGGGCCGTCTTGAATCATGATCATTTTAACACCAGTTCTCTCCTGGCAAACAAACAGCAACTTTAGTTTTTTATTATTTGAGAAAATGATAAAAAAAGAAAAAGAAAGCGTGCATCAGTTTTTAAGTGAACGATTAGGCAAATCTTAACAGGAAGGTGCATATAAATGAGCCAATCAAGTCATCTGATAATCTATATTAACTAAATACAGATACCCTTCTGACTTTTCATCTAAGTACAGGACAGTTGTGTCCAAGTGGTAATCCTTTATGTGAACCTCTGTTGTGTACAGGAGCTTGAGCGAAAAGTCCAATCAGACACCCCAAATGTCTGATTTGTGGTTGAAGCTACTGATTGGTCTTCTCACTCAGCCTCCTTCCTCTCCACATCCAGTATCAAATTAAACACATGGTAAAATCATAACAGGCCTCCGGGGGGATTGGTGCTGGGATCCCGGCGCTCGGGATCCCGGCAGCAGAATGCGAGGGGGGACGGGGAAGGGGGGGCACAATGGAGCCTCTTGCGGGCTCGGTGGCTTGCTGCGCTCGCCACAAGTTCTATTCCCACTCTATGGGTGTCGTGAACACCCACGAGTGGGAATAGTCCCCGCAGGTTGACATTGTTTGTCGGTGTTTTGATTGCCCGGGATCCCGGCGTCAGCATGGTGACCACCGGGATCACGAGCGGCGGTCACATGACCGCATCCCCTCCGGGGAATGGGGGCATATTTTCCAGGTTGTATTTTAGCTTTAAGTGTCATTTTTAGGAGCAATTAGAATTACAAGTCTTCCCAAGTGACTTGTAGACTTTTGGGGACACATTTAGCGATCTTGTTTTTTGGACCCGGCATACTTTACTTAAAACCGGGCAGGAGTGAGCCATCAGCCGGGAAGCAACTGTTTTTGGATCCTGTTACTCATAGTTGTCAGTAACAGGCCTAAATGCTGAACTGCCGACGGTTGCAGTAATGTTCCAAACAAAATTCAACTGAACATAACTGTAGTGTTTGGTGGGCAAAAGTATCGTACAGCAAAATATCCTTCCAGCCTGCCGCACAAAGGCAGACATTACACCTTACACATGTACTACTTTTACTGATGGACTGAACGCTGCCAACGTTCCATCATATCACCAGTAAGTCAGAATTAGGCAGCACTAGGTGTATTTAATACAGGCGAGAGATGTGATCCATTACAGGAACTTGCCACCAGTTACTGAACCTACTAGCCAAAGACCATCCTTGCAGACTCCCCTGTATTCACGCTGAAGAAGCCGATGCGTCTCTTGCGCACTCTAGCTAAAAAATGAATCTACTAAACGCTTCACAGCAATAACATTGCTGTGATCAACAATTCCGTACACTCCCTGATGCACCATATGCTGCTGGCATTAATAATGAAAGCAGTGACATTTCCAGTACTTGTCAAATATGCATCTAGGAGTGAGTACTGCGGGCTTATTTTCCACATTGCTCATTAAGTAACTGCAACCAGCCATTAACATCAGTCACTGTCTCGCACAGAAATCTCTTTTAAAAGTGTAAAATGGCATTTTATATTTTTTTTTTCCAGATAAAACTAAAAGAAACTAAAATAGAATTTAAGAATTAAGGTTTATATATATTTTTTATTTTTTTTTAAAAAGGTACCAGAGTACCAGGAATTAAGTGCCAATTAGCAGCAGACTGCACTCTTCAAAATTAACATCCTACAAAGCATGTTCCACACTGGGCATAATTACACATTTATACCTGCTGCCGTGCAAAACTATTAGCAAAATGGTGTGGATGGAAAAGAACAAAATATATAGTAGTGGGGGGATAATGAGGATGATGATGGGGCCTAAGGAGGTTAACTCCTGCAGTGCCAGAGTAGCTCAGGGCAAGGACATTTACCTGCAGCTGTTTGATGGTCTCCCCTCCCTTGCCAATGACCAAGCCAACTTTGGACGCTGGAATGAGGATCTCCTGGACGGTGCTATTCCCATCCATGTCATTATGAAAACCAGGCCCATTCCGACAGCGATCCACGATTTGACCTAGGAGGCGCTTTGCTTGCCTGTAGGGATGAGGTCACAAAAAAGGAACACAAATTCCGTTAATCACGTTAACATTTAGCTTTAATAGGGACATCGTTTAGTCTCATTTTTTGTTATTGTTTTAGATACACATTTTGTATTAATGAATGTACCTCCAGGACACACTGAAACAATTTGTAATGTTGTACTCTTTCTTATTTCTTCCTCCATGTACAGATGTGCCCTTCACCAGGTACAGTGCGACTCAGCATGCTCCATACGTGGTATTTGCGTGAAGATGCGTCTTCGGTGCAAAGGGATGCAACAAGTCACTTCTTGAGACTGCGCTGATTCATTTGATATGCGACACTTGTATATCTGTGTGTGACTGAGTCTGAATCTGTATACACAGTGCTACGATGCAGCAGCCACTGATTTTTTTACCACGCCAGGTTCCGCTGTGCTTCGTGTACAGACCCAGACGTACGCATACATACAAGTGTCATATTAATCAGTGCCCAGGACCCAGTTGCTCACTCGCGCCAGGTGTTTCACGCCAAAGCCGTTATTGGAGGCTGGTGCCTTAATAAACTGTACCAAGGGCGGGAACAAACCCTTCAGCCATCTGATATTCCCATAGGTAAAGCATATCCAAAACGGCACTTTCCAGGAATCATAATGTAACAATGGGGAGTTTACACATCTTAGGTCACATACTATAGTTGTCCACTTCTACTTAAAGTTAAGAGACTAACTTTTATTATCAGCATCCCACTGGCCACGAAGGGGTGAAACAGACACTAGATCAATGAGACAACCTGTCCTATGACAGCCGTGGTGATTTCACTGCATACAGACAGCGACCGTGCGATCGGCATATTATATAAAAAAAGGAAAACCACAAA
This sequence comes from Pseudophryne corroboree, assembly GCF_028390025.1. NCBI lineage: Eukaryota > Metazoa > Chordata > Amphibia > Anura > Myobatrachidae > Pseudophryne > Pseudophryne corroboree. Next base: position 78,480,892 of record NC_086451.1, read on the forward strand.
ACAAAGCAGAAACTCTAGCGCTTGCTGTGTAATATGCAGTTGCCAATAACACTTATTCCAGTTCAGCGGTCACAGCAGCCTGGCACAAATGAGGGGGCTTTTGAAACGCCTTTAGAACTCCTGAGACTTGCTGGGGTGCAGTGAAACCAGTTATCTTTGCAGAGTCTGGGAGCAGGGGAGGCTGGCTGCCTAATGCAAGCTCTGAGCTAAGAGCTCGTGATGGGGTGTGAGAGGAGGGAAAAGAAAAAAAAAACCCTAAAAATAAAACACATACCGCATCACCTCGGCCTGCTGTGATACCTTTAAGGACTTTTGTGCTGGCTCGCCAAGCGCAAACAAAAAAGCACAGCAATTGTGGAAGGGAGATTGTAGAGATTGGGAATGTAAAAGGAGGGGAGGATAAGGAAAGAGATTATGCTTCACAACATGAGTTTGTATCAAGCCTCCACTAACACAAAGGGAGAGACTACTTGTACCGGTTACCGCTGCAGCTATTACGGAACCTGGGGGAGGGACAGTGCGTTACACTCAGCACTCACTCTATGCTTTCCGGTGCTCCCGTTAGAACGCAGGGTCTCTCGGGCATTCCACCACTATCTGTAAGACAATAAGAGCTTGTTAGAAGTGCTGCCCATCACCGTATATATTAAAAGCATTTATACTTTTTACAAACACTTTGTTCGGTCAACATCCGCTGGATAATGTAAATGTAAGGGCTTCCCATTATTAAAACGACAGTGCCTCTTGCTGTCAAAGAGGGAAATCCACCTCCAGGTGACTTGTACATTTCCTTTCCTGTAAGTTTAATCAAACATGTTTTTCTCAAGCAGCTCTCTGGTCTATTGAACAATACGATATACTTAAATAATTATCCACTTTTTGTTGCCACGAGAAAGAACACAAACCTGCTCTTGACACAAGAGTATCAAAAGGCACAGCAAAACCACGTAGGGACAAAAACACTCTTCGGCTGATATAAATACATTGCTGGGTGACAGAAGCGAATAGCAAAAAATAATGACCTCTGCTAAAGCGTTAAGAGTTATCGGATGGTGCAGAGGCTTTTTTTTAAATTAGTGCCGCACATGTGTAGGCTGAAGTATATTCCTGTGAGGATACAATCCTGTAACCTACCCCTCTACTGTCAGCCAGAGCCCAGATTAGGAGAGGGCAACTAATCAAATCTACAAAATTAAATGCACAGTAGCGCACAGGACCACTAATCCCACAACTGGCATTATCAGAACTGAACTAGGATAGTGAAAATACACTGGGGCTCAGAGTTCAATTGGATATTCTCCACCATTGCAGTAAAAGTACAACTACTCCATTAGACTGCTATAACCACGCTCCGTCCTTAGGAAGCCACCCTGATGCCATCTCATAGGGGTCAAAAAGCTAATTTCTCTTTCATCCGTGGGGCACGCTGTAGCAACAATGGGGTATAGCAAGCGCGAGAGCTCAATCTACATACTGAATTCAGCCAATAAGGCTTTACACCATACTGTACTATAATGATCACTGTAGTGAACTCCCAGTACACACTAGACTGGGCATAATTAAAAAAATATGAAACTTACATGTTCATAACCTGGGGTACGCTGTACCTTTCCCCCTTAAATAGAGTTTGTCAATGACATTTCTCTTGTACAATATACATTGATCTATCACTCGATTTGAAAAATACCATGGTACAACTAGTCACATATTGTATAGAGGAAAAGGTCTTTGGATGACAAATAGTTAGAAAGGTAATTACTTTGCTGGTATGTACTCAAACAGCAGACCCCATAGCCAAAATGCTAATGACCCTGTATTCTATGTGGAACAGTGATCGGAGACTGGAGGTTTGTTTACAACACCGCAGGGGTCAAACCTACAACCCAGATAAAGACACAAGGCCTACGAAGGTGTGAAACTTTCTTCCTGGCCTGCTGTAGAACATAGCTAAAGTTGTTGATACAAGCTTGGTCTACGAGCTTCAAACAGTTATAAAGATAAGAAAAACCGCCCTTGTTCAGGTGACCGAAGGACCCCTTAGCACAATCAATTCATTCTGGTTTTGGAAGGGTTTAAATAATCCAAAGGCGGGGGCTACGAGTAACTGCGAGTTGGGTTTAAGTATGGGAATCACTCAATGAAAAAGGGCTCACTCTAGTGAGGAAGATCAAGAAAGACGACAAGAGTTTTCCCTAGCTTCAGGAAGAGCTCTCACTTCCATACCATCATTCAACACTACAGGTAATCTGAACTTATATTTTCTCCCATTTATCTTTGTCTTTGGAAACTTATTACTTGTGCGATCTTTTACAACTATTACAACCTTGTAACCTTTTTGTAACTATAAGCTTTGAAGATATTCTTGAATTAAATACTTAAACTCTAGTTCTGGTTCTGCGTTTAAAAGACCCAAGGCCTCAAGTGGCCCAGGTTACCTATTTTTCTAGAATAAATAATGGAGTGTGCAGGTGAGAGCTGAAGCTTGCCCTGGGCGTTGGCTCAAAAAGTCACTTCAGCTGGTGGCAGTAACTGCGTTAAAAAACCACACGCTGAGGTAACCAGTAAATATCACGGGCAGCGATTCTCAGTTTGGCGTATCTAGAGAGTTGTCCCACAGGATCGTGACAGTCACTTCACCCAAAGAGTTATAAATTCGTTTAGGGCAGAGTTACAATATAATACAGAATATTGCTGACCAAGGGGCTGATTCTGAGTCACACAGATCACTCTTCACAGATGCAAATGTCAAGTTCCTCCATACAGCGCCTGCGCAGAAGCAGACTTTACGCATGTTCGTCCTATTCTGAGTTGGACACAACTTGGCTGGATCAATCTTTTAGTGACAGTGCGTTTCTGAGTGGGAATAGGGGGCTTGCAAAGGGATAGCACTGAAGCACCGAAACTTGTGGGAGCATTCAGGATGGGAATCAAATTCTCAGTGATTATGAATCCTGCATACGGGGAAAGGAAACCTATATCAGACGGATGGGGCTGGTGCAAGTGAGACACTAATGATAATGATGATTGTGGCGACCGGTACAAGAATTCACACGGACAAGCCCCCAGCATTAGCTGTACTCGCATTAACAAAGTAGTAAAAACAGGCTTCTCTAAAAAGGGGGGTGGGGGGTTAAAAGTTAGAAAAAATAAAATTTGCAGCTAGAAGTACAAAACTCACTGCAGGCGTTAACTACAGCCCTGAGACAGTACATTCTGCTCTGCACCCAGAACCCATATAACAGTGTGCTACCAGACAGGAAAGGTACACATCTCGTAGCTAAAGGGACAGCACACTGGTGTCTGTGTACAAGATGCACAAGCACACAAGCCCATAGTGCCAGACGCAAAACAACACTTTTGCACAGTCTCTGGGAGCCAAGTTGAAAGCTCCTAAGATTCCGGGCTGCACAATTAGCACCTACTCAGTTTCATCTTCCTGGTGCAGGTCTACAAGGCCCTGTCTAAACAAAGGGCATACATGTGGCAAGCACTTTGCGGTTTAATCAATACTTTCATATGCATTAAGTCCCGTAAGAAAGATATCTTACATCATTCACAACCTGTTGCTTAGTGACCAGTTTCTTAAAAATAGTATAAAAGTGTAAATCTTCTAAACAAAAACATGTTTCTACAACGCAAAATGCTTTTTGCAAGCCTAAGGGAATCTTAAACTAAGCAGCGGCTTTCACAAGCTGAAGCTTTATTGGAGGGTTTCACCTCAAAATTAAAAGCCGCAAGAATGTAAAAATAAGATTTTACTTACCGGTAAATCTATTTCTCGTAGTCCGTAGAGGATGCTGGGACTCCGTAAGGACCATGGGGAATAGACGGGCTTCGCAGGAGATAGGGCACTTTAAGAAAGCTTTGGACTCTGGGTGTGCACTGGCTCCTCCCTCTATGCCCCTCCTCCAGACCTCAGTTAGGGAAACTGTGCCCAGAGGAGATGGACAGTACGAGGAAGGATTTTTGTAAATCTAAGGGCGAGATCCATACCAGCCACACCAATCACACCGTATAACTTGTGATACACTACCCAGTCAACAGTATGAACAACAACATAGCCTCGGCTCAACCGATAAACTATAACATAACCCTTATGTAAGCAACAACTATATACAAGTCTTGCAGAAGAAGTCCGCACTTGGGACGGGCGCCCAGCATCCTCTACGGACTACGAGAAATAGATTTACCGGTAAGTAAAATCTTATTTTCTCTAACGTCCTTGAGGATGCTGGGACTCCGTAAGGACCATGGGGATTATACCAAAGCTCCCAAACGGGCGGGAGAGTGCGGATGACTCTGCAGCACCGATTGAGCAAACACAAGGTCCTCCTCAGCCAGTGTATCAAACTTATAGAACTTTGCAAAGGTGTTAAACCCCGACCAAGTAGCTGCTCGGCACAACTGTAATGCCGAGACCCCTCGGGCAGCCGCCCAAGAAGAGCCCACTTTCCTAGTGGAATGGGCCTTAACCGATTAAGGCAATGGCAAACCTGCCGTAGAATGCGCCTGCTGACTCGGAATCCTCCAAGTCCCGTGTAGCCACAGGCACGACATAGGTTGGTTCACATGAAAAGATGAGACCACTTTTGGCAGAAAGTGAGGACGAGTCCTCAACTCTGCCCTATCCACGTGAAAAACCAAGTATGGGCTTTTATGTGATAAAGCCACCAATTCTGAAACACGTCTTGCCGAAGCCAATGCCAACAACATGACCACTTTCCACGTGAGGTATTTCAACTCCAGAGTTTTGAGTGGTTCAAACCAAGGTGACTTGAGGAAACGTAACACCACGTTAAGATCCCAAGGCGCCACCGGAGGCACAAAGGGAGGCTGAATATGCAGCACACCCTTCACAAAAGTCTGTACTTCAGGAAGCGAGGCTAATTCTCTTTGAAAGAAAATGGATAAGGCCGAAATTTGGACCTTTATGGACCCTAATTTTAGGCCCAAAGTCACTCCTGTTTGAAGGAAGTGAAGTAGACGGCCCAAATGGAACTCCTCCGTAGGAGCCGCTCTGGCCTCACACCAAGAAACATATTTTCGCCATATACGGTGATAATGTTTTAACGTCACGTCTTTCCTAGCCTTGATCAGGGTAGGAATGACCTCCTCCGGAATCCCTTTTTCCGCTAGGATCCGGCGTTCAACCGCCATGCCGTCAAACGCAGCCGCGGTAAGTCTTGGAACAGACAGGGCCCCTGCCGCAGCAGGTCCTGCCTTAGAGGAAGAGGCCACGGATCTTCGGTGAGCAACTCTTGCAGCTCCGGATACCAAGTCCTCCGTAGCCAATCTGGAACAATGAGGATTGTTCTGACCCTGCTTATTCTTATTATTCTCAACACTTTGGGTATGAGAGGAAAAGGAGGAAACACATAGACCGATCTGAACACCCAAGGTGTCACCAGAGCGTCTACCGCTACCGTCTGAGGGTCCCTTGACCTGGCGCAATACCGCTTTAGCTTTTTGTTGAGACGGGATGCCATCATGTCTATTTGAGGCAGTCCCCACCGACCCGTGATCTGTGCGAAGACTTATTGATGAAGTCCCCACTCTCCCGGATGCAGGTCGTGCCTGCTGAGATAGTCCGCCTCCCAGTTGTCCACCCCCGGGATGAACACTGCTGATAGCGCGCTTACATGGCCTTCCGCCCAGCGTAGAATCCTGGTCGCTTCTGCCATGGCCACTCTGCTCATTGTTCCGCCGTGACATTGTCTGACTGAATCAGAACCGGTTTTTCCCGAAGCAATTCTTCCGCTTGACGCAGGGCGTTTATATGGCCCTCAACTCCAGGACCTTGATGTGGAGACAAGTCTCTAGATTTGACCAGAGACCTTGGAAATTTCTTCCCAGTGTGACTGCTCCCCAGCCTCGGAGGCTTGCGTCTGTGGTCACCAGGACCCAGTCCTGAATGCCGAACCTGCGACCCTCTAGTAGGTGAGCACTGTGCAGCCACCACAGGAGAGATACCCTGGTCCTGGGAGACAGGGTGATCCTTCGATGCATTTGTAAATGGGACCCGGACCACTTGTTCAAGAGGTCCCATTGAAAAGTCCTCGCATGGAACCTGCCAAAAGGGATGGCCTCGTATGAAGCCACCATCTTCCCCAGGACCCGCGTGCAATGATGCACTGAAACCTGTTTTGGTTTTAATAGGTCCTGACCAGGGCTATGGGCTCCTGAACCTTTTCGACCGGAAGAAAAACCTTTTTCTGGTCGGTGTCTAGAATCAGGCCCAAAAAAGTTAGACGCGTTGTAGGGACTAGCTGGGACTTCGGTATATTGAGAATCCAGCCGTGTAACTGCAACGTCTTCATGGACAGAGACACGCTGTCCAGCAACTTCTCCCGAGATCTCGCCTTTATGATGAGATCGTCCAAGTATGGGATAATTGTGACCCCCTGCCTGCGCAGGAGCACCATCATTTCCGCCATAACCTTGGTGAAAATTCTCGGGGCCGTGGAAAGCCCAAACGGCAACGTCTGAAATTGGTAGTGACAGTCCTGCACTGCAAATCTCAGGAACGCCTGATATGGGGGGAATACCGGAAACATGAAGGTAAGCATCCTTTATGTCCAGGGACACCATCCAATCCCCCCCCCTCCAGGCTGGCGATGACCGCCCTGAGTGATTCCATTTTGAACTTGAACCTCTTCAATTACAGGTTCAGGGATTTTAGGTTTAAAATGGGTCTGACCGAACCGTCCGGTTTCGGGACCACAAACATGGTTGAGTAATGTCCCTCTCCTCGCTGGAGATGAGGAACTGTGACAATCACCTGTTGAATATACAATTTTTGGATTGCTGCCAACACTAGCTCCCTCTCTGACGGGGAAGCCGGCAGAGCAGACTTGAAAAACCGGCGAGGAGGCAAGTCTTCGAATTCCAGCCTGTATCCTTAAGAAACAATCTCTAATGCCCAGGGATCCACCTGCGAGTGAACCCAGACGTGGCTGAAAAACCGAAGACGAGCCCCCACTAGATCTGCCTCCCCCAGGGAAGCCCCAGCGTCATGCGGTGGACTTTGCAGACCCAGGGGAGGACTTCTGCTCTTGGGAACTAGCTGTGTGCAGCTTCTTCCCCTGCCTTTCCCTCTGGCAACAAAGGACGATCCCCGTACCTTTTTGTTTTTATTGGAACGAAAGGATTGCATTTGATAATGAGGTGCCTTTTTTGTATGCTGCGGGGGGACATAAGGTAAGAAATTCGACTTACCAGCCGTAGCAGTAGAGACAAGGTCCGAGAGGCCATCTCCAAACAACTCCTCCCCTTTGTAAGGCAAGGACTCCATATGCCACTTTGAATCGGCGTCTCCCGTCCACTGTCGGGTCCACAAGAGCCGCCTAGCAGAAATAGACATAGCATTTATTCTGGAGCTTAATAAACAAATGTCTCTCATCTCTCATATACAAGGCAGCATCTCTGATATGCTCTATGGTCATTTGAATGGCATCCCTATCTAAGGTGTCAATCTCCGTAGATAAGAAATCTGCCCATGCCACAACCGCACTACAAACCCAGGCCGACGCCATAGCCGGTCTAACAATAGTATCTGAATGAGTGTAAATGTGCTTCATGGTAATTTCCTGCCTTCAAATGAGGACGGAAAGGTGACTTCAGGCTTTTTCCCTTTATACATGTGTACCCTCGTGTCAGGGACAGGGGGTTCCTCAGTAATATGCAAAACCTCTAATGGCAATAATCATGTACCGAATACCTTTTGCCACACTCGGCTGTAATTTTGCATCTTCATAGTCGACACTAGAGTCAGTATCCATGTCGGTATCTGTGTCATCGATCTGGGATATGGTGCGCTTCTGAGACCCCGAAGGGCCTGGCACCACAGGGACAGGAATGGACTGGCTACCAACCTGATCCCTAGCTTCAGCCTTGTCTAACATTTTATGCAATAGATTGACATTTGCATTCAAGACATTCAGCATATCCACCCATTCCGGTGTCGGTGTTGCCGACGGCGACATGACATTCAAGCACTCCCCCTCCACATTAAGCGAGCCTTCCTCGTTAAACATGTCGACACACGCGTACCGACACACTTCACACACACAGGGAACCTCTTTTCTGAAGACCGTATCCCCTTCAAGGCCCTTTGGAGAGACAGAGAGAGAGTATGCCAGCACACACCCCAGCGCAATGACCCTGGAGACCAACACAAAATGTTTTTCCCCCAGCCGCGCTGTATAATGTTATCCGCCAATTATGTGCCCCCCCACCCCCTCTCTTTTAAACACCCCTTCACCGTGTGTAAGCAGGGGAGAGTCCGGGGAGCTTCCCCTCAGCGGTGCTGTGGAGAGAATATGGCGCTGGTGAGTGCTGAGGGAGAAGCCCCGCCCCCTCGGCGGCGGGCTTCTGTCCCGCTCAAACTTACTAAAATATGGCGGGGGCTCTTTTATATACATGTACAGTGCCCACCTGTACATGTATATTGTCTTTTGCCATAATAGAGGTGTTATATTGCTGCCCAGGGCGCCCTGCACCCTTACAGTGACCGGAGTATGTGAGGTGTATGGGAGCAATGACGCACAGCTGCAGTGCTGTGCGTTACCTCAGTGAAGCTGAAGGCTTCTGCCGCCTGACGTCTTCTGACTTCGGTTCTTCTGGCTCTGTGAGGAGAACGGCGGCGCGGCTCTGGGGGTGGACGCCCAGTAAGAACCTGTGTTCACCCCCTCTGGAGCTAATGGTGTCCAGTAGCCGAGGAAGCAGAGCCTATCTTAGACAAGAAGGTCTGCCCCTCTCTCCTCAGACCCTCGATGCAGGGAGCCTGTTGCCAGCAGTGCTCCCTGTAAAAAAGTAGAAAAAAAATCCAAACAAAAATGCTTCTAGGCAGAGAACTCAGGAGAGCTCTCTGCAGTACACCCATCCTGCTCTGGGCACAGTGTAAAACTGAGGTCTGGAGGAGGGGCATAGAGGGAGGAGCCAGTGCACACCCAGAGTCCAAAGCTTTCTTAAAGTGCCCTATCTCCTGCGGAGCCCGTCTAATCCCCATGGTCCTTAGAGTCCCAGCATCCTCAAGGACGTTAGAGAAAAGTAGTAAGCCCCGCGGGATTTGCTCTTAATATTAGTGCAGGGCTTAAATGTAGAGGCCAAAGCTGCCACTTTTTTAATAACCACCATTGTCTAAGGGTCCTTAATAAAAAAACATCCGGCAGAATGGAGTAGAGGGAACATTATACACCATGACACAAGCAACAGAAGACTGCATGTGACAGACTATTTACCAGGAGCAATCTGAATCTTGCATCCGGATTCCGTTTGAATTCGTGAAATCTGTTCCCCTCCCCGTCCGATTACTAAAAGCAGAAAAAGAAAATTGCTGAAGCTGGTTGCAACATATGATACAACACCGCAGAGTGTGATACGAAATGTAGCACAAACCAGGTTATTAAAAAAAAAAAAAAAAAGGGGGGGCACAGCGGACTTACTGAATCCCACCATCTTGTCAGGCACTTTAAACTCTTCTGTCATCACAGTCCTGAAGAAAACACAAAAATGCACAGTTTATTAAAGGAAGATGAAAAGACTGATCTAACCCATTCGGAACAATTACTAGTTTCCAAAAAATATTAAATGGACATTAGTCATAATTTTTTATTAAATGTTATCCTTTTAGGGTGAATTACACAGTGAAGATACTGTGCAACTTCTGTCATTGGGAAGTCATAGTTAAATGAAGCTATGACCGTACAAAAAATAAAAAAATAATATATGTTTCCCTTCCAGAATACACTACATCTGGATTTGGTACCACTTTAATCTAGAACACCATTTATATAGATTAGAAATATAATATATGTAGACCAGTCCAACACGCATCAGAAGGGAAGTTATTTCCCATCATTTGTTTTGGTTTTTTAAGAGAAGTTTATTTTTTTAAAAACTGTTACATCATCACTTATGGCCTCTCACTCTTACAGGGCCTTGCTGGGTGAAATGAACCCTGATTCATAAATCAAAATGTTATTGACCGTTCCCCATTTCTCCAAGTGCTAAACATTAGCTGTGCAAAATCCTCCTATTTGCCCCCTACGTCTCAATCCGCTGCCTGTCTCATAGTGGAGTACAGATGGCAGATCAATAAACAATTAGATTCTGATCAATAAATAATAAAACTGAGCCTACAGCTTACCTTTGATGTACTAGGGCCCCTAGCTGGTTGCCAACTGTGGTAGAGAAGGGAAAGTAAAAGACAAAAACAAGAAAGAAAAAGAAAAAAGTTATTTTAGAAAAGACCACTTGATTTTGCTATAAAATAATTCACTGTCCATCAGGAAAGGGAGGAGAGGAGGTGCAGACATTTAGACTGTGTGTCTGACATGAATGTAATATGAAATATGTCACAGAAAAGGGGGGGGGGGGGGGGGAGGCATTATGGAATAGACATTCTATAAATTGCACGGACCAGCTGGGAGAGAGCTGTGACATTGATCGCATGCTCTCATGCGGGGGGAATCGGGAAAACATACTGGTAGCCCCCCTCCTGTCCCATACTGCTTGGGAATATAAAACACACACAAAAAAAAAATCTTTAAATCCTTCCCACTGGCCACCAAATTAAACATGATGTAAAGATTAGGCAGATTGGTGTACACATTAATAATGGCCAACAGAGGATCTCAAGACATATGTCTGGTCTCATAAACGCAGATCAATAGCCAAAATAACAGGAACAAATTTTGCTCTCTATACATAAACGCGTCCGCTGGGAGTTAGTTTGGTTGGAGGGCTCCTGATCATCCGGATGCCCTGTTTATAGCGTGGTCTACTCAGAAAGGGATTTGCTGGGCAGCCACTATCTGCACTAGTATACAACCCAACAGGTGGTGTAGTTAGGAGTAACATACAGAAGACTATCAGAACGCAGAGTGTTCATGCCACCAAGCAAACACCTGCCGATCTATAGTACACTGGGCTAGTGTCTGTACTGTGTGATAGAAAGGGAGGAAACTCACACTGCTTTCCGTGTCTTTGCCATGTTACAGATGCAATACACAAACTACAGGTCTGCAGCAATACCTGCTCAGATACATTGCAAGAGGTTGTAAAAGGTACTGTAGTAGGTGCCGTCGCATGGTAGCTGGTCTGTGTCATAGAACAGGGAGCCGTCAGTCAAGTGAGGGTCTAACACTGCACTCTCCCTATTGGCTGGTATGCAACACTCAGGAACATCTTTCTGCAGCAGAGGTGTCTGCACTGTGCCTTTTGGGGTTGTGTGCGCACTCCAGTGACTTAAGAGCAGTGAGCGCTGCAAGGCTTCCCCATTTTTATTATTATGGGGTCATTGCTGGCAGTGGTGAATGGGTCTGGATAGCCACATCCATAGGAAACAGAAGCTAAATGAAGGTTTCTTATACACCTGCCTGATACAGAAAGGAAATGCCATTTGCTGCACATAGCTGTTATATGGCTGGACAGCTGCTGGCTTTGCTTCATCGCAGCACTGGCGTTATGTTCGAATGCAACAAGGGTGTCTTCTGTAAAGTTAGTACATTCTACCCATATTTACAGTAGGTGTCCTGGTTTTCACCCAAAGTCCAAAAACATAGCGGTAACTCCACAGCACAGAAACTAATTTTATGTGTAGAGCACGGACTGTAAGCCAGACTCGGCGGAATGAACACTGCAGTACATAAAGTCATAACACTATGTAAAATGACTCCCAATTATCTACTGTTTGAGGGGGAGAGAGGCGACCATAAGTCATGACGAGATCCCATCACCCACACAGTGGACGCAGTCACTTTGTGATTCAATCAAGCTACCAATTATGGAACATTTCCAATAATCCTAGTAATCTTCTAAACCAAACTGTTTTATTAAAACTACATGAAAGACAAAATACAATGGGTATAGAAGAACAAATCTCTCTCAATAACTTGTGTCGGGGGGGGGAATGTATCAAAGCAGTGAAAAGAGTGGAGAAGTTGCCTAATCAGCTTCTGTCATTTTATAGAATGTACTTGATAAATGCTACCTCAAAACTCATTCACTTGCTCTAGGCAACGTCCACTTTTTACTGCTTGATATATCTCCCCCACATTTTTATCCAATATAGAGGGCATGTTCTGTTGCATTACTATGGGGTCGATTCTATTCGGCAACTAATGAATAGCGCCGGGAATAAGCTCCCGACGCTATTCAATTCAGCAACTAATTACCTGCAATTGTCGGGAATTCTTCTCTCATCCCCGGGGGATGAGAAGAGAAACCCGACAAAAGTGCTGCCTCGCGGCCGGCGCGAGGCTGATTCTCTCGGGAATCAGCCTCGCGCCGGGGAGTTAAGTCGGAGAATGCCCGTTCTCCCGACAATTCAACCTGTTTTGTCGGCGAGAACGGGCCATCGCCGACGTAACTAGTTGCTGAATTGAATAGCGTCGGGAGCTAATTCCCGGCGCTATTCATTAGTTGCCGAATAGAATCGACCCCAATATGACAATGTTGTATACAGACAACACAATCACCCATGACAGGAATACTTATCACACAATATATACATTGAATAGAGCGGTTAGAATAGATTTCTATAGGCTTGGTGACAAAAGTGGACTTAACGGCAATCCAGAAGCAAACATGTAATGATATGGTAATATGGAAAGTACTTCTAATTCTACGTCCCCAGCACCCAACCAATGGTGCCATTTTCCAAGCAGGAGATAAGAATTGGGTTTGCATGAACATGCACATAAGTACCAGCTATTGTTAACTTAGCCATACAGGTTCAGAAGTCTAAGTTACTGGCATGGGGTTAGAACCAGAGGAGAGTCCATGGCTTAAACGAACAACACGGTGATATTGGCCATTTGGCGCCATACTGCAACACGTGTGGTCCCGGAATAAGCTGGATGCGCCACAGTGCAAGGATCTAAATCAGTTGGATAATTAAGGGGTCATGTCAAGAAATACAGATGGAATGCACCAGCTCTTTGCTGCGTTTGGAGTATTTCCATGGAGTATTTTGGAGTATTTTAGTGTCGAACTCCCAATTCCGACCAAAGGTACAGCCTCATCTGAAAGGCCCTGATGCTCAGACTAGTCCTGTGCACAGATCGGATTACGGATACAGGTTGAGTATCCCTTATCCAAAATACTTGGGACCGTATTTTGGAATAATGGCATACCATAATGAGATATCATGGTAATGGGACCCAAGTCTAAGCACAGAATGCATTTATGTTACATATACATCTTATACACACAGCCTGAAGATCATTTAATACAATATGTTTAATAACTTTTTGTATTAAACAAAGTTTGTGTACATTGAGCCATCAGAAAACAAAGGTTTCACTATCTCACACTCGCTCAAAAAATCCGTATTTTGGAATATTTGGGTATGGGATACTCAACCTGTACTATCAAATTTGTGAATTACTGCTATGATAATTATGAAAGACTACATCTATGAAAGGAATTTCATTTAGAAACCAACTAAAATGCTAAGATTCGATAGGACAAGTCAAGATGCAAAAAAGTTTACCATATTCAAACTATATTAAAATGTCCTTTATATGGAAATGTAATTTCCTTAGGATAGATGATAAATTACCAACAAACAACTTTATAACCAAAATCATAAAGCACATAATACACTAAGGGGGAGAGGTAGCAAGCCTTTTAAAGAGTAAAGTGCAGAGATTGCCCGTAGCAACAAGCTTATCATTTATATACTGTAGAATGTACTTTATAAATGAGAGCTAGAAGCAACTTCTCCACTTTTTAGAAGGCTTAATACAGATCCAGCTAAACCGGATTTGGGGCCAGATGTAATTGCTTGTGAGACGGCAGGAGCTCCAAGACTCACATCGTCTTGCAAACCATTACAACCATTACATAGTTGGTAAGCCGAGCATGTTCAGATGGCTCATTACCTTCACTGAACACATGTGGACAATCCTATTGGAGCAGGAATGTTCTACTGGCACCTTTATAGATCATTTGTGTACTGCACAAGATTAGTAAGATCCCAAATAACAACAACTGTAGCTGCCTCACTGGAGACTGTAGGTGCATACGCGTTTTCTAGGTGTGTGGTAGAAGCCATAAAAATGACTCTACGTGCCCATAATACTTTGTATGTCCAATGCACTTCCTATGAGATGCAGTGTAAAAATGATCTCTTTACAGAGGTTAAGCCCGCACCCACACATCAATGTGCCCAATGGCAGCAGTTTTTGTGAATTTCAGAAAAGCAGCGATGCAGACAGTGGACCCAAGATGAGATGAAGTGTTGTGCAATTGTTTTGCGTTAGGGACTGGAGACCTTCTTCAAACATTTCCAAGCAATGCTATGGAAGTCTATCTGGGCATGGACTATTATACACTATGTAGATAAAAGTGATTGGACATCCCTGCGCTAGTGAAATGGTGTGCTTTCGCAGCAGACGTGTGTTTGTGATGCTATAAAAACAGGTAGTGGGGCACTAATTAGATCACTGGCTAACGAAACGGCTTGTCGGAAGGTGCTGAGAGTTTGATTAGTGGATCATCGTAGGCTGCTCGATCGAGGTATGAGTGTGAGATGCATTGTTAGGAAGGTTCCTAAATACACTGTCCTTTGTCATTAATGCGTGGAAGATGAGCGGCCACTGCAGGAATGCACCTCACCCCAGAAGACCCCCGAAACGGCAACCCAGGAACCGGTGAGTGCTAACTAGGGAACTGTGAAGGAACAGGGTTCATTCCATGCATACCATTGCACAAAAGTTCCAAATGACCACTAATGTGCCTGTTTCGGCAAGAACACTTCGTAGGGAGGCCCATGTACTTGGATATTATGGGCGAGCAGCTGATCATAGACCTCTAATCACAAAGAATGCATCCCAGTGATTAGGATGGCGTAAAGAGGAAAAACTGGACAGTGGAACAATGGCGGCGAGTGTTATGGAATGATGAATCCCATATTACACTTTTCAGATCAGATGGACGTGCTTGGGTTTGCAGATTGTCAGGAGAACGTCTGATGCCTACATACAATGCCTACAGTAAAGCATGGAGGTGGTGGCGTAATGCTGTGGGGCTGGTTTGGCATGGGTCTAGTTAATGTGACCATGCATTTTAACTCTGAGAACTACAGAGATGTTCTCGATTGCTCTGCGCTCCCTACATTGTGGCAGTTCTGTGGAAACGACAAATGTTTTTATTAGGACGACAATGACACCTGCCATGTTTCCGGGGCAACGCTGGACTGGTATACAGAAAATGTGGTAACCTGGATGAACTGACAGCTCAGAGTCCAGATCTTAAACCCATCGAAAACCTTTGGGGTGAATTGGAGCAACTGATGCATTCTAGGCCGACTCAACCTTCTTCAGTGTCACTGCACTTACGGCGGAATGGCAAAACATACCGCCTGCTGTTGTCCGGGAACTTGTGGATAGTTTGCCAAGGAGGCTGTCTGCAGTAATCACTGCACGAGAGTGACCTACAAAGCACAGGGGTCAATAAAATCTTGTTGATGTATTTGCTTTCAGTCTCCAATCACTTCTGTCCTCATAGTGCATATACACAAGTCTGAGTAAATACAAAAAGATGTCTCCTCAAAGCTTTGCATCAAATAAAAAAAAACAAAAAAACAAGACAAAAAGATAAACTTTCAACTTGCCACATTCTGCACATCTATTTACCAGTATAACCATGAAGGGGAAAGACCTCCTGCACCCCCCACCCCCAGCATGCCATGTGTTCCACAGAAGTAGGCTTTAAGTACACGGCTAATCAGAACTACTATAATATACTGCAATTTGACATGGAATAAAATTAAGGTACTTGAGGCAAAAGTTTGGCCAAAAATATGGGGCCATAAATGCATATCATCATGTAGTGCTAGCACCACCATAGCAGAGACACTGAAGTGGCTGGTGACTTAAACATATCTTTGAGAGTACATATAATGGAAACCTCTGCATTTCTACTTTCAAATAGGATATAAATGTAATTTATATACAGTACTTGTCAATTATAGTGTGCTGGGGGATCTTTTTTTTCTTGTCTAGATTACCCCCCACCCCCACAGGACTACAATTCATTTAAGCAACTTGACATTTTTGAGTATTACGGTTCTGAGCGGCTTGCATGGTCCCCATAGTGCCATTATGAGGTTCTTGGGGTGCCTCCAGGTGAGTTAGCTCTCAATTTAGAAATATATAAAAATGTATGTACTATCATAATGTAGCAACAGCAACAATGTATGACCCAAAGTGGGTACTATTAACACGTAGTGTAAGGACCACTATATCAGAGACACCATGACGTGGCTTAAACATATCTTTGCAAATATATGTAACGGAGATCTCTACATTACTCCTATCATATAGGATCTGAATCTCATTTATAGTGTGCTGGGGGAATTCTGTGGCGGGTTTATAAATTTAGCTATCAGTAATGGATTCTCTTAACAACCACATTGCATTAGCAGGGTAAACAGGCAGTTTCTGAGGAGCGTATCTGGTTACGGTGTGTCACACTACTGCAGAGGACTCAATGCCCACTCCCACTCTGAATAAAGTAGAAGTGAAGCAGTGGGTGAATCTCAGTTATTCTTATCCGACAAACGTCTCTGATGAAGGCTAAACAATGGTTTATAAAGCAACTTATGGCAAACATTTAACACCCACAATCATTTTCCTAAGACCATGTCATTTCAAATAAACACAAGTTAGTTTTCATAAAATGATTCAATTAAAGCCACACAAGCCCTACATTTGTCTATAGTTGTATTTACAGAACACAAACTACAATAATATCATGCTACAGTACTTTACCTACCAATTACTTGACTCGCATGCAGACCTTAACATGCAATAAAGAGCCATGGCTAACTACACTTTCCCATAATTCCTGTATCCCCGTCCCAAACGTTCCTGTCATTGTAATCCATGTGCTATAATCTTTGCAAGCATAACAGCTAGGGAAATGGGTCTTGCCAGCTCTGGGATGCAGCCATTTCCAGGCAGACGTATTGGGGTTGATTCAACTCTGCGCAATGTGCCATTCCAGAACACAGGTTGCGACCAACAACATTGCCAATTGTGCCTCGCGCCCCATAGAGGCACGTAGGAAAACTGGCTGTGTTGGGCTACTGTATTATATGGCAATGTGTGTATCCACACATCACACTGAGCTGAGTTAGACCCCACAATGACGGAGCAGGCACAAAACCTCTACATTTGCTTGCAGGCCAAACAGATACCTAATTATAGTATAACCCTTCCCCTGCATTATACACAATTGAAGAGAGACATATTGTGAGGTTAGAATGCAACTGAAAGACAGAAAGACATAGAAGGACATGTAGTACCGAAACATGGGACGTCATCTTGGCAAGACATGCAAAGGCTTGGAACAGAACAGAATAAAAGTTTATGCTTAAAACAGGACCCATTAACTTATAGTAGAAGCCTTATATAACTAGAGCTACTCATAACATTGGTGGGCTCATAACACTGCAGATAAAGGGTCCCCCCCCCCCCCCCCTCAAGATACATATTATAGCATCCAGAGTGGGAAAGCAACCCTTAGATGCTGCATGAGTGGGCAAGGGTATAAAAGCCTTACCCACTCCTGCAACATCTAAGTGTCCCGTGTGGGGCACCAGGCACGGCTGCAGAGGTTACCAGGCAAGAACACATTTGCCTACTATACCTTGCATATGAGGCTACAAGAGTCTGAAGCCAGGGCGAACAGACCAGTGTTTTCCAAAACGGGTTCTCAAGCGCAGCTCATGTTTTCAGGATGCCTTTAACCGTGCACAGGTGTCTTAGGGGTAAATTTACTAAAGCTTCTAAAATTGGTGGTGATCTTGCCCATAGCAACCAATCAGATGCTATCAACTGGTTGCTATTGGCAACATCCCCAATTCTGATTTAGAAGCTTTAGCAAATATACCCCCGAGTCTACACGGCTGGGTCAGCAATTATCCTTTCCGGTCTCCTTAGTCAGAAGTTCTGGTAACATTAGGTGTTGGGAGGGGGGTAAGCCCCAGATTATAGAAACATTTTCCATGTGCGTGTGTGTGTTTGTGGGGGGGAGGAAGACAGCCGTGCAGGGGCAAATAGGAGTTGAGGTGCAGGAACAGATTAGGTGAAAAGTAACAAACACTAGGCTACTGCATATTATATAGCTGCAGTCTAACAATGGTAAATGACGTACTTTATGTGAGAGACCCCTATAATGAATCAGACATGCAGTCAGTCCCTTAGCAGACCAGCGCTGATACTCCAGTGCACAGCAAGTGCAACTACAATATCACATAGGTGAGGTTCTGGGATCACAGGCACGTGGGAATGTTATTAGTAGCTCTTGAATATAAAACAACTTTAACAATAACAACTACAACCCATGTCGTACCTCCCGGAAATGTGCCTCGCCAAACATGTTTGCTAATGAGATATAGAAGATCTTCATCCGCCACATGCAAAAAACAAGAAGGTGTAAGTGCAAGGAGGGGGAGTGAAGAATAATCCGGTCATAAAAACGGGCTGGGGTCTGTTCCTTTGTAGCTCCAGACAGTGCTGCAACATGCAGAGAGTTCAGACAGCAGACAGACAACCTGCGCAGGCCAGGAGGGGGCTACTTACGATCATTCACAGGTGCCAGTTTTTTACAATCCGGCTGTTCTGTCACACAGAGAAGAGACGGAGGGGGAAGAAAAGAAGGAACACACAGGACTCTTATTGAAAGATAAATTAGTGAGGCATGCAAAAAGCACTACAGGTAATAAGAAAGTCAGGTTAGGGTGTTTATGGTGGAGATCACAAATGAAACCAGTAGAGCAAATATCCCTCTCTCATTGGTTGAAAGTAAAAACACTCCCCAGTGGTTTGAATTTCGCTGCGGCCTAAAAAAGCACCTAGGGGGTAATTCAAACCTGATCGCTGGGCGATTTTTGCAGCCCTGCGATCAGATAGTTGCCGCCTACAAGGGGAGTGTATTTTTCAGCTGTGCAAGTGTGCGATCACGTGTGTAGCAGAGCTGCAAAAACTGATTTTGTGCAGTCTCTGCGCAGCCCAGGACTTAATCAGCCCCTGCAAAAACATCAGCCTGTTCAGGACTGGATTTGACGTCAGACACCCTCCCTGCAAACGCCTGCGTTTTTTCCAAACACTCCTTGAAAACAGTCAGTTGACACCCACAAACGCCTTCTTCCTGTCAAAGCTCCTTGAGAACAGATCTGTCGCATAAACCCGCGATCCGCTTTGCAGCCATCCATCGCGACTGCGCATTGTGGTGCATACGCATGCGCAGTTTGGATCCGATCGCCCGCTGTGTGAAAACGCACAGCAGCAATCAGGTCTAAATTACCCCCCAAAACTGTACAGGGAACCAGCATTCATGAGAATGCAGCCTTTCAATGCAAGAGAAACCAGTGACATTAATAAAGCATGATGTCAATAACAAGTATTCAGAGCTATCTGTATGCTGCACTCTATTGGTTCACAACACAAAACCGCTGCCTGCACTGTGTGCAAATGAGGGATGCACTACAGCTCCCAGCTAGATAGGATGATTGCTTTGGTATAGAAGTAATGAGTAAAGTTTACAACAACAATATATTATATATACACAGACACAACGATTTGTTGCTTGAATAAGTATAACCAATTTAGTACATATAAAGACGTGTGTGTGTGTGTATGTGTGTATGTGTGTGTGTGTGTATATATATATATATATATATATATATATATATATATCAGCCGATATTAAGTATTGTCGCAGCACGTTAAGCCACTAAAATGAGCGGCACGGTGACCCTAACCATCCACAGGATCATTGTCAGGCATGTTGGGAAATGCTCTGTGCTTGCCGTCACTACATACGCAGTACTGGCTCGCAGTGACGCTGCCGCTCAATCAGAATGGCTGTCTCTAGTCCAATCTGGTCACATAAAAGGTCTCGATGAATGACGATCCTGTCACTCTCTGCTTTAGGTCCGGCTGCAAGATTACCCCATGCGTGCTCAGCTTTATTCTAAACCGCAACCTTTGCTGACATATAGTGGCTGTCATTAGGATCCTGCTTAAAAAGTAGAGTGGTGAGCAGCCATGTACATTTAATTTGCTTCAAATGACTTCTGTAACATGGCTGTGACACACAAACATAGCAGCGTATACATATGACCTGAGTCAGCGGCACAGACTTTCTCTGAGGTGACATGCGTGAGCGCTAACGAGTTTGTCTCGGTTCATCTCTAACAGCTAGAGAACAAGACCCACTGACTGTACCTGTACTGAGTGCAAAATGACCCAGGGCGAGGAGACCATGAGCAAGCAGCACCAGAAACACACACAGAATGGCGGCATCTCAGATATTCTCCAGCCATTCTGTAACCACAAAAGCAGCAGCTAGCACACTGCAGAGCAAGTTGAAGGTCCTTCAGCCTCGCCAAGGCCTCATTTGGAAGATAGTGAGATTTGCAGAGCAATCACTTTGCTTCTGATAAACGTCTTATTTATATTACAAGTACCAGCTGTTTGGTAGACACATGCACCCGCCGGGCTCAGGCCTCAGAGCTGCATGAGACTTTCCTGCTGCCACACGGCTGTGTAAACCCACAGCTCAAAAAAAATTAAAAAAATCTGCATAAAAATATAATAGGATCGAATGACAGAGCAGATGTTATTTATACACACTGCAAGCCGCAGGCAGGGGCCAAAAGGTGAGTAAACAGCAGCACAGGCACACAGTGTGACGGAAATGCTTCAAACTCATCCGAGGCAGGAAACCTGTAGCTACACACCAGCCTAGCTCATCGCTGGCTCTCCAGCTGTTTCACTACAGCCTATGGTTGGCAGGCCATACTTTGCCTTGTGGTTCAAGATTGCCCTATTATCGCTCATTTGCAAGGTGTCACGGAGCTCCAAGGTGTCGGGCAGGCACAGAGCTCCGGAGCGTTAGACAGCAGGGAAGAAAACAGCATACATAAAACAGGACGACACAGGTAGACAATAAAAAAAAAAAAAAACAAACAAAAAAAAAAAAAAAAAACAGAAAGAGCCCTGTTCACAAAGAGCTTACATTCTAATAGTATACGGACACAGCCGAAACAAAGAGGAGAGACTGTGGCTCAGCTAGGAACTTAGGGACAGTTGTGAGGGTACATTGTTGTGGGCTGTACAGTTTATAGTATAAACGACTTGTGTCTGCATGTTCTCTTTATTACATATCATTAAAAAGAACTGTCCTGTTTAGTGATGTTTGGGAAAAGGAGGAGTACATACTAAGACATCTGGACCGGGAGAAGGTACAAACATGTAACTCTGCCCAAACACAAAAATATTCCACAATAAACTGCTGTGTTTTGTCCCTCACCACAATAGCAGCTTGTAGAATTAGCCCCATCCAGCTGTTCCAAGTTACATCCCATAATCCTTTGAGAACCACTGACCATAGTTACAGCTAGCAAGCTTACTTAGTGTCTCTGCGCACACCAGCAAATGCACATAAACTACCAAATGCATGCAAGTGCCTAGTTGTCTGTGCACAGCCATTTTGTTGGCTTTCAAGTTCCTAGGAACACCACCGAGGCAAGTGACGCAAAGTGCTTGGAGCACGGACATTAAACTCTGGCTGTATGTGATTTCATTATTACTCACCAAACCACTATGTAGGGAAATGGAGAACAGGACATCTCTCGGCATTGGCTTTATCTGCACTTATGCCTAAAATCAGGAATGATATCCTTTAAAGCAAAAACTGTTGGGGGGCGGGCCACACACAAAGTAGTTTGGGCCCTGTCACACGAAGGGTATTGGTCGTTGGGTTGACTCAACTTAGGTCGACAGTCGTTGGGTCGACATGCATTAGGCCGAACATGGAAGGTCGACATGTACTAGGTCGACATGGGTTTTTGGACTTTTTTTCATGTTGTTTTCTTCATAAAAGTGAGGGGGAACCCCAATTAGTGCACAGTGTCCTCTCACTTGGCTTACGTCAAGGTGCCTCGCTGCGCTCGGCACAGGTTACCGTTCCCAATTGTAGTCCACATGGATCGTCAAGTATGAAAAAGTCCAAACAATGAAAAAGAAAAAAAAATTGGTGAAAAACTCTGGTCGACCTAGTACATGTCAACCTATTGACCATGTCGACCTATTGACCATGTCGACCTTGAGTGGTCGACCTAACGACCGTATCCTCACACGAACAGGTCATTTGGGGGCAATGAATTCATACACCACACTCCTGCAGCAAGTAATTCCATATTTTGCCATGCATACCTTCTAGATATTTGTCTAATCTCTCAAGGCAAACATCACGACTTGCCATGGTTTTATTAGCAGAAGAGTCCCACCCATACAAGTAGATTACCTGGTCTATCTCCATGTTGGAAGAAATCCATTCATAATTTAATAAAAAGCGAAAAAACAATCAATTCGTTGAATTTAAAAAAATAAAATAAAAAATAAAAAAGTATAAAATATTAGTAAATACTGACAATTAAAATTAAAGAAGGCATATGCGACAATTAAACAGCTCCAATTTTTTTTTAAAGAAATAGCTCATACCTAACTGAAAGTTACTGCAACGTATGTGGGAAGCATCAATGGCACAATAATGTAGGATTTACTGCATGATAACACAGGCTAACAGCAACAGAAAATAAGATTTTAAACCTACCGGTAAATCTTTTTCTCCTAGTCCGTAGAGGATGCTGGGGACTCCGTAAGGACCATGGGGTATAGACGGACTCTGCAGGAGACATGGGCACTCTAAAGACTTTAGATGGGTGTGCACTGGCTCCTCCCTCTATGCCCCTCCTCCAGACCTCAGTTAGAGAAACTGTGCCCAGAGGAGACGGATAGTACGAGGAAAGGATTTTTGTTAATCTAAGGGCAAGATTCATACCAGCCCACACCATCCACACCGTATAACCTGGAATATACGCAACCAGTTAACAGTATGAACAAAACAGCATCAGCCAAGACTGACCTTAACTGTAACATAACCCTTATGTAAGCAACAACTATATACAAGCCTTGCAGAAATATTTCCGCACTGGGACGGGCGCCCAGCATCCGCTACGGACTAGGAGAAAAAGATTTACCGGTAGGTTTAAAATCTTATTTTCTCTTACGTCCTAGAGGATGCTGGGGACTCCGTAAGGACCATGGGGATTATACCAAAGCTCCAGACCGGGCGGGAGAGTGCGGATGACTCTGCAGCACCGATTGAGCAAACAGGAGGTCCTCATCAGCCAGGGTATCAAACTTGTAGAATTTAGCAAAAGTGTTTGAACCCGACCAAGTAGCCGCTCGGCAAAGTTGCAATGCCGAGACACCTCGGGCGGCCGCCCAAGAAGAGCCCACCTTCCTAGTGGAATGGGCCTTTACCGAATTTGGTACCGTCAATCCAGCCGTAGAATGAGCCTGCTGAATCGTGTTACAGATCCAGCGATCAATAGTCTGCTTAGAAGCAGGAGCGCCAACTTTGTTGGCCGCATACAGGACAAACAGTGCCTCTGTTTTCCGAACTCGAGCCGTCCTGGCTACATAAATTTTCAAGGCCCTGACTACATCAAGGGACTTGGAATCCTCCAAGTCCCCCGTAGCCACAGGCACCACAATACGTTGGTTCATATGAAATGACGAAACCACCTTAGGCAAAAATTGAGGAAGAGTTCTCAACTCTGCTCGAACCACATGGAAAATCAGAGAGGGGCTCTTGTGAGACAAAGCCGCCAATTCGGACACCCGCCTTGCAGATGCCAAGGCCAGCAACATGACCACTTTCCAAGTGAGAAATTGGTATGCCGCGAAGAAGATTCACCGCTTGTCGTAGGCCCTCAATTCCAGTACGTTGATGTGTAGACAAGCCTCCTGGCTTGACCATAGTCCCTGAAAATTTCTTCCTTGTGTGACTGCTCCCCACCCTCGGAGGCTCGCTTCTGTGGTCACCAGAACCCAGTCTTGAATGCCGAACCTGCGACCCTCGAGAAGGTGAGTACTCTGCAGCCACCACAGGAGGGACACCCTGGCCCTGGGGGACAGGCTTATTTTCTGATGTATTTGTAGATGGGACCCCGACCACTTGTCCAGAAGGTCCCACTGAAACGTCCTCGCATGGAACCTGCCGAATGCGATGGCCTCGTAGGTCGCCACAATTTTTCCCAGTACACGAGTGCATTGATGGACTGACACTCTTTTTGGTTTTAGCAGGTCCCTGACCATGTTCTGGAGTTCCTGGGCTTTTTCCCTTGGGAGAAAAACCCTCTTCTGTTCCGTGTCCAGAATCATGCCTAAGAAAGATAGCCGAGTCGTTGGAATCAACTGTGACTTTGGTAGATTTAGAATCTAGCCATGCTGCTGCAGCACTCTCAGGGAGAGCGACACGCTTTTCAGCAACTGATCTCTCGATCTCGCTTTTATCAGGAGATCGTCCAAGTACGGGATAATTGTGACTCCCTTCCTGCGCAGGAGCACCATCATTTCCGCCATTACCTTGGTGAAAATCCTCGGGGCCGTGGAAAGCCCAAACGGCAACGTCTGAAACTGGTAATGACAGTCCTGTACGCCTGATGAGGGGGATATATGGGGACATGAAGGTATGCATCCTTTATGTCTAGAGACACCATAAAATCCCCCCCTTCCAGGCTGGAGATAACTGCCCGGAGCGATTCCATCTTGAATTTGAACTTTTTCAAGTACAGGTTTAGGGATTTTAGATTCAGAATGGGTCTGACCGAGCCATTCGGTTTCGGGACCACAAACAGAGTTAAATAGTACCCCTTCCCCGACTAGGGGAACTTTGATAACCACTTGCTGTTAACACAGTTTTTAAATTGCAGCTAAAACTAATTTCCCTCTCTGGGGGAGAAGCTGGTAAAGCCGATTTGAAAAATCGGCGAGGAGGCACCTCTTCGAATTCCAGCTTGTAGCCTTGGGATACAATTTCCATCGCCCAAGGATCCACGTCTCACAGAACCCAGACGTGGCTGAAGAGTCGAAGACGTGCCCCCATCGGCGCGGACTCCGGCAGCAGAGCCCCAGCGTCATGCGGTGGATTTAGTAGAAGCCGGGGAGGACTTCTGCTCCTGGGAACTAGCCGTAGCAGGCATTCTTTTCCCTCTACACCTTTACCTCTGGCGAGGAAGGAAGAGCCCCGACCTATTCTGGACTTATGCGACCGAAAGGACTGCATCTGATATTGTGGTGTTTTCTTTTGCTGTGGGGGAACATAAGGTAAAAAAGTAGATTTACCCGCGGTAGCTGTGGAAACCAGGTCCGCGAGACCCTCACCCTTGTAAGGCAAAACTTCCATATGTCTCTTTGAGTCGGCATCACCCGTCCATTGGCAGGTCCACAGGGCTCGCCTAGAAGAAATTGCCATGGCGTTGGCTCTTGAACCTAACAGCCCGTCGTCTCTCGCAGTGTCTCTCATATATAAGGCTGCGTCTTTAATGTGACCCAAGGTCAATAAAATGCTATCCCTATCTAGGGTATCAATGTCAGATGACAAGTTATCTGCCCATGCTGCTACTGCGCAGCATACCCAAGCCGACGCTATTGCCAGTCTGAGCAAGGCATCCGTATGTGCATAAATTGATTTTAAGGTAGTTTCCTGTCTGCGATCAGCAGGATCCTTGAGGGCTGCCGTGTCTGGAGACGGCAGCGCCACCTTTTTGGACAAGCGCGTCAAAGCCTTGTCCACCCTGGGCGAGGATTCCCACCGTAACCTGTCCTGTGCGGGGAAAGGATACGCCATAAGAATTCTCTTGGGAATCTGCAGTTTCTTGTCTGGAGTTTTCCAAGCCTTACCAAATAACGCGTTCAGCTCATGAGATGGGGGAAAGGTTACCTTAGGCTTCTTTTCCTTAAACATGCATACCCTCGTGTCAGGTACAGAGGGGTCATCTGTGATATGCAAAACATCTTTTATTGCAATAATCATATAATGAATACTTTTGGACACCCTTGGGTGTAATCTTGCATCATCGTAGTCGACACTGGAGTCAGAATCCGTGTCGGTATCAGTGTCTGCTACTTGGGACAGGGGACGTTTCTGAGACCCTGGAGGGTCCTGTGATACAGCCAAAGCCATGGATTGACTCCCTGTTTTTTCTCTGGACTCCGCTTTGTCCATTCTCTTATGTAATAAAGACACATTTGCATTTAAAACATTCCACATATCCAACCAATCAGTATATATATATATATATATAAAAAAAAAAAAAAAGAGAAAGAAAGAGAGAGAGAGAGAGAGAGAGAGAGAGAGAGAGAGAGAGAGAGAGAGAGAGAGAGAGAGAGAGAGAGAGAGAGAGAGAGAGAGAGAGAGAGAGAGAGAGAGTCCCCCAATAAGGCCTTTTGGAGAAACAGAGAGAGAGTATGCCTGCACACACCCAGCGCCACCGGACACTGCAATAATATCCCAGCCAGTACAGCGCTTTTATATACATATACTCACTGCGCCAAATAAATGTGCCCCCCCCCCCCCCCCCTCTTTTTTGCCTTCTGTACATGTGTTCAGCAGGGGAGAGTCCGGGGAGCCAGCTTCCCTGCAGCGTGCTGTGGAGAAAATGGCGCTGGTTAGTGCTGAGGGATCAAGCTCCGCCCCCTCAACGGCGGGCTTCGGTCCCGCTCAAATCCTTATACTGGCGGGTTTTTTGCAATATACAGCCTCCGCAGTATATATCTATGCCAGTTCCCTAGAGGTTTCATAATTGCTGCCCAGGGCGCCCCCCCCCCCTGCGCCCTGCACCCATACAGTGCCACCAGTGTGTGTGTAAATGCGGGAGCAATGGCATGCAGCGTTACCTCATTGAAGATCTGAAGTCTTCAGCCGCCTTTGAAGTCTTCTTTCTTCTCATACTCACCCGGCTTCTATCTTCCGGCTCTGTGAGGACGACGGCGGCGCGGCTCCGGGACGAATGGCGAGGGTGAGACCTGCGTTCCGACCCACTGGAGCTAATGATGTCCAGTAGCCTAAGAAGCAGAGCCTATCATTTAAGTAGGTCTGCTTCTCTCTCCTCAGTCCCACGATGCAGGGAGCCTGTTGCCAGCAGTGCTCCCTGAAAATAAAAAACCTAACAAAAGACTTTCAGAGAAACTCAGTAGAGCTCCCCTGCAGTGCACCCAGTCTCCTCTGGGCACAGGATCCAACTGAGGTCTGGAGGAGGGGCATAGAGGGAGGAGCCAGTGCACACCCATCTAAAGTCTTTAGAGTGCCCATGTCTCCTGCGGAGCCCGTCTATATCCCATGGTCCTTACGGAGTCCCCAGCATCCTCTAGGACGTAAGAGAAATTTATTTATCAATTATTTATATAGCGCACACATATTCCGCATCGCTTTCCAGAGAATATTTTTTGGCCATTCAGATGAGTCCCTGCCCCAGTGGAGCTTACCATCTATTTTCCCTACCACAGGTACACGCACACATTAACGCTAGGGTTAATTTTGTTGGGATCCAATTAACCTACGAGTATATTTTTGGATTGCGGAAGGAAACCAGAGTACCCGGAGGAAACCCACGCAAGTACGGAGAGAATAAGGAGATTTATAGTAAGACTTAACATGGTTTAATCTCTTTCTGCGAGGTACACTGGATTCCACAGGGAAAAACATTGGGGTGTAGAGCTGGATCTTGATCCAAGGCACCAACAGGCTAAAGCTTTGACTGTTCCCAGGATGCACTGCACCACCTCCTCTATATCCCCACCTCTAGGCGCTGGAGTTCAGTTTTGTTAACCAGTCCAATGCAGTAGCAGGTAAAAGAGGCGATAGTAGTTAGCCACATAGAACCACATTCTTACGACAGGAGAAGGTACCAGCGGCTAATGCCATACAAAAACAAGGAAGCTAAGTGCATCAGGGTGGGCACCCTGTGGAATCCAGTGTACCTCGCAGAAAGACTTAACCATGGTAAGTCTTACCATAAATCTCCTTTTCTGCAGCGGTGTACACTGGTATTCCACGGAGAACAACATCGGGGATGTCCTAAAGCAGTTCCTCATGGGAGGGGACGCACTGTAGCGGGTACAAGAACCCGGCGTCTAAAGGAAGCATCCTGCAAGGCGGAAGTATCAAAG
This sequence comes from Pseudophryne corroboree, assembly GCF_028390025.1. Taxonomy (NCBI): domain Eukaryota; kingdom Metazoa; phylum Chordata; class Amphibia; order Anura; family Myobatrachidae; genus Pseudophryne; species Pseudophryne corroboree. The sequence goes on from NC_086451.1 coordinate 78,508,929, forward strand.
GCATAGAACCTAATGAACGTGTTCACTGAGGACAATGTAGCCGCCTTGCACAATTGTTCTAGGGACGCGCCACGGCAGGCCGTCTAAGAAGGTCCAACAGACCGAGTAGAATGGGCTTTAATAGCAGCAGGAGCTGGAAGACCAGCCTGTGCATAAGCTTGTGCAATCACCATTCTAATCCATCTGGCCAAGGTCTGCTTATTCGCAGGCCAGCCACGCTTGTGAAAACCAAAAAGTACAAAGAGAGAATCGGATCTCCTAAGAGAGGCTGTTCTCTTCACATAGATACGGAGAGCCTGAACCACATCCAAAGACCGCTCTTTGGGGGACAACCCAGGAAAGATAAAGGCCGGAACCACAATCTCTTGGTTAAGGTGAAAAGACGACACCACCTTAGGAAGATAACCAGGGCGAGTTCCAAGAACCGCACGGTCGCGGTGAAAAATCAGAAAGGGTGAGAGACAGGATAAGGCACCCAAGTCTGAAACCAGTCTAGCAGGGGCAATAGCCAGCAAACGTAAGCCATTTAAGGTCCACAGACTCAAGAGGTTCAAATGGAGACTCTTGTAGGGCATTCAGAACGGACAAATTCCAAGGAGCCACAGGAAGGACATAGGGAGGCTGAATCCATAAAACACCCTGAGTGAAAGTATGAACGTCAGGCAGAGACGCAATTTTTCTCTGAAACCACACCGACCAGGCTGAAATATGAAATTTGAGGGAGGCCAGACGAAGGCCTAAGTCCAGGCCCTGTTGCAGAAAAGCCAAAAGTTTGGCAGTACTGAACTTGTATTCCTCATAATTCTTAGCCACACACCAGGTGAAGTAAGAATTCCAGACCCTATAATAAATCCAAGCCGAAGCTGGTTTACGGGCTTTCAACATAGTTTGATATACTCCCTCAGAAAATCCTTTGGCCCTCAGGAGTGAAGCTTCAAGAGCCACGCCGTCAATGCCAGTCAGGCCAAATCCTGGTAGACACAAGGGCACTGAACGAGGAGGTCTGGGCGTTGCGGAAGTAGAAGAGGACGCTCTATCGAGAGACCCTGCAGGTCGGAGAACCAATGCAGTCTGGGCCACGCTGGAGTGATTAGAAGTAGTATTCCTCCTTCTTGCTTGAACTTCCTTATTACCCTGGGCAGGGGTGACACCGGAGGGAACACGTACGGCAGCCGAAAGTTCCATGGAATTGCCAGTGCGTCCACGAACGCTGCTTGAGGATTCCTTCTCCTTGCTCCGAAGACCGGAACCTTGTGATTGTGTCGAGACGCCATCAGGTCTACATCTGGTAGGCCCCACTTGTCCACTATGAGTTGAAAGACTTCTGGATGAATGCTCCACTCTCTGGCATTTACGTCCTGACAACTGAGGAAGTCCGCTTCCCAGTTGAGGACCCCCGGAATGAACAATGCTGATATGGCTGGCAGATAGCGTTCCGCCCATTGAAGAATCTTTGACACTTACAACATTGCTATGCGGCTTTGAGTGCCACCTTGATGATTTATGTACGCCACCGTGGTGGCATTGTCCGACTGTACTTGAACAGGCCTGTTCTGTACCAGAGGCAGGGCAAGATTCAGAGCACTGAACACTGCCCGCAACTCCAGAATATTTATCGGGAGGAGAGATTCCTCCCTGGTCCACCGACCCTGAAGAGAGTGTTGCTCCAACACCACGCCCCAACCCCGCAGACTGGCATCTGTCGTTAGGAGGACACAGGTGGAGATCCAGAATGAACGACACCTGCTCAATTATTGGTCCTGTAGCCACCAGCTCAGTGACAGACGCACCTCCGGAGTCCAGGAGAACATGTGTGATCGGACTCGGTGAGGCAGGCCGTCCCACTTGGAAAGGATTAACCTCTGCAGAGGGCAGGAATGATGTTGAGCGTACTCCACCATGTCGAAAGCAGACACCATGAGGCCTAGCACTTTCATCGCCGAGTGTATCGACACTCTTGGGCGAGAGAGGAAGCATCTTATACTGTCCTGGAGTTTCAGGACCTTCTCTGGAGATAAGAACAAACGTTGATTGTGTGTGTCCAGGAATGCCCCCAGGTGACCATGTTCTGAGCAGGGACCAGCGAGGATTTCTTCCAATTGATGAGCCATCCGTGAGCTTGTAGGAATTGGACTGTCCGTTCTAGATGACGGATGAGAACCTCTGGGGAGTTCACCAGGATCAACAAGTCGTCCAGATACGGCAGGATCCTGATGCCTTAACGACAGAGAACGGCCGTCATGACAGCCATAACCTTGGAGAAGATCTGAGGAGCTGTGGTCAGTACAAAAGCCAAGGCTTGGAATTGCAAACCGCAGATACCGCTGATGCGACATGGCAATAGGTATGTGTAGGTAAGCATACTATATGTCCAGGGATACCACATAGTCCCTAGGTTCCAAAGCCAGAACAATAGAGCAAAGAGTTTCCATACGAAATTTGGATACCTTCACAAATTTGTTCAAAGAGCTGTCTCTTTGACGAGCTGGCAACGGCACTACCACTCCTGTGTGAAGGAGGGATTGTACTACCAAATTTAGAGTTTTTGCTTTTAACGGATCTGAAGGGATAATTGTCGAGCACAACTGGTGAGGGGGACGTGTCTTGAAAGAGATGGCGTATCCGTGAGTGACGACTTCCCTCATCCAGGCGTCTCAAGTGGTCTGTAACCATACCTGGGCGAACCGCAGAAGTCGGCCTTCCAACCTGGAGTCCCCCACCAGGGGGAGGCCGCCCCGTCATGCAGCAGGCTTGTCTGGTTTGGAAGCAGGCTGACGGGCAGCCCAAGAACGTTTAGGTTTGGGCTTAGAGGTTTTGGAAGTGCGAGTCTGTTTCGGGTACGCCTGACCCTTTGCTTTACTTGGAGGTCGAAAGGAACGAAAGGAGGTACTTTTAGCCGTCGGAGCCGAAGGATTAGTACTTGGCAGACATGCAGTCTTAGCAGACGCTAAGTCAGCAACAATCTTGTTCAAAACTTCCCAAAACAGTACGTCTCCCTAAAAAGGGATCACCTCCAAGGTCTTTTTAGAGTCCAGGTCCACAGACCAGGACAGCAACGACAGAATACGGCGAGCCAGAATGGACGTAGTAGACGCTTTGGCCGCCAGAACACCGGCATCAGAGGCCGCCTCCTGAATGTTATGAGAGGCTGTGGTAATATATGAAAGACACGGTCTGGCATTATCAGACAGCTTGAACCCAGACTTCAATACCTTTTGCAGGCCAAGAAGCTGCTATAGTGGGTCTATGTACGGCACCTGCAAGAGTGTAAATAGACTTCAAGCATCCCTCCGCGCGCTTATCCGTCGGTTCCTTCAGAGAGGTGACGGTAGGGACAGGCAGAGTAGAAGACACCACAAGACAAGCTACATGTGAGTCCACCGGTGGTGGTGTTTCCCAGTTCTTACTTAACTCTGCAGAGAGGGGATAACGAGCTAGTATCTTTTTAGACAGGGAGAATTTCTTTCCTGGAGACTCCCAGGATTCCTGACGTATGTCAACTAAATGGTCAGAATGTGGCAAAACTTATTTAGTAACCTTCGGACGTTGGAAGTTATCAGGTTTCTTAGACGTATCTGGAGGGTCAGTTTAGTTGTCAATCTGAAGAATCAGTTTGATAACCTTCAATAGGTCAGGAACATCAACCTGTGTTGTAGATTCCTCATCAGAAGCATCTGCATCAGTGTCTGATGGATCAGTATATACCCCACCTTCATTGGATGAAGTGTCCGAAACATGAGTGTATTGTGAGGAAGAAATGGTCATATAAGCAGGCCCTTTGGTCCTAGGAGGGCGAGGGTTAGGCTTTTGGTTAACCAAAGAATGATTTAACTGCTGTAACCGAGTCGACAGAGCATCCGCCCATGGCGGATTTACCACAGGGACAATATGTGACTGAAATGGCACAGGAAATCCCACAGGGGAACGCAAGTCTCGTTATTAGCGTAGTCAGTAAATTAGAAAAAGCAGCCCAAGGTGGGTCTTGGTGTGCCACCGGTGCTGCAGACTGACTGATGGGTACAGAACCCCCCCCGGTACCTGGAATAGTTTCCTCAGATAAATCTACGGTGTCAGCACTGCATGATGCAGGATCAGCCACGGATCTCCCGCCCTGAGTAACAGACACTATTTAGACATTTAACCTTAGGGTGTAACAGTACAATATAGCCAGACACAGTGCCTGACAAAAACCCACTATGGAGTGTGATTGCAAATGCAGAACACAGACAGAGGATTTAAATGGTATATGGTGACTGAAATACACAGACAAAAAATAAGATTTTAAACCTACCGGTAAATCTTTTTCTCCTAGTCCGTAGAGGATGCTGGGACTCCGTAAGGACCATGGGGAATAGACGGACTCCGCAGGAGACATGGGCACTAAAAAGAACTTTAGATATGGGTGTGCACTGACTCCTCCCTCTATGCCCCTCCACCAGACCTCAGTTAGAGAAACTGTACCCAGAGGAGACGGACAGTACGAGGAAAGGATTTTTGTTAATCCAAGTGCAAGATTCATACCAGCCCACACCATCCACACCGTACAACCATGGAATATACGAACCAGTTAACAGTATGAAACAAAACAGCATCAGCCAGAGACTGATCAAAACTGTAACATAACCCTTAAGTAAGCAAAAACTATATACAAGTCTTGCAGATGTAGTCCGCACTGGGTCGGGCGCCCAGCATCCTCTACGGACTAGGAGAAAAAGATTTACCGGTAGGTTTAAAATCTTATTTTCTCTTACGTCCTAGAGGATGCTGGGTACTCTGTAAGGACCATGGGGATTATACCAAAGCTCCAAAACGGGCGGGAGACTGCGGATGACTCTGCAGCACAGATTGAGCAAACAGGGAGGTCCTCATCAGCCAGGGTATCAAACTTGTAGAACTTCGCAAAGGTGTTTGAACCCGACCAAGTAGCCGCTCGGCACAGCTGTAATGCCGAGACACCTCGGGCAGCCGCCCAAGAAGAGCCCACCTTCCTAGTGGAATGGGCCTTTACAGAATTCGGTAACGGCAATCCAGCTGTAGAATGAGCCTGCTGAATCATGTTACAGACCCAGCGAGCAATAGTCTGCTTCGAAGCAGGATCGCCAACCTTGTCGGCCGCATACAGGACAACAGTGCCTCTGTTTTCCTAACCCGAGCCGTGCTGGCCACATAAATTTTCAATGCCCTGACCACATCCAGGGACTCGGAATCCTCCACGTCCCGCGTAGCCACTGGCACCACAATAGGTTGGTTCATATGAAAAGAAGAAACCACCTTGGGCAAAAATTGAGGACGAGTCCGCAATTCTGCTCTATCCACATGGAATATCAGATAGGGGCTCTTGTGAGATAAAGCCGCCAACTCCGACACTCGCCTTGCCGATGCCAAGGCCAACAACATGACCACTTTCCAAGTGAGATAATTTAATTCCACAGTTTTAAGTGGTTCAAACCAGTGAGACTTAAGGAACCGAACACCACGTTAAGGTCCCAGGGTGCCACTGGGGGCACAAAAGGAGGCTGGATATGCAGCACTCGCTTCACAAAAGTCTGGACTTCTGGGAGAGAAGCCAATTCCTTCTGAAAGAAAATGGATATGGCCGAAATCTGAACCTTAATGGAACCTAATTTTAGGCCCAAATTCACTCCCGTCTGTAGGAAGTGAAGGAAATGGCCCAAATGGAATTCTTCCGGAGGAGCATTCCTGGACTCACACCACGATATATACTTTCGCCATATACGGTGATAATGTTTCGCTGTCACGTCGTTCCTAGCCTTTATCAGAGTAGGAATGACCTCATCTGGAGTGCCCTTTTCCGCTAGGATCCGGCGTTCAACCGCCATGCCATCAAACGCAGCAGCGGTAAGTCTTGGAACAGACAGGGCCCCTGTTGTAACAGGTCGTCTCTGAGAGGAAGAGGCCATGGATCTTCTGTGAGCACCTCCTGCAGAACCGGATACCAGGCCCTTCGCGGCCAATCTGGAACAATGAGAATTTTCTGTACTCCTTTTCGTCTTATGATTCTCAATATATTTGAGATGAGCGGAAGAAGAGGAAACACATAGACCGACTGGAACACCCACGGTGTCACCAGGGCGTCCACCGCCAATGCCTGAGGGTCCCTTGACCTGGCGCAATACTTCGGTAGTTTCTTGTTGAGGCGTAACGCCATCATGTCTATCTGAGGCAGTCCCCACCGACTTGCAATCTCTGCGAAGACTTCCTGATGAAGTCCCCACTCTCCTGGATGTAGATCGTGTCTGCTGAGGAAGTCTGCTTCCCAGTTGTCCAGTCCCGGAATGAAGACTGCCGTCATGGCAGTAACATGATTTTCCACCCAGCGAAGAATCCTGGTGGCTTCTGCCATTGCCACCCTCTTTGTTCCGCCTTGGCGGTTTACATGCGCCACTGCGGTGATGTTGTCTGACTGGATCAGAACTGGTAGGTCGCGAAGCAAATTTTCGGCTTGTCGAAGGGCGTTGTATATGGCCCTCAACTCCAGTATGTTGATGTGAAGATAAGCCTCCTGGCTTGACAAGAGACCCTGGAAGTTTCTTCCCTTTGTGACTGCTCTCCAGCCTCGGAGGCTCGCGTCCGTGGTTACCAGAACCCAGTCCTGAAAGCCGAACCTGCGACCCTCCAGAAGGTGAGTACTCTGCAGCCACCACAGGAGAGATACCCTGGCCCTGGGGGACAGGGTGATCATCTGATGAATCTGTAGATGAGACCCGGACCACTTGTCCAGAAGGTCCCATTGAAAAGTTCTCGCATGGAACCTGCCGAATGGAATGGCCTCGTAAATCGCCACCATCTTTCCCAGAACTCGAGTGCAGTGATGCACAGACACCCTCTTTGGCTTCAATAGGTCCTTGACCAAAGACATGAGTTCTTGGGCCTTTTCCGTCGGAAGATAAACCCTTTTCTGGTCCGTATCCAGAATCATGCCTAAGAAAGGCAACCGAGTCGTTGGAATCAACTGTGACTTTGGGAAATTGAGAACACAGCCGTGCTGTTGCAACACCCTCAGGGAGAGTGACACGCTGTTCAGTAACTGTTCTCTCGATCTCGCTTTTATCAGGAGATCGTCCAAGTACGGGATAATTGTGACACCCTGCTTGCGCAGGAGCACCATCATTTCCGCCATTACCTTGGTGAAAATCCTCGGGGCCGTGGAAAGCCCAAACGGCAACGTCTGAAATTGGTAATGACAATCCTGTACAGTAAACCTCAGGAACGCCTGATGAGGCGGATATATGGGGACATGAAGGTATGCATCCTTTATGTCCAGGGACACCATATAATCCCCCCTTTCCAGGCTGGCGATGACCACTCTGAGCGACTCAATCTTGAACTTGAACCGTTTTAAGTATAGGTTTAAGGATTTTAAATTCAAAATGGGCCTGACCGAACCGTCCGGTTTCGGGACTACAAACAGGGTTGAGTAATACCCCATCCCCTGCTGCAGCAGGGGGACTTTGACCACCACTTGTTGAAGACACAATTTTTGAATCGCATTTAACACTATCTCCCTCTCTATGAGAGAAGCCGGTAGGGCCGATTTGAAAAACCGGCGAGGAGGCACCTCTTCGAATTCTAGCTTGTAACCCTGGGAAACAATTTCTATTGCCCAGGGATCCACCTGTGAGTGAACCCAAACGTGGCTGAAAAGTCGAAGACGTGCCCCCACTGGGGCAGACTCCCTCAGCGGAGCCCCAGCGTCATGCGGTGGATTTTGTAGAGGCCGGGGAGGACTTCTGCTCCTGGGAACTAGCTGTGGTTGGCAGCTTTTTCCCCTTACCTCTGGCAAGAAAGGAAGATCCTCGCACTCTCTTGGGTTTATGCGACCGAAAGGACTGCATCTGATAATGTGGTGCTTTCTTAGGCTGTGAGGAAACATAAGGCAAAAAAGTTGATTTACCTGCCGTAGCAACAAGGCCAGTGAGACCTTCCCCAAACAATTCCTCACCCTTGTAAGGTAAAACCTCCATATGCCTCTTTGAGTCGGCATCGCCCGTCCATTGTCGGTTCCATAGGGCTCGTCTAGCCGAAATCGCCATAGCGTTGGCTCTGAAACCCAGTAGGCCAATGTCTCTCTGAGCATCTCTCATATATAGGACAGCATCTTTAATATGACCCAGGGTTAATAAAATGTTTTCCTTATCCAGCGTATCTATATCAGCAGATAAGGTATCTGTCCACGCTACTACCGCGCTACAAACCCAAGCCGACGCTATCGCCGGTCTGAGTAAGGTACCAGTATGTGTGTAAATAGACTTCAAGGTAGTCTCCTGCCTGCGATCCGCAGGATCCTTGAGGGTTGCCGTATCTTGAGATGGCATCGCTACCTTTTTGGATAAGCGTGTCAATGCTTTATCCACCCTCGGGGAGGATTCCCACCGTATCCTGTCCTTAGTCGGGAAAGGATACGCCATAAGAATCCTTTTGGGAATCTGCAGTTTTTTGTCTGGAGATCCCCAAGCCTTTTCAAATAATACGTTCAGTTCATGAGATGTGGGAAAGGTTACCTCAGGTTTTTTCTCCTTATACATGCGCACCTTTGTGTCAGGGACCGAGGGTTCATCCGCGATATGCAACACCTCTTTTATAGCAATAATCATATAAATGAATACTTTTAGCCAATTTTGTCTGCAACTTTGCATCATCGTAGTCGACACTGGAGTCAGAATCTGTGTCAGTATCAGTGTCTACTATTTGGGATAGTGGGCGCTTTTGAGACCCAGAAGGTCCCTGCGACATAGTGAAATGCAGGGTTTGACTCCCTGTACACTCCCTGGACTCAGCTTTGTCCAACCTTTTGTGCAATAAATTCACATTTGCGTTTAAAACATTCCACATATCCAACCAGTCAGGTGTCGGCGTTACCGACGGAGACACCACACATTTGCTCCACCTCCTCCCTAGAAGAGCCTTCCGCTTCAGACATGCCGACACACGCGTACCAACACACCACACACTCAGGGAATTCTCTTATCTGGGGACAGTTCCCCCACAAGGCCCTTTGGAGAGACAGAGAGAGAGTATGCCAGCACACACCCAGCGCCAATGACCCAGGGAAAAAAATTACCCAGATAGCGCTTTTAATACATAGAGATAAAATTATGCGCCAAATTATGTGCCCCCCCTTCTTTCAAACCCTCTGTCACCGTGTTCAGCAGGGGAGAGTCCGGGGAGCCAGCTTCTCAGCGTGTGCTGTGGAGAAAAATGGCGCTGGTGAGTGCTGAGGATCAAGCTCCGCCCCCTCAGCAGCGGGCTTCGGTCCCGCTTGATTTCTTTCAAAAACTGGCGGAGGATCTCTTATATTTAGTGCAGAGCCCATATATGTCCTGATTTGACAGACCAGAGGTTTAATTGCTGCCAGGGCGCCCCCCCCTGCGTCCTGCACCCTTACAGTTCCTGCCGTGTGTGTGTTGTGACCTCAGTGAAGATCTAAAGTCTTCTGCCACCTCTGAAGTCTTCTTTCTTCTCATACTCACCCGGCTTCTATCTTCCGGCTCTGTGAGGAGGACGGCGGCGCGGCTTCGGGACGAACAGCTAGGAGAGACCTGCGTTCCGACTCCCTCTGGAGCTAATGGTGTCCAGTAGCCTAAAAAGCAGAGCCTAGCAGTTAAGTAGGTCTGCTTCTCACTCCTCAGTCCCTCGATGCAGGGAGCCTGTTGCCAGCAGGCTCCCTGAAAATAAAAAACCTAACAAAATTTCTTTCAGGAAACTCAGGAGAGCTCCCTGTAATGCACCCAGTCTTCTCTGGGCACAGTATCAAACTGAGGTCTGGAGGAGGGGCATAGAGGGAGGAGCCAGTACACACCCATATCTAAATAGTGCCCATGTCTCCTGCGGAGCCTGTCTATTCCCCATGGTCCTTACGGAGTCCCCAGCATCCTCCAGGACATAAGAGAAATACAAAATAGTATATCCTGTGGAACACTAATATATATATATATATATATATATATATATATATATATTTTTTATATATAACCCTGACACACTTACCCCCTACAGAGTACAGAATATAGGGATTTTTGTTTACTTACCGTAAAATCTCTTTCTCTGATTCCATCTGGGGGACGCTGCGCAGTTACTTGTGGGTTAGAGGTGTGTGGTTGTGGAGTTTGGCACAGAACTATTAAGAACTGACCCCTCCCCCCTCTAACCCCTCCCATCTCCTTCCTGCCCAGCCAGCCCCTCAGTTAACGTTTAGCCAAGCCAAAGGAGATAGACCGAAAAAAATTTACTGGTTAAACCAGACAACCATATGGGAGGGATCGCAGCGTCCCCCAGATGGAATCAGAGAAAGAGATTTTACGGTAAGTAAACAAAAATCCCTATTTCTCTTTCATCCATCTGGGGGACGCTGCGCAGTTACTTGTGGGATTTCCCAAAGCAAGCTAATGAGAGGAGGGAGAAGTAGACGGCATAGCCGTCTGTAAAATTTGACGCCCAACAGAGGCAGTTTCCAAATTGAAAATATGAAAAAAACGGTAAACCCTTTTTGAACCGTATGCACAGGCGACCAAGTCGCCGCCCTACATAGCTGCTCAATAGATGCATTCCCGCGAGCAGCCCAAGAAGCTCCAACTCGAATGAGCTGGAATCGATTCAGAAATTGAAATATCAGAAAACTGTTTTTATGGCGAAATCACCCAACGAGCCAATGTGTTCTTGGAAGCCGGCCAATCTCGTTTGGGCGCATCAATTAAAAACTAACAATGCAGCCGTACGACAGACAGGATTTGGACAAGATAAATAAATCCGTAAGGCCCTGAGCATATCTAAGAGAGCCAAATGGGAATCCTCCCCGGAAGGAGAAGGAGTAAACGCTGGACCTAATTTAGATGAAACGCTGACACAACTTTCGTAAGGAAGGAAGGTTTTTGTTCGCAGAATCACCCGGCTATCATGAAACCTCAACAAGGGTGGTCTGCAAGAAAGAGCTGTCCATGCAGACACTCGCCCTGCGGAGGCAATTGTCAATAGGAAGACAACTTTTGAACGTTAGATACCGCAATTTTACAGATTCCAAATAGCTCAAATGGAGAATACTGAAGAGCCGTAAAGACTAAGTTACAGTCCCAATGGGGAACCAGAGGAACAAAAGGTGGCTGAATCCGAAGAACTCCCTGAAGGAACGTCTGAACTTCTGGAAAGATAGCCAGTCTCTTTTGAAAGAAAGAACCGATAAGTCAGAAACTTGACCCTTCAGTGAAGAAGTCTCAGACCCTTATTGAGACCCTCCTGAAGGAAGTATAAACCGATGAGGAATACGAAACAAATCCGGTGTTAAACCACGCTTTTGACACCAATCAATGTAAATACGCTATACTCGGTGGTATACTCTAGAAGTCACCGGTTTTTTTTTTGGTTTTTCTTTTTTTAGCCTGAGACATCGTTTACACAACAAGACGAGAAAAAAAAACCCCTTTTCCCTTAAAAGGTTGGGTTCAAGAACCAAATCGTCAAAGCCAGCCGACCCAATCTGGGCGGTGACCTGGTCCTTGAATCAGAAGATCCGGACACAGAGGGAGTCGGAATGGTTCCTTGACGACCATATTGTGACGCAGAATGTACCACTGTCAGCGTGGCCAAGCTGAGGCTACCCAAATGATTGGGAGACCTTCTTACTGAATGCGTTTAAGCAGACGTGGAATCAGTGGAAATGGTGGAAACACATATCCCAGTTGAAAGTGCCACGGTGCTGTCAGTGCATCGATTAGAATTGCTTGAGGGTCCTGAGTACGCGACCCGTAGAGAGGAAGATTATTATTGAGACGAGACGCCATCAGATCTACATCGGGCAACCCCCACCGGGCTACTAGAGTCAGAAACACCTCCTGGTGAAACTCCCACTCTCCCGGATGCATCGTGTGACGGCTTAAGAAATCCGCTTCCCAGTTCTCGATTTCTGGAATATGAATCGCGAATATGGCCAGGAACCAATGTTCCGCCCATGTGAGAGTCTGAGCGACTTCTTTCATTGCGGATCAGCTTCGAGTACCTACTTCCTTGTTTATGTAAGCAACTGCTGAGGCGCTGTCAGACTGAATCCGCACTGGATGACCTTGAACCATGGTTTGAATCCGAAGTAGTGCATACCGGATTGTCCGTAACTCCAAGATGCTGATCTGCAACTTTAACTCTTGACTGGTCCAGAGTCCCTGAAAGTGATGAGTCTGAAACACCGCCCCCCAACCTCTGAGGCCGGTGTTTGTGGTGACCATCACCCAAGACCAAATTGTGAACGGAACTACTTTGGTCAAATTGTATCTGTGAAACCCCCAGCGAAGCGACTGAGAGTCTGTACAGACACGCGGACCAACAGTAATTCAAGATGAGGCCCTGTCCGAGTCCAACAGTTGAGAATCTGAGTCTGAAAAGGGTCGAGTCTGAAACGTGGCATATGGAACTGCCTTGAAGGTTGCCACCATCTTGTCTCACTTGCATGCAACGGAGAACCGAAACCACCGGTAAATGTAGCCGTGTTCGAATTCTGGACTGTATGTCCTGAATCTTGTCCTGAGGAAGAACCACTTTTCTGGTTGTTGGTGTCGAATAAAAGTCCCAGAAACATCATCTTCCGGGAAGGAAGCAAAGATGACTTCAGACAATAAATTATTCATCCGAATGACCGCAGAGACTCCATAGCGAGACGCAAGTTCTGATGAAGAATCCACCCTGCCTTGATCAACAGATTACCCAAATACAGAATAATGTTGATTCCCTGCCTGAAACTGAAAATGTCAAGGCCGACCGCGAATCTCAGAAGAGATTGATGACCCGTCCAAATAGAAACAAGCAGATAGGCGTCTTACGTCCAATTAGGCCAAATATCCCCGTTTCCTTGGCGACAATAACCGAGAGGATGGATTCCATTTTGAACTTTTGGGTTGAAATGAACCCTCCAGTTTGTCCACGAGTAAAATCCCGACCTCTCTGCCGAGCGGGACCTAGAAGAATTACTTCATTTCGTAAGCAAAATGGCTGTTGCATGATGAAGAGCTCGACGTCCGAAGGAACCATTTGAAAGAGGTGTGATGAACACCCGATATGGGACTGGGTCCTCGTTTCGATAGGAACCACCCTTCTTTGAACTGTAGTAACCGAGTCTCAACCGTCACTGACTCCTCCGAGGATCGTGAACCGTCATGCAGTAGGTTTGTTGGCAGGTTTACGTCTACCTCTGAATGCCTCCCTTCGTGGGTATCCCCTGTATATGAAAGTACCGGAACCTTGTAGAATTCGGTTTCGGAGGAGCAACTGGAAGAAAGGGGTTCCTTCTGTAGAATGTGAGATAATCTTCTTTGATTCCGACCTAAAGAGTACTAACCTTCAAATGGTACCGCCGACCAGGTCTGTTTGGGGTCAAAATCGGCCTTCCAAACCCGAGACCAAAGAGACCGTCTTGTTGTCACGGTCAAGGCAGAAATACGGAATTGTAGTGCAGCAGTATCAACCAAGGCCTCACCCACATAAGTAAGAACCTTCTGAAATCTGTTCTGTTAATTGAATGGCTTCCGATGGATCGTCAGACTACCTTCCAGAGATGACCTGTGCTAGTCAGTCATCCGCGGCCTTGAGGACCCAAGCGCCAGCTAAAAGTGGTTGAAGAGAAACACCTGATAAAGAAAACAGATTTAGGCATTGCTTCCATCTGATCTTTCAACGTCACAGACTGTACAGAAGGAATAACCGTAGTTCCTGCTAAATTTGAAATGGGAACGTCTACCTTTTGGCCTGTTTCCCAAAATCTGATATCCTCTCTGTAAAAGGATATAGAAATTTTTTATGCCGTAGGGGATTGGAAACGAGAATCCGGCTTAAGTCAGGCTCCTTTAAAATATCCCTGTTATTAAGGTGACGGATGGAGTCTATCAGCTGAGCTAGTAGAAAAGTCATCTTCCCAGACCGAAATCTCGCCCCACTCTGGGTCTACTTCCCCTTTTTATAAAAACTACACCTGAACATTGTTCTAGGTGCATGAAGACAGCACATGCGCTGTGTCAATCAGAACCCCCCAGAAAGTTATAGCGGCAACGGCTATGGCCGTTTTGTAGCAGAAGAACTGCCGGCAGAGTTTACAAACTTGTTTTGGGATTGAATTAAATTAGCAAGACATCTGCCCATATTTTAAGCCCACACCAGATGTCTCTGATCCAAGCAGACATAGACTGATCCGCGGAAACTCCCTGTTGGATCACCACAGATGCACCAGAGCATGAAGCACAGAGGGTATCAGCATCCGCTTTACCCTTAGCTAGCCTTGACTCACATTGAAAGCAGAAAAATAACCACCGAGGATGTCTTTCCTCTTTGTAGATCCTTCTGACGTATTGACATAGTTAAACTTTATTTTATTTATTTATTTTCTTTAAACAAGTGCACTACAAACGAACTATAAGCTCAGTAGAGTAATTTGTGCAAAAATTAAATCTGTTAACTCTCATTACAAGTGTAGAGTAACACTATGCCCCCAAAGTATACTTGCTGTTAGGTGTGTGCTGCACAGCGCCCCTTGTACTGTCTCCGTAGAAGATGGCGCCCGGTGCTTTGCAGACGCTGGCCTGGGAGGGCGCGCAAGGCAGTGCAGGGCGGGAATCCGTCCTTTTGAAGTAAGCGCCGCGTCCCCCTGCTATAGCCGGAAGCCTGCGTCTCCTGCTCACTGCTACATCCAGCGGCTCCCCAGCGGCTCTGATCGGGCAGTGGCACCCGCACACCGCTATATACAGCGGCTCTGATCGGGCAGTGGCACCCGCACACCGCTATATACAGCGGCTGTGTTCGGGTAGCGGCTTTGTTCGGGCAGCTGCTCCCGCGCACCGCTACATACAGCGGCTCTGTGCGGGCAGCCTCTAGCGATCCCCCGGAGAGTGACTCACCACTCTCTTCCCCTTTCCTTCAGTTAAATGTAACATTGCCCAGACTTTGTGAACCAGCAGTTACAGCCAGTGACAGTCTACTTATAGCTAGGGAAGGAGCACTGGCCCTCTAGTCTATAGAATGTCTGGTCAAAACACAGTGGAATATGGTACTGCACTCCAACGCTCACCTCCGGAGAGAGAGCGGAGGGGGGGGGGGGGGGGGGGGGGGGAAGAGGCACACAAGTATAAATACAAATATTCTATATTATATATTCTATATTATATAGGGAAGGATAGACCAATACTGTCAGAGACAGATTGTGTCTATCCTGTACCTCCTAACTGCCGACTTCTTAGGAACAGGAATCCAGCCTCAGTGGCCGAAGTGTGGTGGCTTTCAGCGGCAGAACAGAGTGGGAATCTCTAGCTAACCCCACTCTAGTAGCACCTGCCACCTGTATACAGGGACTAGGCACTCCAAGTGATAAAATAATAAAATACCTAACTAAAATCTTCATGAGAGAAAAATCTGTGTCTGTACTCCACAGGCACAAAACTAAAACTGAGGGGCTGGCTGGGCAGGAAGGAGATGGGAGGGGTTAGAGGGGGGAGGGGTCAGTTCTTAATAGTTCTGTGCCAAACTCCACAACCACACACCTCTAACCCACAAGTAACTGTGCAGCGTCCCCCAGATGGATGAAAGAGAAAATAAGAATTTACTTACCGATAATTCTATTTCTCGGAGTCCGTAGTGGATGCTGGGGTTCCTGAAAGGACCATGGGGAATAGCGGCTCCGCAGGAGACAGGGCACAAAAGTAAAGCTTTCCGATCAGGTGGTGTGCACTGGCTCCTCCCCCTATGACCCTCCTCCAAGCCAGTTAGGTACTGTGCCCGGACGAGCGTACACAATAAGGGAGGAATTTTGAATCCCGGGTAAGACTCATACCAGCCACACCAATCACACCGTACAACTTGTGATCTAAACCCAGTTAACAGTATGATAACAGCGGAGCCTCTGAAAAGATGGCTCACAACAATAATAACCCGATTTTTGTAACTATGTACAAGTATTGCAGATAATCCGCACTTGGGATGGGCGCCCAGCATCCACTACGGACTCCGAGAAATAGAATTATCGGTAAGTAAATTCTTATTTTCTCTATCGTCCTAGTGGATGCTGGGGTTCCTGAAAGGACCATGGGGATTATACCAAAGCTCCCAAACGGGCGGGAGAGTGCGGATGACTCTGCAGCACCGAATGAGAGAACTCCAGGTCCTCCTTAGCCAGGGTATCAAATTTGTAGAATTTAGCAAACGTGTTTGCCCCTGACCAAGTAGCTGCTCGGCAAAGTTGTAAAGCCGAGACCCCTCGGGCAGCCGCCCAAGATGAGCCCACCTTCCTTGTGGAATGGGCATTTACATATTTTGGCTGTGGCAGGCCTGCCACAGAATGTGCAAGCTGAATTGTACTACACATCCAACTAGCAATAGTCTGCTTAGAAGCAAGAGCACCCAGTTTGTTGGGTGCATACAGGATAACAGCAAGTCAGTTTTCCTGACTCCAGCCGTCCTGGAACATATTTTCAGGGCCCTGACAACATCTAGCAACTTGGAGTCCTCCAAGTCCCTAGTAGGTGCAAGGCACCACAATAAGCTGGTTCAGGTGAAACACTGACACCACCTTAGGGAGAGAACTGGGGACGAGTCCGCAGCTCTGCCCTGTCCGAATGGACAAACAGATATGGGCTTTTTTGAGAAAAAAACCACCAATTTGACACTCGCCTGGTCCAGGCCAGGGCCAAGAGCATGGTCACTTTTCATGTGAGATGCTTCAAATCCACAGATTTGACTGGTTTTAAACCAATGTGATTTGAGGAATCCCAGAACTACGTTGAGATCCCACAGTGCCACTGGAGGCACAAAAGGGGGTTGTATATGCAATACTCCCTTGACAAACTTCTGGACTTCAGGAACTGAAGCCAATTCTTTCTGGAAGAAAATCGACAGGGCCGAAATTTGAACCTTAATGGACCCCAATTTGAGGCCCATAGACACTCCTGTTTGCAGGAAATGCAGGAAACGACAGAGTTGAAATTTCTTTGTGGGGCCTTCCTGGCCTCACACCACGCAACATATTTTCGCCACATGTGGTGATAATGTTGTGCGGTTACCTCCTTTCTGGCTTTGACCAGGGTAGGAATGACCTCTTCCGGAATGCCTTTTTCCCTTAGGATCCGGCTTTCCACCGCCATGCCGACAAACACAGCTGCGGTAAGTCTTGGAACAGACATGTTACTTGCTGAAGCAAGTCCCTTCTTAGCGGCAGAGGCCATAAGACCTCTGTAAGCATCTCTTGAAGTTCCGGGTACCAAGTCCTTCTTGGCCAATCCGGAGCCATGAGTATAGTTCTTACTCCTCTACGTCTTATAATTCTCAGCACCTTAGGTATGAGAAGCAGAGGAGGGAACACATACACCGACTGGTACACCCACGGTGTTACCAGAACGTCCACAGCTATTGCCTGAGGGTCTCTTGACCTGGCGCAATACCTGTCCCGTTTTTTGTTCAGACGGGACGCCATCATGTCCACCTTTGGTATTTCCCAACGGTTTACAATCATGTGGAAAAAACTTCCCGATGAAGTTTCCACTCTCCCGGGTGGAGGTCGTGCCTGCTGAGGAAGTCTGCTTCCCAGTTTCCATTCCCGGGATGAAACACTGCTGACAGTGCTATCACATGATTTTCCGCCCAGCGAAAAGTCCTTGCAGTTTTTGCCATTGCCCTCCTGCTTCTTGTGTCGCCCTGTCTGTTTACGTGGGCGACTGCCGTGATGTTTTTCCCACTGGATCAATACCGGCTGACCTTGAAGCAGAGGTCTTGCTAAGCTTAGAGCATTATAAATTTACCCTTAGCTCCAGTATATTTATGTGGAGAAAAGTCTCCAGACTTGATCACACTCCCTGGAAATTTTTTCCTTGTGTGACTGCTCCCCAGCCTCTCGGGCTGGGCTCCGTGGTCACCAGCATCCAATCCCGAATGCCGAATCTGCGGCCCTCTAGAAGATGAGCACTCTATAACCACCACAGGAGAGACACCCTTGTCCTTGGATATAGGGTTATCCGCTGATGCATCTGAAGATGCGATCCGGACCATTTGTCCAGCAGATCCCACTGAAAAGTTCTTGCGTGAAATCTGCCGAATGGAATTGCTTCGTAGGAAGCCACCATTTTTACCAGGACCCTTGTGCAATGATGCACTGTTTTTAGGAGGTTCCTGACTAGCTCGGATAACTCCCTGGCTTTCTCTTCCGGGAGAAACACCTTTTTCTGGACTGTGTCCAGAATCATCCCTAGGCACAGCAGACGTGTCGTCGGGATCAGCTGCGATTTTGGAATATTTAGAATCCACCCGTGCTGTTGTAGCAGTATCCGAGATAGTGCTACTCCGACCTCCAACTGTTCCCTGGACTATGCCCTTATCAGGAGATCGTCCAAGTAAGGGATAATTAAGACGCCTTTTCTTCGAAGAAGAATCATCATTTCGGCCATTACCTTGGTAAAGACCCGGGGTGCCATGGACAATCCAAACGGCAGCGTCTGAAACCGATAGTGACAGTTCTGCACCACGAACCTGAGGTACCCTTAGTGAGAAGGGCAAATTTGGGACATAGAGGTAAGCATCCCTGATGTCCCGGGACACTATATAGTCCCCTTCTTCCTGGTTCGTTATCACTGCTCTGAGTGACTCCATCTTAATTTGAACCTTTGTAAGTGTTCAAAAAATTTTTTAGAATAAGTCTCACCTAGCCTTCTGGCTTCAGTACCACAATATAGTGTGGAATAATACCCCTTTTCTTGTAGTAGGAGGGGTAATTTAATTATCACCTGCTGGGAATACAGCTTGTGAATTTTTTTCCATACTGCCTCCTTGTCGGAGGGAGACCTTGGTAAAGCAGACTTCAGGAGCCTGCGAAGGGGAAACGTCTCGACATTCCAATCTGTACCCCTGGGATACTACTTGTAGGATCCAGGGGTCCTGTACGGTCTCAGCGCCATGCTGAGAACTTGTCAGAAGCGGTGGAACGCTTCTGTTCCTGGGAATGGGCTGCCTGCTGCAGTCTTCTTCCCTTTCCTCTATCCCTGGGCAGATATGATCTTATAGGGACGAAAGGACTGAGGCTGAAAAGACGGTGTCTTTTTCTGCAGAGATGTGACTTAGGGTAAAAACGGCGGATTTTCCAGCAGTTGCCGTGGCCACCAGGTCCGATGGACCGACCCCAAATAACTCCTCTTCCTTTATACGGCAATACACCTTTGTGCCGTTTGGAATCTGCATCACCTGACCACTGTCGTGTCCATAACATCTTCTGGCAGATATGGACATCGCATTTACTCTTGATGCCAGAGTGCAAATATCCCTCTGTGCATCTCGCATATATAGAAATGCATCCTTTAAATGCTGTCCCTGTCAAGGGTATCAATATTTTTAGTCAGGGAATCCGACCAAGCCACCCCAGCTCTGCACATCCAGGCTGAGGCGATCGCTGGTCGCAGTATAACACCAGTATGTGTGTATATACTTTTTATGATATTTTCCAGCCTCCTGTCAGCTGGTCCTTGAGGACGGCCCTATCTATAGACGGTACCGCCACTTGTTTTGATAAGCGTGTGAGCGCCTTATCCACCCTAAGGGGTGTTTCCCAACGCGCCCTAACTTCTGGCGGGAAAGGGTATACCGCCCATAATTTTCTATCGGGGGGAACCCACGCATCATCACACACTTTATTTAATTTATCTGATTCAGGAAAAACTACGGTAGTTTTTCACATCCCACATAATACCCTCTTTTGTGGTACTTGTAGTATCAGAAATATGTAACACCTCCTTCATTGCCTTTAACGTGTGGCCCTAATAAGGAATACGTTTGTTTATTCACCGTCGACACTGGATTCAGTGTCCCTGTGTCAGGTCCGGGTGTTTTTGTGAATCCGTTAACCTGGAACCAACCACAGGGGTAGGTGCTGGGGTATGAAGAAAACAGGGAGGACGAAGGAAGTTCCGTTTCATATATTTATTAAAGTAACAATTCAGTAAGGAGTTAAATGACTAGTTGTTAATCATCATTATACTGAAGTATTGCAGGAATGACAGAAATAATATGCAAGAGAAAACTCAGAAATAAATAAAAGAAATGTTCATGGAAACATATGCAAAAACAAGCTGAAGAATAAATGTTGAATTGTCCAAATATAAACAGGCTTTGATGCTGAACTGCAGATTGTGTTTAACTGGTTAATGCAGACATGGAGAATTAACTGTAAGAATTTGCAATGGAGTTTTAAGAGTTAACTGAGAGACTGTGAAGAATTATCCTTGTAATGACAACATAGAAAAAGTACTGAATTGGGTTACTTGCGGGTTCCGGAGATCACTGTGAAACTGTAGTAGATGGCGAGGTGATGAATGGGTTAAATGCAGAGTTGAACAAACGAACAGCTGAGGGAATTGGAATCCTCCAGACTTTGTATGATAGGCAGACAGACAAGGTAACCTCATGCAGGACACTGGGAATCCAAGTGTTTCCAATAGGTGTGCAATTGACCGATAGCACAATGGAGAGCCGGTAGATCTTTGGCAGTGAAGGCTGCAAAACGGACCTCTGGGAACGGAGGCGATATCTGGACCACGGGAATCACACAGGAATGCACGGAGAGAGTTCAGAGCTAGAGCACAGCTTTGATACAACAAAGCACTGGCCCAGAGTGACATAATCCCAGCCTACTTAAAGGCAGCACAAGCACGGGATTGGCTTACACCTGCCCACAGGTGTTTTCACAAGTGCTCAGTATTAGCTATTTGGTCTCCAACATGGCCACCTCCTATACAGCAGACACACCGCAGTGCCTTAGGCCATTTGGTCCCCGCACTCACAGTTCCCAGACTCTGCATTACCTGTGCCATTGATCACGCCGTGTCCCCACACGGGCGCACAGCACCGCGAGCAACCGCACTGGCAACGGATGAACCCCAGAACCCGCAAAGGTGAGAGACCGGTTCGTGACAGTACCCCCTCTTCTACGGGTGGTCTCCGAACACCTTTGAACCTTGTCAGGATTTTTGGAGAAGTATTTCTGTACCAGTCTTGGAGCATGAACATCTTCAGAGAAAACCCAGGATCTCTCCTCCGGGCCGTAACCCTTCCAGTCGACCAGAAACTGTAAACGTCCATATCGGGAACGTGAGTCCACAATCTCTTTAACTTCAAATTCCTCATTCTGCAAAGAGTGAACTTTAGGAGATTTGGACTGGGTAGTACGGAACTTATTGAGAATCAAAGGCTTCAGTAAAGATGTATGAAAGGCGTTAGGAATTCTCAAAGACGGTGGCAGCTTGACTTTGTATGACACAGGGTTGAGTACCTTTACAATGGGAAATGGACCAATAAACCTGGGAGCAAATTTCTTAGAAGGAACTTTGAACTTGAGATTGCGCGTAGAAATCCAAACTTGGTCTCCCACTTTGTAATTCGGTACAGCTTTACGTTTTTTATCTGCAAAAGATTTATAACGAGCGGAAGTTTTGACCAAGGACTTACGTACACAACTCCAGATGCTAGATAGACGTTGAAGCTCTTGATCTGCCGCTGGGACCTCTAGGGCTGGCAATGGATGAAACTCTGGCACACGAGGATGAAAGCCGAAGTTAATATAAAAGGGCGTAGATTCTGAAGATGAATGGAAGAGATTATTATGAGCAAATTCTGCCAATGGAAGGTAGTCAACCCAGTCATCCTGTGAGGACGATATATATAGCCGGAGAAATGTTTCAAGGTCTTGGTTGACTCTCTCAGTTTGTCCATCTGTCTGAGGATGATATGCAGAAGAAAAGTTCAACTTGACATTTAAAGATGAACAAAGCGACCTCCAAAACTTGGCCACAAACTGTGTTCCCCGATCAGAAACAATTTCTCGAGGAAGGCCATGCAACTTGAAGATTTCAGAGATGAACAATCTGGCTAGTAAAGGGGCTGATGGTAACCCAGTTAATGGAATGAAATGTGCCATTTTCGAAAATCGATCCACTATCACCCAAATGGTATTTCGCCCTTTTGATGGAGGTAGATCGGTCACGAAATCCATTGAGATATGAGTCCATGGTTGTTTGGGTATGGATAGTGGATGTAACAAACCTGGTGGAGAACTTCTTGGACTCTTATGTTGGGCACATTTAGGACATGCTGCTATAAACTCTTGGACATCGGCTTTGAGACGTGGCCACCAATAAGACTGTTGAATAAACTTGAGAGTCTTTAGAACCCCAGGATGACCCATGAAGGAAGAGGAGTGAGCCCAGGTAAGCAGCCGTTTTCGAAGACTTGTGGCGACAAAGGTCTTGCCAGGCGGAGGAACTGGAGAGGTTCGAGTCATTAAAAAGGACCTAGGATTCACAATGGCTTGATTCGTGGTAGCATCATTTAATTCAGAAGAAGCAAAGGACCGGGAAAGGGCATCTGCCTTTTTGTTCTGAGACCCTGGACGATAGGTGAGTTTGAAATCAAATCGTGAGAAGAAAAGCGCCCATCGGGCTTGTCGTGGATTTAAACACTGAGCTGACTGCAGATACAGAAGATTCTTATGATCAGTATAAACTGTAATGCGATGTTGAGCTCCTTCTAGAAGGTATCTCCACTCCTCAAATGCCAACTTGATGGCAAGTAACTCTTGCTCACCGATTGCATAATTACGTTCTGCCGGGAGGAACTTACGGGAGAAATATCCGCAGGGATGGACCTTTTTATCTTCAAAGACTTGTGACAACACAGCTCCTACTGCTTCTGTAGATGCATCTACCTCTAGTAGAAAGGGACGATTCAGATCAGGCTGTCGAAGAATGGGGGCTGACACAAAGGCTTGCTTTAAATCAGAGAAGGCTTTGATTGCTTCTGAAGACCAGTTCGTAGGATTTGCTCCCTTACGAGTTAGGGCTGTGATGGGAGCAGCTAACGTAGAATAATTCTTAATGAATCTCCTATAGAAATTAGCAAAGCCGAGAAATCGCTGAATCCCCTTGAGAGTTGTAGGAGTGGACCAATCTCGGATAGCTTGTACCTTACCGGGATCCATACATAGCTCTGATCCAGAAATGATGTAACCAAGGAACGGTATGGAAGATACTTCAAAAGTGCACTTCTCTAACTTACAATAAAGTTGATTTTTCCTCAGACGTGTCAGTACCTCTTTAACTTGGTGACGGTGAGACTTTATATCCCTAGAGAATATTAGGATATCATCCAGGTACACTACTAGACACTTGTAGAGAAGATCACGAAAAAGTTCATTCACATAGCTTTGAAAAACTGCAGGTGCATTACAAAGACCGAAAGGCATTACAAGGTATTCGTAATGCCCATCCCGGGTATTAAAAGCAGTCTTCCACTCGTCCCCTTCTCGGATGCGGATTAAATTGTAGGCCCCTCGGAGATCCAGTTTTGTAAACACAGTAGCTCCTTTTACCCGGTCAAATAATTCTGGAATTAAGGGTAATGGATACTTGTTTTTCACAGTGATCTCATTGAGTCCACGGTAATCTATGCATGGTCGTAACCCACCGTCCTTCTTCTTAACAAAAAAGAATCCGGCTCCTGCAGGTGAAGAAGATGGTCTGATAAATCCTTTGGTTAGATTTTCTTGTATATAATCAGACATAGCTTGCGTCTCTGGGATGGATAGCGGATAAATTCGTCCCCTAGGAGGTGTTTTACCCGGAACCAGGACAATTGGGCAGTCCCATTCGCGATGAGGAGGTAGAGAGTCTGCTGCTTGTTTACTGAAAACATCCGCAAAGGATTGATACACCGGAGGTAGGTCGGGAAGGCTGATTGACCGGAGAGGTACAATTGAGGCTAAACAGTTCTTGGTACAAGATTTACCCCATGAAAGGACTTCCATGGTTTGCCAATTAAGTTGAGGGTTATGTTTCTGCAGCCAAGGTAAACCAAGTATCACATCTTGAGAGGCTTTGGGAATCACGTAGAAGGAGAGGTATTCGGAATGGAGCACACCAACTTTCATCTTGAGACATACGGTTCGATGAGTAATTATACCATCTGGAATTCGACTTCCATCCACTGCTGTAACGGCAACTGCTGCTTCCAGAGGCATGGTTTGAACTTTAGACCGCATGACAAAGGCTGAGGAGATGAAGTTCTCGGCTGCCCCAGAATCTAGGAGAGCTGAAACTTTCACTGTAGAACTTGGCACTTCTAATTGAATAGACAAGGTCGGCTCTTTCCCAGAACGTGATTCTAGAGTAACTCCTAGCTTAACCTCTCTTGAATAAGCTAGGAGCGAGAGTTTCCCGGTCGGAGTTTGCAGAATTTAACTAAGTGTTCAGAGGACCCACAGTACATGCAGAGGTTACCCTGTCGACGACGAAGTCGTTCCTCTTCTGTGAGGCGAGAGCGCCCAATCTGCATTGGTTCGTTTGTCGTTACCGGAGACTGTGATGAAGAATCTTGTCGAGGCCTAGGATGATAACGTGGACTGGATCGCTCTGCCCTGGATTTCTCTAAACATCGCTCCCTGTAGCGTAGGTCAAGTTTGTTACAGAGAGAAATCAATTCATCCAGTTTAGTTGGCACATCCCGGATAGTTAAATCGTCCTTGATTCTCTCAGAAAGTCCATTCCAAAACGCGGCGATCAGGGCCTCCTCATTCCAGTTTAACTCTGAAGACAACGTGCGAAACTGAACAATATATTGATTGACAGGATGTAAACCTTGACGTAGACGGAGAATCTCCAAAGATGCTGAGGTGGTCCTGCCGGGTTCGTCAAAGATTCTCCGGAAAGAAGATACAAACTCTTTGTAATTAGAGAGGATAGGATCACCTCTCTCCCATAATGGTGATGCCCACTCCAGAGCCTGACCGGAGAGGATGGCAATAATATATGCGACCTTAGAACGAGCTGATGGGAAACTGGCGGACATCAGTTCGAACTGGATCTCGCATTGATTCAGGAATCCCCTGCAAAGTTTTGGAGTTCCGTCAAACTTACTCGGAGAGGGTAACTGCAAGCGGGACGTAGGCAGCATCACAGGAGAAGCTGTAGTGGTAACTGGGACAACCGGAGTTGGAATCTGGACTTGAGACGTTTTAATTGCTGTATGAAGAGTCTCTAAACGGTCTGCCATAGTTTGCATAAACTGCACTATTTGTGTCTGTATAGACTCCTGGTTTTCCAGACGGGAAAGGATATTTGACGTAGCACCGCCTCCTGCGAATTGGTCACTTGACGGATCCATGTGGCCCAGTGCTTACTGTCAGGTCCGGGTGTTTTTGTGAATCCGTTAACCTGGAACCAACCACAGGGGTAGGTGCTGGGGTATGAAGAAAACAGGGAGGACGAAGGAAGTTCCGTTTCATATATTTATTAAAGTAACAATTCAGTAAGGAGTTAAATGACTAGTTGTTAATCATCATTATACTGAAGTATTGCAGGAATGACAGAAATAATATGCAAGAGAAAACTCAGAAATAAATAAAAGAAATGTTCATGGAAACATATGCAAAAACAAGCTGAAGAATAAATGTTGAATTGTCCAAATATAAACAGGCTTTGATGCTGAACTGCAGATTGTGTTTAACTGGTTAATGCAGACATGGAGAATTAACTGTAAGAATTTGCAATGGAGTTTTAAGAGTTAACTGAGAGACTGTGAAGAATTATCCTTGTAATGACAACATAGAAAAAGTACTGAATTGGGTTACTTGCGGGTTCCGGAGATCACTGTGAAACTGTAGTAGATGGCGAGGTGATGAATGGGTTAAATGCAGAGTTGAACAAACGAACAGCTGAGGGAATTGGAATCCTCCAGACTTTGTATGATAGGCAGACAGACAAGGTAACCTCATGCAGGACACTGGGAATCCAAGTGTTTCCAATAGCTGTGCAATTGACTGATAGCACAATGGAGAGCCGGTAGATCTTTGGCAGTGAAGGCTGCAAAACGGACCTCTGGGAACGGAGGCGATATCTGGACCACGGGAATCACACAGGAATGCACGGAGAGAGTTCAGAGCTAGAGCACAGCTTTGATACAACAAAGCACTGGCCCAGAGTGACATAATCCCAGCCTACTTAAAGGCAGCACAAGCACGGGATTGGCTTACACCTGCCCACAGGTGTTTTCACAAGTGCTCAGTATTAGCTATTTGGTCTCCAACATGGCCACCTCCTATACAGCAGACACACCGCAGTGCCTTAGGCCATTTGGTCCACGCACTCACAGTTCCCAGACTCTGCATTACCTGTGCCATTGATCACGCCGTGTCCCCACACGGGCGCACAGCACCGCGAGCAACCGCACTGGCAACGGATGAACCCCAGAACCCGCAAAGGTGAGAGACCGGTTCGTGACACCCTGTCTGTGTCTGTGTCGACCGACTAAAGTAAACGGGCGTTTTAAAACCCCTGACGGTGTTTTTGAGACGTCTGGACCGGTACTAATTGTTTGTCGGCCGTCTCATGTCGTCAACCGACCTTGCAGCGTGTTGACATTATCACGTAATTCCCTAAATAAGCCATCCATTCCGGTGTCGACTCCCTAGAGAGTGACATCACCATTACAGGCAATTGCTCCGCCTCCTCACCAACATCGTCCTCATACATGTCGACACACACGTACCGACACACAGCACACACACAGGGAATGCTCTGATAGAGGACAGGACCCACTAGCCCTTTGGAGAGACAGAGGGAGAGTTTACCAGCACACACCAAAAACGCTATAATTATATAGGGACAACCTTATATAAGTGTTTTCCCTTATAGCATCTTTTTTATATATTTCTAACGCCAAATTAGTGCCCCCCCTCTCTGTTTTAACCCTGTTTCTGTAGTGCAGTGCAGGGGAGAGCCTGGGAGCCTTCCCTCCAGCCTTTCTGTGAGGGAAAATGGCGCTGTGTGCTGAGGAGATAGGCCCCGCCCCTTTTTCGGCGGCCTCGTCTCCCGCTCTTAACGGATTCTGGCAGGGGTTAAATATCTCCATATAGCCTCCGGAGGCTATATGTGAGGTATTTTTAGCCAAAATAGGTATTCATTTGCCTCCCAGGGCGCCCCCCTCCCAGCGCCCTGCACCCTCAGTGACTGCCGTGTGAAGTGTGCTGAGAGGAAAATGGCGCACAGCTGCAGTGCTGTGCGCTACCTTTAGAAGACTGAGGAGTCTTCTGCCGCCGATTCTGGACCTCTTCTTACTTCAGCATCTGCAAGGGGGCCAGCGGCAAGGCTCCGGTGACCATCCAGGCTGTACCTGTGATCGTCCCTCTGGAGCTGATGTCCAGTAGCCAAGAAGCCAATCCATCCTGCACGCAGGTGAGTTCACTTCTTCTCCCCTAAGTCCCTCGTTGCAGTGATCCTGTTGCCAGCAGGACTCACTGTAAAATAAAAAACCTAAGCTAAACTTTTCTAAGCAGCTCTTTAGGAGAGCCACCTAGATTGCACCCTTCTCGGCCGGGCACAAAAATCTAACTGGCTTGGAGGAGGGTCATAGGGGGAGGAGCCAGTGCACACCACCTGATCGGAAAGCTTTACTTTTGTGCCCTGTCTCCTGCGGAGCCGCTATTCCCCATGGTCCTTTCAGGAACCCCAGCATCCACTAGGACGATAGAGAAATAGGGATAGCAATGTGTGTGAGATACACGGAATAGGAACCAGCTATATGCAGCTATAGGCACACAGTCACATGTACAATGCAGAAATTATTACAAACAATAAAACGGCACTGGACTAGTAATACTACATAAAACTATGTCTGTATACAGATATAACAATGCATAGTATACACTGGATGTATATCACAGAATACTTGTACTAAATATTCCTCTAGTTATGCACTTGTTCTTAACCAACACGTAGAATACTTAAGTGTCCTGTAAACGCACAGCGCTGATGAGGCAGGCGGCTTTACAGAGGAGACCGTGTCCAGCAGTCCCAGAATCAGCGCAGCTCTGTGTAATGGCGCCCAAACGCTGACAGGGAGTGAGGGAGGTGCAGCTCCAGGGCAGGAACATCTGCTGTAGATGGCGCCTGGGGCTGGGGGAGGGGCTATAGGTCAGCGCCTTATCCCCTCTGCTAGACTTCACCACAGAGTACTATGGAGCCTGTAATAAATGGATTTTGGTAAATCCAACCTGTGCTCCTTGCCCTGGTGGATATAGTGTGGTTCCTGCACGGCCACAGTGTCCACGCCAGCGGCGCAGTCCATCTCCGGAGACCGTGTACCGGATCGCGATTTCAGCTGGTCCCGCCGGGGGGACCCTCTTACCTCCTCCCTATCATGCGGCCACGCGATACCGGAGAGCAGCGGCGGTGTGTGTGCCTGAGAAAACCGAAGCACCTCCGATGTAAGTACCCGGCAACCAGGGCGCGGGAGTATACAGCACCACTGGGGGAGGTGAGGGAGCCGCAGCACTGCAGGCACCAACTTACAAACTGAGCTCCAGTGCATGGAGGCGGAGATATAGAGGAGGCGGCGCAGTGCATCCTGGGAACAGTCAAAGCTTTTAGCCTGTTGGTGCATCGGATCAAGATTCAACTCTACACCCCAATGTTATTCCCTGTGGAATACCAGTGTACCCCGCTGCAGAAATACAAACTCCACACAGATAGGGCCATGGAGGGGATCAAACCCATGACCTCAGTGCTGTGAGGCAGTAATGTGAACCATTACACCATCCGTACTGCCCAATAGTCAGTCAAGATTGACTTGCCTGCACAGTCTATCCACCCTTGCGATACCGACCCCACGGGAGTGTGCATCGGAATCAAATCTGTATCGCAAGCTGCGTAACACCTTGAAATGTGCACTAACTATCCTTAAGATTTTGACTATATAGTCTAAACCTTACAGAGTTATCTCACTGTGTGTACACACCTTAACTCTGACTATAACCACATAGCATCAAAAGGAGTCTTGAATACTGGCAAAATGCAGCACTTACATCAAGGTCAAAAACACGTGGCGGAGTCACAAAATGAATACATGAGACATGCAGTGAATAAAACACAAGGTTTTTTTGTTTGTTTGTTTTTAAGCTTTTTAGGTGTAGACTGTAACATGCAAAAGAAAAAAAAAAGCTCTGGTCTTTAAACAAAACCAGATGCCTTTGTGAAAAAAACAATGTACTCCACAAGAGACAGTGCAGTAATATGTTAGCAGATCAGTCACTGTACATTCTACTTTCATTATGCCCAACTCACTCAATCTACACTTGCCAAGTACTGGACTAGGCGCTGCAGAGCCTGTTGCACCGTTACAGAGACGTTATGTGACGATGCAGCTGCAGTAAGGCCAGAAATGACCTTTGAGCGAGTACACATCCACAGCTCCAGACTGCGTATACACCTGTCCCTTATTCTTCACAAAAGTGGCAGTCACAGTAACTAACCAAGACTCCTTTCCTGAAGCAGGGATCGCTGTGGCTTGTAATTGGCTTACCCTGAATGGTGTGGAATCAGTTACAGGAGCGGATGGGTATTAAACCCGATGGTTAAATAATCTAAGTGCCCAGAGGAGGATTGTCTGCAAAAGCAAAAAGATCTGACAAACTTTTAACTCAATATAGATCTTATTACTTGTTCTAGCTCAACACTATTATACTACTAAGCTGCAGAGAGGAATTTTAGTATGAGGGATGAACATTTGTTCAGTAGTTATATTTCACACCTGCCGCTTTTAGTGGGTACATACCAAAGTTGTACCTCTGAAAAGCACCACAGGATTCACCACTTACAGCCAGTCATGACCAGACCATTTTTATTTATTTGTACTACTGTTTGTAGTTTTAATAAATGATCATTATTGAGGGAATTTTTTCCTTTTTACTTACAGCAAAATTACTTAAGTTTAAATCCGTGCACTTTATTGGAGGTCTGGCATCCTGAGCCATAATACAGTTATATGTAAAACATGCGCGTGTCTGCACCTCATACTTATTTGTAGCTTTCCTTATAAACCCATGCTCCAGCACTGTGGCAGAGGTGACCAGGGTCATGTAACCTGGGTCATCCATGTCATTTCTTTGATACAGGAAATACCAGGGATCAGTCACTTCCTGCAGTCTCTGCTCTCACTTTCCCCATGTGAGTAATTAACAGACTTGCAGGATGACCTCCGATCGCTGTGTACAGGTAAGACTGTGCCTGCTGGCTAAATGAAGAAAGGGCAGGTACCATACGTTGTGGGATTGCATCATTAAATTCTAGAGCAGTGGTTCCCAAACTCGATCCTCAAGGCACCTTAACAATCCAGGTTTTAAGGATATCCATGCTTAGACACAGATGACTTATGGCCTAATTCAGACCTGATCGCAGCGAACAACATTTGTTAGCTAATGGGCAAAACCATGTGCACCGCAGGTGTGGCAGATATAACATGTGCAGAGAGAGTTATATTTGGGTGGGTTATATTGTCTCTGTGCAGGGTAAATACTGGCTGCTTTATTTTTACACTGCAATTTAGATTTCAGTTTGAACACACCCCACCCAAATCTAAAGGGGGGTACACACGGAGAGATCTGTGCTTAAAATCTAAGCAATCTTGCTAGATTGCTTATATTTTAAGCACGGATCTGCCGTGTGTATGCCCTCCAGCGACAGCGATGCGCGGCCCCCAATCGCCGGTGCTAGATTGAGCCTGCATGCAGGCTCAATCTAGCGGGTCGCTCACTTCACCGTTGTGTGAAGTGAGCGGCCCCCCGTCGGCTTTACCCCTCGCTCAGCACATCGCGCTGTGCTGAGCGGGGTGAGAGATGTGTGCTGAGCGGTCTGTGTTAAGATCGCTCAGCACACATCTGTCCCGTGAGTACCCCCCCTAACTCTCTGTACACGTTATATCTGCCTCCGCCTCCCCCCCCCCCCCCCCATGCGCTGCACATGGTTTTGCCCATAAACTAATACATTTGCTGCTGCGATCAGGTCTGAATTAGGCCCTTAATTAGTACTTCGATCAGTTTGATTATACCATCTGTGCACAAGTATCCTTAAAGCCTGGTCTGTAAAGGCATATACACGGTGCGATATGAACTATATAGCCCATATCGGTAGAAAACACAGTACATATCGCACTGTGTGTAAACAACTTGCAATGCCGATGTGCCCTCTCTCTTGGTATCGCAAGAAAAAAAAAAATAGACTGTGCAGGCAGCTCAAGTTTGACTAGAAAGTGTACAATATACAATAAGCTATTTGCAGCATAGCCAAAATCGCACCGTGTGCATAGTCAGTATCGGTGGTTCTGGTTTCCGGGGACTTCAAGGGAAATAGAGTCAAAATCAGCCATAGCCAGAATCGCACTGTGTGTATGTGCCTTTAGGGTGCCTTGAGGACAGAGGGGCAGATGTATTAACCTGGAGAAGGCATAAGGAAGTGATAAATGCAAGGTGATAAACACACCAGCCAATCAGCTCCTGTCAATTTACATATTGGAGCTGATTGGCTGGTGTGTTTATCACCTTGCACTTATCACTTCCTTATGCCTTCTCCAGGTTAATACATCTGCCCCAGTGTTTGAAAAACCCGGGACTAGAGCGTTGGATAGGCATCGATGTGAAATCTACACCAATGGCACCAAATCAGTTAAGGCCATTTTCGAAAAACTCCATTTGTGCATCCACAACAATTTTCTAAAATACACAGGAAAATTATCAAACCATAATTATAGAATCCCTAAAAAAACAGTACACTTTCTACATCCCTCCGGAAAATAAGCAATATGCTGCAAGTGGCAGAAACATGACATGATGAAACCTAGTTGCATAAAATTATTTAGAGTACATCAGAAAATTATATATATAGCTTACCCTCACTTTTAGATAGGACATAGCAAAGGAAAATACAGAGGTTAAAAAAAACAATTCTAGAATATGGGTACGGAAAACTTAGTTAAAATGCCGGCTGTCTGATACCGACGCCGAAATCCCGTCAGACGACAATGCCGGTAGCCGGAATCCCGGCGCACCAGGGCAATTCCCACTCGTGAATGTCCACGTATACCCATATAGTGTACACTCTAGGATCCGGGCAGGGCGCCGGACTGTGAGGGGCACAAGTGTGTGCGCTCCAAAAAGGGGCATGGTCATGCAAAATAGGGGGTGGTCATGCAAAATAGGGGGCGTGGTCAGTACATGAAATAAAAGTGGGTGGTTCAGCCCACAGACGGGGGCGTGGGCAGCATCACTGTTGGGGGCGTGCCCAGCACCTACAGAGGTGTTGGGCTTCCCCCAAGTTCTCTCACAGCGTGAATGGATGCCGCGCATACATGCTGGGAGGGCAGAAAGCGGCCGGCTGTTCTAGCAGGGTGCCACAGAAAGGGCAGGGTGGATTTTGCCCTTAAAAAAAAACTTTTAAAAAAAATTTAAAAAAATAATCGGGTAGGGCACGGGCGCCCTGCTAAAACAGCCTAGCGTGAACACTACCACAGAGTGGGAATAGATCCTGTGGCGAGCACAGCGAGCCCGCAAGGGGACTCTTAGCGTTTGCCCCGCTGTCGGCATTCTGGTGGGTGGGATGCCGCTGTCGGGATATTGACACACGGCATCCCGTCTGTCGGGATATCGTATGTGATCCGAAAACAATAGCGGTAGAAAAGACATTTTAAACAAAGGCGCATCTATCAAAGAATAAAGAACAGCAGACAGATTTACCTCCATCATCAAGCGGTCTTTTCTGGACTCCATAGCCATACACTGTAGGGTCCACGAGAGATCCGGAATTATTCAAGTGTGGGATTCCATCAATCTTAGCAGCTATCTGTAAAAGATCAAAGGAAGAATTGCATTGGCCCAACAGTTGCCAAATTGAAGCAATCTGGAAACAGAGTAAAGATATGTGCCTCTGGTTTACGTCAAGTCCCTAATAGAATGGCCTTTTTACTGACCCCGTCAAAACGAACATGCTTGTAAAGAAGATCCAAAAGGCGGATTTTACGCCATTGTCCCAGCACCGCTCCATTGCAACCACTACATAGAGCTTACTGTATTTCAGGATGCAGCTCACTGACTACTGCCAGAGTAACAGCTGCTAATATCATTACTGTGGTGATGGCAGAGGGGATCTTATTCTGACTGACAAGTTGCAGTGGTCATTCCAGCTGGAATCACAGCACCACAAGAACCCGGACAGAGCTAACAAAGTGTGGTGATCGGAAGTACAGGTAGACGAAAGTCAATGTGACACCAGGGGATCTAAGCAACACTAGTCCGCTCTCCAAGTTAATCTTATTGGGTGACCTTCAAGCCAGATACTAGGTACTCTGTCAGATCATTCCAACAGGGAACAGACAACCACGGCAGCAAGAATACACAACTAGATATGAGCTGTGTACTGTGAAACGTATAAAAGCACATCATTTTGGCACAGCATTTATGATGCAGGTATTGTTCAAGTATACATGTGTAGAAAACACCTCTACATGTATTATACAGCGATATCACACCCCAGGGAAAAATAAATAAAGATGGAGGAATAAAAAAAAAAAAACACATATGCATATTTTAGGGGCTGTGCATTGAAAGTATCAATTTTTTTTTTTTATTTTTTTTTTTTTAACTGTCTGAAAACTATCTGGCAGCATTAAGGAATCTAGTTATCAACTGTTCCCTACTTACGGTGATAAGGCTTCTTTATTTATTTATTACAGCGATATAAAACCCTCTATCACCACACTATATCAAAAACAATGCTGCAGCAGCTGAATAATAGTCAGTTCCCCTGACGATAAATAGGCCTAGACTGGTAAGGGTTCACACACTGCCTCGCCAGGGCTGTCTCTGCATGTGCGGTCCAGCTAGCTCATTGCAGCTGTATTAAGCCTGGAGAAGTGATAAAGCAGTGATAAGTGCAAGGTGATAATGTACCAGCCAATCAGCTCCAATATGTAAATTGACAGTTAGGAGCTGATTGTCTGGTGCATTATCACCTTGCGCTTATCACTGCTTTATCACTTCTCCAGGCTTAATACATCTGCCCCTATGAGTGGCAACAGAGAATTTTGCCTTTTCATAAATCGGCTTCTAATACCCCTTTCACACCGCCAATGCCAGATCCCACTTGGGAATTGGAAACGGGTCCTTCCCGGGTGTGATCCAGCATTGCCCACTGCCTGGCTTCCCCGACACGGCAATATGCCGGGCGGGTTGCCATAGCAGCGGGGGGCGGAGCCAGCAGCGGGGGCGTAGGTGGAGGCGACGCTGGGCTCTCCCTGCTGTTGTAAACGGGTCAAGAGTTGCATCGTACCGGGAGCCCGTTTACGCTTCCATTGACGCGGTATTCAACCCGGGTATAACACTGCTTTATTCCCGGGTTGAATTGCCGGGTCAGGCGACCCAGGATTTTGGCTATGCCCCTTTCACACTGCACGCTGACCCGTGTCAACCTAGCAATATGCCTGGTCGATACCGGGTTATTTGTGCTGTGTGAAAGGGGTATAAGGCAGTGTCAATGAGAGTGTATACAACATGCAGACCGGGTAATCCTTCGATGGGTATGTTTATTCCTTCCAGGCAGCCTAAGCAGAGCACTTTCCTCCTGGGTTCAGGATCACTGCTCCCAACGTTGGGAATCATTGTAAAATTAGGTACACACTACCCCATTCTTTTGACTGGGATGACAATCAGGCAGATTACTTGGCTTGAGGAAGGTCCCAATATCTGTTCTACACACTTTTGTTGTTTATGAAAATTTTGACTGACCGGATAATCATAGGTGTGTTTGTGGGCACGATTTACCCGATTTATAGGCGAAACGATTGGTCATATACACTATACAAAAAATCAGACCGATCATCCAATTATTGGCAAATTTGCCTAATAATGGTATAATGTGTATCTATCTGAAGTAATCTATGTTAATAGATATCAGTAATGATGCCTATTCATTTAATGACACGTGTCGTGAGCATAAGCGAAGTAAAACTCACATATACCAACGACACCTATTTATACAATACTCCAGGCTAACCTTAAAAGTGCCATCTTTCATGTATTTCATCTAGACTACAGTTGTAGGACTGCAGAAAGACATACTGTGAATAATGAATGACACAAGCAAAACAAAATGACATTCTGCAGAAAAATGTGGAGGACTTTTGCAACTATGAACTAAATCAATCACAGTATTAAAGTGATATTTAGAAGACTGTGCGCTAAGGTGTAAAGTGTCAGCAGTACCTGCTCCTGACTTCATTATATGATAAGAAGAACACTATGGAGAGAGAGAGAGAGAGAGAGAGAGAGAGAGAGAGAGGGGGGGGGGGTCAAGGAATTTGGAGCAATAAGAACAATACAAAGGGTGCACTAAACCCGTACATACGATAGTCTGTGCTTTATAGTAAGCACACCTCCTATTGGGCTGCAGTTAAATGCACAACAGGGGTAATGTACAGGTGAATTAGGGGTGCAGCTGCTGGTGTGCAAACACCCCAGCGTCATTCGTGCTTCGCTTCTAGCTGAATTCATCCCTGCGTGTTTAAGAGGCTTATCTTTCCTCTGATGCAATGCAACAATTAAAGTTAAGAGTCTAATCAATATTTTTTTGCCTTCCCTGATTATACAGGGGGTGGGGGGGTGGGGAACAACAACTCTCAAACATACTACACGTCTATGCCAGCAACTCTGAACCTGGTACAATATCACAAAACAGCCCTCGTTCTGCTATACATTTAAAGACAGGCCTGGCCAACCTGTGGCTCTCCAGCTGTTGTGCAACTACATATCCCAGCATGCCCTGCCACAGTTTTAGCATTCCTTAAAAGCAAAACTGTGGCAGGGCATGCTGGGATGTGTAGTTGCACAACAGCTGGAGAGCCACAGGTTGGCCAGGCCTAAATTAAGACAGCAGCTGATGCACGGAACGGTAAGGTGAATTAATAGGAGATGGCTTCAGCACAAACATGGCGACTACCTAAAGGCCTGCCATCCACTAGCAAGTTTTATATCAATGAGTTGGATCCCTTTTTCATGCAATCTGGCCGGCAGCTTCCCCGAAGCCCTGCGATTGCGATTTGCTACTTGAATTTATTTTTTACATGGGAATTATCTCATGCGATCTAACGTTATTAAACCTATTTATGTGCGATTGAAATAAATATGATTAAGCCGTGTGACGTTAAACAATCAAAAAGTATGAGGCTACTACTTTAGTTATTTATCAATGGTGTTTGATCAAATCATCGAGTGTGCCATCCAGGCCCAGCGACAGGGGGACGGGACAAAGGTGACAACTGCACCGGACCCTGAGGATCAGGCAGTGGTCGAAGTGGATCAAGAGAAAACATTGCTGAATGACTATGACCTGCTGAGTCAAGAAGGCAGACAGTTTGTTAAGGTATCTAGAGTCTGTTCCTGTCTTGTGGGGTCTTCCTCTAGGTTCTGTTACCGGGTTGGGGGTGTTTTTCGCAGTGCCTGCTGTCTCACTTCTCCAGCAGCAGAGTAGGCTGCTGCTTGAAAGAAATGTCAGGGAGATCTTCCACTAGTGTATCCACTTCTGCCACATCCTCTGTGCTACTTTGTCTTCCCCATGGTCCCCGCTCCGATGACTCCTTTCCAGGAGGTCAGTTCCAGGTACGACTGGGTGTTGAAAGGGGTCCTTTCCGCGTCATCAGCACCTGCTCTTCAGGGTTTCGTCTCCTAGCGTCTTTCCTGGGGCTGTGACTAGGATCCGTCCACTATCTGTTAATGCTGCTATGCTCCTCAGTCCCTCATCCTGGTAAGGGATAGTCTTTCAGCACCCAGAGTCCCCATCGGTTCCTCTGCCTCCTCTAAGCAGATAAGAGCCCTTCAGCAGTTCTCTCCTCCCCGGGTCTCAACAACCTCTATCCCACTACCACAGCTGTTCTTATATACCACTTTGCTGATTCTGGTCCATGCAAGCAGGGAGTCTAATGTGGGGGTGAGAGGTGCAGAGGCCGAGTGATGGAAGCAGGGGGTGAGAAATGCAGGAGGTGAGAGGGAAGCAGACACTAAGGGGTGTATTCAATAACTGTCGGAAGCTTACGTCTTGTCTTGTGGTGGGGCGCAAGAATTCTATCGACTGCCTTGGTGCTGCCAGGCATCACCATGATGCCCAACTGGCTCATATTGGCCATATACGGTAGTGCCAACATAGCAAATTTTCCCACGCACATCTATGTGCTGCGAGGGAATATCTGCTATAACGGCAGGTGCCATGTGCCGTTCTGGAGCGCAGACTGCGGTGAATTGAATTCCTCTCAATGATTAATACTACTGCATCAAAAACTTACTGAAGTTTGACAGTACAGCTTGAAAAGTCCAGCCAGCTGATAATGATCAGGTACACACCATAGTGCCAAGGGGCGGCAATAAGAATAACTGGGCATTCATCATGACCAGAACATGGAAAGCATGGCAAACTGTATTTTGAGTGGGCCACATCTGCTGGTTCAGGGATCAGATTAAACAAAGAGCACCCTACAATGTAACAAGTACTGTATATGATCGATGGGAGGTCTTCATTTTTGTATGGGTTTTGTAAAGGATTATGGAAAGGAAAGTTAAACACCAGATCTAATATTTTTATTTTTTTTTGGTTTTGGTTAAGATTATATTTCGGGGCACGGAAAATAGAAACAAAATGCTTTAGTATGCCATAGGAACTAGGGGATCATGCTCGGTGATGTTGTAGGTTCTAGTTTAACCTAAGAATTTGCAATATAATAGCCTTTTTTTTTCTAAAAGGTAAACGTGAATGTATTGTAAGCAACCGGTACAATGGGAATTATTGCTGTGCACATAAACTGAGAATCTGGTGTTATTCTGCAATTCAGAAACATTGTTACGTTTCATTGCCTACTGTTTACGGTAAAAAAAAAAATGGCTAGCCAAGATGACGCAATGGAAGGTGTCAACAGTAATGGTAGATACTGGAAATGAGATTTAAGATTTTCAAATGAATGTGCCTATCAGAAAACATCTGTGCCTCAGTTGGTACATAAGGAATTCACGAATATTTATTATTTTCTTTTTTTTAAGAGAATCCATTATAGCTTTGTACAACAGAACAGGTACGACCTCCACTGTCAATTGTATCAGTTTGTAAGTTTAGATTGGTTTCCCTGGGTTTAAACACTAGACTTCCCTAGAATGCACTATCCCATCGAAGACAACATGTGCAGAATCAATTAGGAGCAAAGTGCATTTATCAGTCCATTATGGTAGTCCAATTCTGAGTGCACATCCATAGGTGGGGGGCGGAGGGAGGGAAGAGACGGAATTCAATTCCATGCAATGTGCCGTTCCAGAACAGCACATCGCATCTCTCAACAAAGCATATTTCTACTGGGTACGAGGGAAAACTTGTAATGCGCACAGTCGGCCATCTTGGCTATGTCCATAGGAACAACACCAGGAACTGAATCCCCCACCACCCACTCTGACATCACTGAAACAGAAAGAGTAAAGCAAGCCAGCAGCAAATGTGCAATGCCCCATACACACAGGGCGGCATGTCCTGTGTGCTAAGCGATCTAGGTTAGCACAGATCACTCGGCACACATCGCTATACACACAGGGATGTGTGCTGAGCGATCTGTGCTAACCAGTGTTCTTTATGCACACGCTAGGCGATCTAACTAGATCTTGCATGCATGTGCAAAAGATCTGAGCGGGCGGTGGCGACGCGCAGGACCGCACATCGCCATTGCTATGGGGTGTACACACAGAGCGATCTGTGCTTAATTTGTAAGCGATCTGGACAGATTGCATAGAAAATAGGCAAAATTTGCCCCGTGTGTATGGGGCATAAGAATGCAGACTGCCATAATATACCCCCACTATTTCCCTATTCGGGGATAGACCTGTGTGTGAGCAGGCTGCACTACTGACCAAACAGATGGCCATTACTCATGCAG
Organism: Pseudophryne corroboree; assembly: GCF_028390025.1. Classification (NCBI taxonomy): domain Eukaryota; kingdom Metazoa; phylum Chordata; class Amphibia; order Anura; family Myobatrachidae; genus Pseudophryne; species Pseudophryne corroboree. The sequence goes on from NC_086451.1 coordinate 78,547,722, forward strand.
AGGCAGCCGAAAGCTGAACAGACATTCACATGGACACATTTCTTTATTTCTTAATGAGCTACAATATTAGAATAACCAGTATGAAAACCAAAAAAGATTTCTATATAAATAAAATGTAAAGAGTGGAACATATTAATGACGGAGAAACATTCCCACCAGGACCTTATCTGTGCAGGGTTTGTATGTATTTCCCATGTATTGAGGAGTTTTGCTCCCACAATACAAAAATGTACTGGTAGCTCAAGCGGATCATGACAAAAATAATTAACCGATGTGTGTCCATGTGATCGAGAATACAGATTGCAAGCTCCCCCAGGGCAGGGACTGGAAGATTCCCTGTAATACGTGTGTCAAATACATAGCTGTTAATCAGTGTGATATACCAGAGAAAGAAAAGGGTAAGTGCAGAGGTGAGTGTTTAAAATCATGGTAGGGCTAGTAAACAGCTGCTGCAGAAGAACTGTAAGTCCCAGCATGCCATGGCAGTCTCTAACTTGGAGGCATGCTGGGCCATGTAGTTCCCCACCACCCTTGTGGCTAGGGTTGGAACGCAGGGGGGCAAACAGATAGCACGGGGTAAGAGGTGTGAGGGGCCAGGGGAGGGGTAAGAGAGGGGTAGATGGGGAGTGTGTGAGCTCTGCGGGTCAGCCACTAGCCATGATGTGGGGGATGGGGCCCAGGATGAGGCCTCAGGCCTGGCTCTCCCCATAGCAGAGTGGGGATGGGACGAGGGTGTACGGAGGCCACAGGTCGGCTCTCCTCAGCACACAGCTTGGCCTCCCTGCGGTGATCCCCCCACCCCCCGCCCTCCCAGGCCGGGATGCGGCCTGCTCCCCTCCCGGACACGGGCCTGGCCTCACCTGCCGGACCCGGTGGTGCAGCGCGTCCGCGAAGCCCTCAGACTTCATCCCCACGGGGACCGCGCCCTGTCCCTGCACCAGCTCCGCCATGGCACCCACAGGAGGAGGCCGCCGCTTCCCCGACCTCACTCACTGCGCCCGGGGACCCAGAAACGGAAGCTCGGAGCGACGACAGCGCGGACTGCTTCCGCCGGAACACGGGCCGGCAGCAGGCGTGATAGGGCGATCTCACGATGACGTCACCGGGCCTCAGAGCGAGGCTGCTGCTCTGCCGGAAGTAGCCGGTGGAAACATGTGAGTGAGGAGCGTCAATGTATACCCCAGCTCTGCTGCTGCTCCGTGTGAGGAGAGGGGGGACTTATCCTCCGCTGTGCGGCGGCCTCCTCTCTCCTAGTGCCCGGCGTCAGTGCTGCACAGTCCGGCCTGTCCCCCCGGCATAGTCATCCAGTGCTGTCCTGCAGCCAACATATTGCCTGCGCACGACACTCACAGGGGTCCACATGCTGCCCTGCCACGTGTACCACCAGTGCGCCCTACGCCTGCTTATATAGCACCACTGCCTTCTCTATATATAACAAATACACATACAATTTAATACGTGTGTATGTGTGTGTATCTCTCTCTTTATACATAAACATTTCAGAGACAATTTTGTTAGTTAGATGTGGGGGATTATTCCCTAAATATGGAGAATACCACTAATTCCATCTAGGGACATATTTTGCATAAAAATGCAGCTATAGCACATTACTGAGTTGCACGCAAATGCAGTTACATCTTGCGATTTTTATCGCATCAAAAGTACGCGACTAGCCATTTTTTTTTGTCACTGATGGCTGAACTGATGCTACTGGGTGGTAACATAAGCGTCGCTCTTGTGGGTGTTTAGCCAGAGCTGCAGCCTATTCTGAGCTGTGCACATACAGTGCATCCGGAAAGTATTCACAGCGCTTCACTTTTTCCACATTTTGTTATGTTACATCCTTATTCCAGATTGGAATAAATTCATTTTTTTCCCTCAAAACTCTACACACAATACCCAATAATGACTGTGAAAAAAGTTTAGTTTTTTTTTGCAAAGTTACTAAAAATAAAAAACTAAGAAATCACGTACATAAATATTCACAGCCTTTGCTCAGTACTTTGGTGATGCAACTTTGGCAGCAATTACAGCCTTTGATTATGATGCCACAAGCTTGGCACACCCATCTTTGGCCAGTTTCGCCCATTCCTCTTTGCAGCACCTCTCAAACACCATCAGGTTGGATGGGAAGCGTTGGTGCACAGCCATTTTCAGATCTCTCGAGAGATGTTCAATCTGATTCAAGTCTGGGCTCTGGCTTAGCCACTAAAGGAAATTCACAGAGTTGTCCTGAAGCCACGTCTTTGATATGTTGCCTGTGTGCTTAGGGTTGTCCTGCTGAATGATGAACTGCCTCCCCAGTCTAAGGTCAAGAGCGCTCTGGAGCAGGTTTTCATCCAGGATGTTGTTAGGGTCTCCTGCCCTGTGCTGCCACGTCGTCATGGCAACCGGGAGACAAGTGCTAGTGGAGTAACCTGAGCGCAGCTGATACTCCGGTTCGGGTCTTTTGCTGTGCAGTGGTTATAGGCTCTGTGCACGGCAGGGGATCCGGTGCTGGTTTTTGTGCTCACAGTCTGTGAGGTCTGAGTGGGGCGTGGACAGCACCTGCTTTATAAGGCCTCTTTTCAGAGTAAGCAGATGCTGCTGAATCTTTGTGGTTAGTCAGTTCATGAAAGTTAGCCAGTACTGTGTAGCTTTGTATTTGTTTGTTGCTTACTGCAAATAGGCCTGGGGATTTGGTATTACACTCTGCCAATCCAGACCTAGCAGTAAGACTGGAGTCAGTCGTTTAGCTTGCTGGGGTTCTGTTACTACTCTGTGAACTTAGCAAGTTTGCGGCTGTATTCTAAGACTTGCCTGTCTAATCCTGTCTCACTGTGCTAGGTGTCAGGGGTCAGTTTAGTGGCAGTAAGCTAAAACCTGTGCACTGCAAGTGAGAAATAGGATTGTGGAGACTCTCCTTGTGTCTATCATTCCATCCCTGACCAAGGAGTTTACTGCCACACCCGTTGGTAACCCTTTAGGGTTTTGCTGTTGCCCTTAGCAACAGCATTTCGGGTTCTCTACGTATTAAAACACAACATCTTGCTTTTTCTATCTGAGCAGTTCTAATACAAGGGAGATACCCAGTTGCTTAGCCTCTGGGCTTCTCTGTTCACTTTGTGTGTATTTTGTTACCCTATCACCTTCTGTGTACGTTATGTCATATTCCCCAGTTTGTCTGTGAGTCCATTTGTTTTGCATAACAGTTCAAACACCAGTACATTCCTGCAGACACTGGAGTGCATAACAGTTCTGACACCAGTACTTTCCTGCAGGCACTGGTGTGCATAACATATTCAGCAGCCCAATACTCCTGTTGAAATTTTGTGGGAATATGGCCATACCCCTCAAAATACGTTGCAACATGTGGTCGATCAGGTGCAGGTCCTGACTCGACAATTTAATGATTTGTCCATTAAAATGCACACCTCCCAGGCTGCTGGCGGAGCTCCCGCAGCAGCAGCACCTGCAGGGGTTAAGGAGCCGAAAGTAAATCTCCCGGATCGTTTTTCTGGAGATCGCTCGCAGTTCTTTTGTTTCAAGGAGAGCTGCAAGCTATACTTCCGGCTTAGGCCTCAGTCTTCTGGGTCGGAGATTCAGCGGGTGGGCATAGTGATTTCCTTGCTACAAGGAGACCCACAGGTCTGGGCATATGGGTTGCAGCCTGACTGTCCGTCGCTTAAAAGTGTTGATGCTTTTTTTACGGCACTGGGCATGTTGTATGATGACCCTGACAAGACGGCCTCAGCCGAGGCTCAGATTTCGATCCTTAAGCAAGGGCGAAGGCCAGTTGAGGTTTACTGTACGGAGTTTCGGAGGTTGGCCCATGATACCCAGTGGAATGACCCAGCCCTGAGACACCAGTACCGAAGAGGTCTTTCTAACCAGATAAAGGACCAACTGGTACAATATCCCTTGCCTGATAGCTTGGATCAGCTCATGCAGTTATCCATCCGGGTGGATAGACGGCTGAGAGAGCGTAGGCTTGAAAGGGAGACTGAGATTTCCTTCCTTCCCAAGGGAACCTCAGACTCTGAGGAATTTTCTGAGGAGCCTGTGCAGATTGGGGCTACCCGCCTCTCCTCGCGTGAGAAGACGCGGAGGAGACAGCAGGGGTTGTGTTTGTACTGTGGGAATAAAGGTCATGTGGTAGTATCATGCCCAGAAAAGCCGGAAAACTTCAGGGCCTGAGGGTGATGGGAAATATCCTGTCAGGCCAGAAGTCAGAATTTCCCAAGAAGACTTTTATCATTCCGGTGACCTTGAAGATCCTCGGTCAAACTGTCAAGACTGAGGCCTTTGTGGACAGTGGGGCCGACGGGGTTTTTATGGACCGCCAATTCGCCCTGAAACACTCTGTTCCCTTAGTACCCTTGGCATCGGAAATTGAGATTTGTGGGTTAAACGGGGAACCATTATCCCAAGGTAAAATTACCTCTTGCACTAGCCAGATTTCTTTGTTTATTGGAGCCACACACTCTGAAAAATTGTCCTTTTATGTGACTGTCTGTACTTTTGCCCCATTGGTGTTGGGGTTACCCTGGTTAAGAGCCCACAATCCTCAATTTGACTGGGTCTCTGGGGAGATTCTTAGTTGGGGTACTGATTGTTTCAGGAGTTGCTTGAGCCTTCCAGTCAGGCTCTCGCAGCTAAGTTTGCCAGGATTGCCAGGGTGTTATGCAGATTTTGCGGACGTGTTCTCCAAAAAAGTTGCAGAGGTACTACCTCCCCATCGCCCCTATGACTGTGCCATTGATTTGTTGCCAAATGCTAAGCTTCCCAAGAGCAGGTTGTACTCCCTGTCACGTCCTGAGACTCAGGCTATGGCAGAGTACATTCAGGAGAACTTGGCTAAGGGATTTATCAGACCTTCACAGTCTCCAGTTGGGTCGGGGTTCTTCTTCGTGGGTAAAAAGGACGGTTCGTTGCGACCCTGCATCGACTTCAGGGAATTGAACCGTATCACGATTAAAAACTCATACCCACTGCCTCTCATTTCGGTCTTGTTTGACCAGCTTCGTACTGCCACCATTTTTTCTAAGATTGACCTACGCGGTGCGTACAATCTAATCCGAATAAGAGAGGGGGATGAATGGAAGACTGCCTTTAATACCCACTCAGGGCATTATGAATATTTGGTGATGCCTTTTGGGCTCTGTAATGCCCCGGCAGTCTTCCAGGATTTCATGAATGATGTGCTCAGGGAATATTTGGATAGATTCTTAGTTGTATACTTAGATGACATCCTAATCTTCTCCCATTCCCTGGAGGAACATCGGAAGCATGTACGCTTAGTCCTCCAGAAACTCAGAGACCACCGGCTTGGGGCGAAGCTGGAGAAGTGCGAATTTGAAGTTCAGCAAATCGCATTTCTAGGATATATTATCTCCCCAGAAGGTTTCCAAATGGAGGGTTCCAAGGTACAGGCAGTCCTGGATTGGGTGCAGCCCACTAGTTTGAAGGCGCTTCAGCGTTTCCTGGGCTTTGCGAATTTTTATAGACGATTTATCGCTGGATTTTCGTCTATAGTGGCGCCCTTGGTGGCACTCACTAAGAAAGGGGCGGATGTTGCTCACTGGTCTTGTGAGGCTAAAGCGGCTTTTGCCCGTCTCAAAAGGGCATTTGTTTCGGCCAAGGTGCTGCGACACCCAGATCCAGAGCGTCCTTTTGTGGTGGAGGTGGATGCCTCTGAGATGGGTATTGGGGCAGTGCTTTCTCAGATGGGAGTGTCTGATAATCGCCTTCATCCCTGTGCTTACTTTTCCCGTAAATTTTCGCCTGCCGAGATGAATTATGACGTGGGTAACCGGGAATTGTTGGCTATTAAGGATGCACTCGAGGAGTAGAGACACTGGCTTGAGGGGGCTAAGTTTGTGGTCTCAATTCTCACTGACCATAAGAATCTGGCATATTTAGAGTCAGCGAAGCGTCTCAATGCCAGGCAGGCACGATGGGCTTTGTTTTTTGCTCGCTTTAATTTTTTGATAACATATCGCCCTGGGTCAAAAAACATCAAGGCTGATGCGCTCTCGCAGAGTTTTGCTCCAATCCAGGAGACCACCGAGGAGCCGTTGCCCATTGTTTCCCCATCATGTATTAAAGTGGGCATTACCCAGGACCTCTTATCATTAGTCCTTAGAGCACAGGAGCAGGCTCCTCCAGACCTTCCGGTAGGTCTTTTGTTTGTACCTCCTAGGTTAAGACAGCGAGTGTTCCTGGAATTCCATGCCAAGAAGTCGGCAGGTCACCCGGGTATTGCCAGAACTCGGGAGTTGCTATCTAGGGCGGTGTGGTGGCCCTCGGTGGCTAAGGATGTGGATCAGTGGGTTCGGGCATGTGACATCTGTGCCCGAAATAAGACTCCTAGAGGGGTTCCTGTTGGCCCATTACATCCACTCTCTATCCCATCTAAGCCATGGACCCACATTTCAATGGATTTTGTGGTGGACTTGCCCAAATCCTCGGGGATGACAGCCATCTGGGTTGTCGTTGACAGGTTTTCGAAGATGGCACACTTCGTTCCACTGGTTGGGCTGCCATCAGCCAGACGCCTGTCTGAATTATTTATGCTGCATGTTGTGCGTCTCCACGGGTTGCCACTTGATGTGGTCTCTGACCGCGGATCCCAGTTTGTGGCCAAATTCTGGAGGGCATTTTGTTCCGATCTCCAGATTTCTGTCAGCTTGTCGTCAGGCTACCATCCGCAGTCTAATGGGCAGACTGAAAGGGTGAACCAGTCCTTGGAGCAGTTCCTCAGGTGTTATGTCTCCAAGTGTCAGACTGACTGGGTTGCTCATCTGTCCATGGCGGAGTTTGCCTATAACAACGCGGCTCACTCTGCTACAGGGATCTCTCCCTTCCTTTGTGTGTATGGGCATCATCTTAAGGCCAATTCTTTTGACCCCCTGGACTCCACGCCTGGTGGTTCCTCTGTGGTTTCGGTCCTTAGAGGTATTTGGCGGAAAGTGAAGAAAGCCCTTGTGTCTGTGTCATTAGTGACCAAAAGGGTTTTTGATAAGCGGAAAAGACCCTGCAGCTTCAAATTAGGAGACTTCGTCTGGTTGTCTACCAAGAATTTGAAGTTGAGACAGCCATCTCATAAGTTAGGGCCCCGGTTCATCGGCCCTTATAAGATCACAAGAGTTATCAATCCGGTGGCATTTCAGTTAGATCTGCCCCGTTCTTTGGGTATCAATAAAACATTTCATTGTTCCCTTTTAAAACGGGCAATTAGTAATCCTTCTTCCAGTGGAAGACCTTCCCCTCTTCTGATACGTGGCCAGAGGGAGTTTGTTGTTGAAAGGATTCTTGACTCCAAGATGGTTCGGGGTCGGCTGTCATTTTTGGTGCACTGGAAGGGGTATGGCCCGGAGGAGCGGTCGTGGGTGCGCAGTTGTGATCTTCATGCCCCCAGACTGATACGCTCTTTCTTCTCGCAGTTCCCCGATAAACCCGGTGGTAGGGGTTCTTTGACCCCTCGTCAGAGGGGGGGTACTGTTAGGGTCTCCTGCCCTGTGCTGCCACGTCGTCATGGCAACCGGGAGACAAGTGCTAGTGGAGTAACCTGAGCGCAGCTGATACTCCGGTTCGGGTCTTTTGCTGTGCAGTGGTTATAGGCTCTGTGCACGGCAGGGGATCCGGTGCTGGTTTTTGTGCTCACAGTCTGTGAGGTCTGAGTGGGGCGTGGACAGCACCTGCTTTATAAGGCCTCTTTTCAGAGTAAGCAGATGCTGCTGAATCTTTGTGGTTAGTCAGTTCATGAAAGTTAGCCAGTACTGTGTAGCTTTGTATTTGTTTGTTGCTTACTGCAAATAGGCCTGGGGATTTGGTATTACACTCTGCCAATCCAGACCTAGCAGTAAGACTGGAGTCAGTCGTTTAGCTTGCTGGGGTTCTGTTACTACTCTGTGAACTTAGCAAGTTTGCGGCTGTATTCTAAGACTTGCCTGTCTAATCCTGTCTCACTGTGCTAGGTGTCAGGGGTCAGTTTAGTGGCAGTAAGCTAAAACCTGTGCACTGCAAGTGAGAAATAGGATTGTGGAGACTCTCCTTGTGTCTATCATTCCATCCCTGACCAAGGAGTTTACTGCCACACCCGTTGGTAACCCTTTAGGGTTTTGCTGTTGCCCTTAGCAACAGCATTTCGGGTTCTCTACGTATTAAAACACAACATCTTGCTTTTTCTATCTGAGCAGTTCTAATACAAGGGAGATACCCAGTTGCTTAGCCTCTGGGCTTCTCTGTTCACTTTGTGTGTATTTTGTTACCCTATCACCTTCTGTGTACGTTATGTCATATTCCCCAGTTTGTCTGTGAGTCCATTTGTTTTGCATAACAGTTCAAACACCAGTACATTCCTGCAGACACTGGAGTGCATAACAGTTCTGACACCAGTACTTTCCTGCAGGCACTGGTGTGCATAACAGATGTCTCTGTATATTGCTGCATTCATCTTTCCCTCTATCCTGACTAGTCTCCCAGTTCCTGCCAGTGAAAAATATTACCACCACCATGCTGCCACCATCATGCTTCACTGTAGGGACTGTATTGGCCTGGTGATGAGCAGTGCCTGGTTTCCTCCAAACATGACGCCTGGCATTCACGCAAAAAAAAAAAATCAAACTTTGTCTCATCAGACCAGAGAATTTTGTTTCTCATGGTCTGAGAGTCTTTCAGGTGCATATTGGCAAACTACAGGCGGGCTGCCATGTGTTTTTTTACTAAGGAATGGCTTCTGTCTGGCCACTGTACCATACAGGACTGATTGGTGGATTGCTGCAGAGATGGTTGTCCTTCTGGAAGGTTCTCTCCACAGACGAATGCTGTAGCTCTTACACAGTGACCATCCGGTTCTTGGTAAATGCCTAACTAGGGCCCTTCTCCCCCAATCGCTCAGTTTAGACGAACGGCCAGCTCTAGGAAGAGTCCTGGTGGTTCCGAACTTCTTCCATTTACAGATGATGGAGGCCACTGTGCTCATTTGGACCTTCAAAGCAGCCGATATTTTTCTGTACCCTTCCCCAGATTTGTGCCTCGAGACAATCTTGTTTCTGCGGTCTACAGACAATTCTTTGACTTCATGCTTGGTTTGTGCTCAGACATGCACTGTCAAGTGTCAGACCTCATTTAGACAGATGTGTGCCTTTCCAAATCATGTCCAGTCAACTGAATTTACCACAGGTGGACTCCAATTAAGCTGTAGTAACATCTCAAGGATGATCAGTGGAAACAGAATGCACCTGAACTCCAGTTTGAGCTTCATAGCAAAGGCTGTGAATACTTATGTACATGTTATTTCTTTTTTAATACATTGCAAAAATCTCAAAAAAACTTTTTTACATTGTCATTATGGGGTATTGTGTGTATAATTTTGAGGGGAAAAAATGAATTTATTCCATTTTGGAATAAGGCTGTAACATAAAAAGTGAAGCGTTGTGAATACTTTCCGGATGCACTGTACAGAGTGCACGCCATTTTCAGTCGTCTTCTGCACCACGCATCTGTGTTTCCGTTGGGGTGTGTATATGTGTGTGTGTGTGTGTGTGTACGGAGGGCAGGATGCCAACATCCCGATCCCCACAGTCTAACCATAATAGTTGGCAATTGGGCAAAACCATGTTGCACTGCAAGTGGGGCAGATGTACCGTGTAGAGAGAGTTCGATTTGGGTGGGTTATATTGTTTCTGTGCAGGGTAAGTACTGGCTGCTTAATTTTACCACTGCAATTTAGATTTCAGTTTGAACACACCCCACCCAAATCTAACTCTGCACATGTTATATCTGCCCCACCGGCAGTGCACGTGGTTTTGCCCATTAGAGAAAAAAAATACGTCTGAATTAGGCCTATTGTAAGTAGTGATTTTATATACAATTTTTACAACATATAATTTAGGTTTAGTTGTGCTTTAAGCAAAATTAATATCCTAAATGACTTGATAGTCAATTTTATTACACTTGTTTGTTAGAATAATCATTGTATTTAAGTAGCACCCTTTCTCCAACAGGACTTAACAGACATCAAAAACAATGCACATAATACAGAAGATTTAAGTAATACAGCAATAAACAAACCACACAGACATAAAAAGAAGCGTGCACAGTAAGTATAGTGTAGGATTAGTGAAGGCAATTTGGGTAATAACTTTCACGGGTTGTGTACTCCACCCTCACAAGGTACCAGGTGAGGCAGCCATCTTGCGCGCACTGTGTAGTATTACCCTGGGTGATTTAGTCTACCCCTAGAAGAGATAACACAAAATGGGGTGATTGTTAATTATATAGGTGCATTTGTAATCCGCCAGTGCTGCATTAACCAGGGAACTATACAAGAAGGCAATTTTCTGTATGTGCCATTAAGCAGCTTTCCTCAGGGGGTGGGTGGGAGTTTGCAGATGGGCCCAGCACAAATATTGCCCATCCTGGGCAGAGATAAACCTGCAAGCACGCAAATCCGGAAGGGACTTCCTTATGTGAGCTGGCTAGAGATGGCATTGGATAAAAGGTGGTACTTATACTTTATTTCTCTGACGTCCTAGTGGATGCTGGGACTTCCGTAAGGACCATGGGGAATAGCGGCTCCGCAGGAGACTGGGCACAAAAGTAAAAGCTTTAGACTAGCTGGTGTGCACTGGCTCCTCCCCCTATGACCCTCCTCCAAGCCTCAGTTAGATTTTTGTGCCCGAACGAGAAGGGTGCATGCTAGGTGGCTCTCCTGAGCTGCTTAGAAGTAAAAGTTTAAATAGGTTTTTTATTTTCAGTGAGTCCTGCTGGCAACAGGCTCACTGCATCGTGGGACTAAGGGGAGAAGAAGCGAACTCACCTGCGTGCAGAGTGGATTGGGCTTCTTGGCTACTGGACATTAGTTTCAGAGGGACGATCACAGGTTCAGCCTGGATGGGTCCCGGAGCCGCGCCGCCGACCCCCTTACAGAGCCAGAAGAGCGAAGAGGTCCGGAGAAAGCGGCGGCAGAAGACGTTCCTGTCTTCAGATAAGGTAGCGCACAGCACTGCAGCTGTGCGCCATTGCTCTCAGCACACTTCACACTCCGGTCACTGAGGGTGCAGGGCGCTGGGGGGGAGCGCCCTGAGACGCAATAGAACAATATAAAAACCTTATATGGCTAAAGAAATGCATCACATATAGCTCCTGGGCTATATGGATGCATTTAACCCCTGCCAGTTTTCCTGAAAAAAGCGGGAGAAAAGGCCGCCGTGAAGGGGGCGGAGCCTTTCTCCTCAGCACACAAGCGCCATTTTCTTTCACAGCTCCGCTGGAAGGACGGCTCCCTGACTCTCCCCTGCAGTCCTGCTACAAGAATCAGGGTAAAACAAGAGAGGGGGGGCACTATTGGCAGCTAATATAAAACAGCAGCTATAAAGGGAGTAACACTTACATAAGGTTATCCCTGTATATATATAGAGCTCTGGTGTGTGCTGGCAAACTCTCCCTCTGTCTCCCCAAAGGGCTCGTGGGGTCCTGTCCTCTTTCAGAGCATTCCCTGTGTGTGTGCTGGGTGTCGGTACGATTGTGTCGACATGTATGAGGAGGAAAATGATGTGGAAGCAGAGCAATTGCCTGTGTTAGTGATGTCACCCCCTAGGGAGTCGACACCTGACTGGATGGTCGTATTTAAAGAATTACGTGACAGTGTCAGCACTTTGCAAAAAACTGTTGACGACATGAGACAGCCGGCAAATCAATTAGTGCCTGTACAGGCGTCTCAGACACCGTCGGGGGCGCTAAAACGCCCGTTACCTCAGATGGTCGACACAGACACGGATACTGAATCCAGTGTCGATGGTGAGGAGACAAACGTAATGTCCAGTAGGGCCACACGTTACATGATCACGGCAATGAAGGAGGCATTGAATATTTCTGACACTACAAGTACCACAAAAAAGGGTATTATGTGGGGTGTGAAAAAACTACCAGTAGTTTTTCCAGAATCAGATGAATTAAATGAGGTGTGTGATAAAGCGTGGTTTTCCCCCGATAAAAAACTGCTGATTTCTAATAAATTATTGGCACTATACCCTTTCCCGCCAGAGGTTAGGGCACATTGGGAAACACCTCCTAGGGTAGATAAGGCGCTCACACGCTTATCAAAACAAGTGGCGTTACCGTCTCCCGATACGGCCGCCCTTATGGAACCAGCTGATAGAAGGCTGGAAAATATCCTAAAAGGTATATACACACATACTGGTGTTATACTGCGACCAGCAATCGCCTCAGCCTGGATGTGCAGTGCTGGAGTGGCTTGGTCGGATTCCCTGACTGAAAATATTGATACCCTGGATAGGGACAGTATATTATTAACTATAGAGCATTTAAAGGATGCATTACTATATATGCGAGATGCACAGAGGGATATTTGCACCCTGGCATCTAGAGTGAGTGCGATGTCCATTTCTGCCAGAAGAGCGTTATGGACGCGACAGTGGTCAGGTGATGCGGATTCCAAACGACATATGGAAGTATTGCCGTATAAAGGGGAGGAGTTATTTGGGGTCGGTCTATCGGACCTGGTAGCCACAGCAACGGCTGGAAAATCCACCTTTTTACCCCAGGTCACCTCTCAGCAGAAAAAGACACCGTCTTTTCAAACTCAGTCCTTTCGTTCCCATAAGGGCAAGCGGGCAAAAGGCCACTCATTTCTGCCCCGGGGCAGAGGAAGGGGAAAAAGACTGCACCAGGCAGCCTCTTCCCAGGAGCAGAAGCCCTCCCCCGCTTCTGCCAAGTCTTCAGCATGACGCTGGGGCTCTACAAGCGGACTCAGGCACGGTGGGGGGCCGTCTCAAGAATTTCAGCGCGCAGTGGGCTCACTCGCAAGTGGACCCCTGGATCCTGCAGGTAGTATCACAGGGGTACAAATTGGAATTCGAGACGTCTCCCCCTCGCCGGTTCCTGAAGTCTGCTCTACCAACGTCTCCCTCCGACAGGGAGGCGGTAGTGGAAGCTATTCACAAGCTGTATTCCCAGCAGGTGATAATCAAGGTACCCCTCCTACAACAGGGAAAGGGGTATTATTCCACGCTGTTTGTGGTACCGAAGCCGGACGGCTCGGTGAGACCAATTTTAAATCTAAAATCCTTGAACACTTACATAAAAAGGTTCAAATTCAAGATGGAGTCACTCAGAGCAGTGATAGCGAACCTGGAAGAAGGGGACTATATGGTATCTCTAGACATCAAAGATGCTTATCTCCATGTCCCAATCTACCCTTCTCATCAAGGGTACCTCAGGTTTGTGGTACAAAACTGTCATTATCAGTTTCAGACGCTGCCGTTTGGATTGTCCACGGCACCACGGGTCTTTACCAAGGTAATGGCCGAAATGATGATTCTTCTTCGAAGAAAAGGCGTCTTAATTATCCCTTACTTGGACGATCTCCTGATAAGGGCAAGGTCCAGGGAACAGTTAGAGGTCGGAGTAGCACTATCTCAGGTAGTGCTACGTCGGCACGGGTGGATCCTAAATATCCCAAAATCACAGCTGATTCCAACAACACGTCTACTGTTCCTGGGGATGATTCTGGACACAGTCCAGAAAAAGGTGTTTCTCCCGGAGGAGAAGGCCAGGGAGTTATCCGAGCTAGTCAGGAAACTCCTAAAACCAGGCCAAGTATCAGTGCATCAATGCACGAGAGTCCTGGGAAAAATGGTGGCTTCTTACGAAGCGATTCCATTCGGAAGATTCCATGCAAGAACTTTTCAGTGGGATCTGCTGGACAAATGGTCCGGATCGCATCTTCAGATGCATCAGCGGATAACCCTATCTCCGAGGACAAGGGTGTCTCTTCTGTGGTGGTTACAGAGTGCTCATCTTCTAGAGGGCTGCAGATTCGGCATTCAGGATTGGATGCTGGTGACCACCGATGCCAGCCTGAGAGGCTGGGGAGCAGTCACACAGGGAAGAAATTTCCAGGGCTTGTGGTCAAGCATGGAAACGTCTCTTCACATAAATATCCTGGAACTAAGGGCCATTTACAATGCCCTAAGTCAAGCAAGGCCTCTGCTTCAGGGTCAGTCGGTATTGATCCAATCGGACAACATCACGGCAGTCGCCCACGTCAACAGACAGGGCGGCACAAGAAGCAGGAGGGCAATGGCAGAAGCTGCAAGGATTCTTCGCTGGGCGGAAAATCATGTGGTGGCACTGTCAGCAGTGTTCATTCCGGGAGTGGACAACTGGGAAGCAGACTTCCTCAGCAGACACGACCTCCACCCGGGGGAGTGGGGACTTCACCCAGAAGTCTTTCAAGTGATTGTAAACCGTTGGGAAAAACCAAAGGTGGACATGATGGCGTCCCGTCTCAACAAAAAACTGGACAGATATTGCGCCAGGTCAAGGGACCCTCAGGCAATAGCGGTGGACGCTCTGGTAACACCGTGGGTGTACCAGTCGGTGTATGTGTTCCCTCCTCTGCCTCTCATTCCAAAAGTACTGAGAATCATAAGAAGGAGAGGAGTGAAGACTATACTCGTGGCTCCGGATTGGCCAAGAAGAACTTGGTACCCGGAACTGCAAGAGATGCTCACGGAGGACCCGTGGCCTCTACCTCTAAGAAAGGACCTGCTCCAGCAGGGACCTTGTCTGTTCCAAGACTTACCGCGGCTGCGTTTGACGGCATGGCGGTTGAACGCCGGATCCTGATGGAAAAAGGCATTCCAGATGAAGTCATCCCTACCCTGATCAAAGCCAGGAAGGATGTAACCGCGAAACATTACCACCGCATTTGGCGAAAATATGTTGCCTGGTGTGAGGCTAAGAAGGCCCCCACAGAGGAATTTCAACTGGGTCGTTTCCTGCATTTCCTGCAAGCAGGACTGTCTATGGGCCTAAAATTAGGATCCATTAAGGTTCAAATTTCGGCCCTGTCGATCTTCTTCCAGAAAGAACTGGCTTCATTGCCTGAAGTTCAGACGTTTGTCAAGGGGGTACTGCATATACAGCCTCCTTTTGTGCCACCAGTGGCACCTTGGGATCTCAATGTAGTTTTAGGGTTCCTAAAATCACATTGGTTTGAACCACTCACCACTGTGGAATTAAAATATCTCACATGGAAGGTGGTCATGCTGTTAGCTCTGGCGTCAGCCAGGCGTGTCTCAGAATTGGCGGCTTTGTCATATAAAAGCCCTTACCTAATTTTTCATTCAGACAGGGCAGAATTGAGGACTCGTCCTCAATTTCTCCCTAAGGTGGTTTCAGCGTTTCACATGAACCAACCTATTGTGGTGCCTGCGGCTACTAGGGACTTGGAGGACTCCAAGTTGTTGGACGTAGTCAGGGCCCTGAAAATATATGTTTCCAGGACGGCTGGAGTCAGAAAATCTGACTCGCTGTTTATCCTGTATGCACCCAACAAGCTGGGTGCTCCTGCTTCTAAGCAGACGATTGCTCGTTGGATTTGTAGTACAATTCAGCTTGCACATTCTGTGGCAGGACTGCCACAGCCAAAATCTGTTAAAGCCCATTCCACAAGGAAAGTGGGCTCATCTTGGGCGGCTGCCCGAGGGGTCTCGGCTTTACAACTTTGCCGAGCAGCTACTTGGTCGGGGGCAAACACGTTTGCAAAATTTTACAAACTCGATACCCTGACTGAGGAGGACCTGGAGTTCTCTCATTCGGTGCTGCAGAGTCATCCGCACTCTCCCGCCCGTTTGGGAGCTTTGGTATAATCCCCATGGTCCTTACGGAAGTCCCAGCATCCACTAGGACGTCAGAGAAAATAAGAATTTACTTACCGATAATTCTAATTCTCATAGTCCGTAGTGGATGCTGGGCGCCCATCCCAAGTGCGGATTGTCTGCAATACTTGTATATAGTTATTGTTACAAAAAAATCGGGTGGTTTATTGTTGTGAGCCATCTTTTCAGAGGCTCCTACGTTTATCATACTGTTAACTGGGTTCAGATCACAGGTTGTACAGTGTGATTGGTGTGGCTGGTATGAGTCTTACCCGGGATTCAAAATCCTTCCTTATTATGTACGCTCGTCCGGGCACAGTATCCTAACTGAGGCTTGGAGGAGGGTCATAGGGGGAGGAGCCAGTGCACACCAGCTAGTCTAAAGCTTTTACTTTTGTGCCCAGTCTCCTGCGGAGCCGCTATTCCCCATGGTCCTTACGGAAGTCCCAGCATCCACTACGGACTATGAGAAATAGAATTATCGGTAAGTAAATTCTTATTTTTCTATAGTTCAATTAGATCGGGTATGGTACCGAGGGATTGGCGTATAGCTGAGGTAGTGCCATTATTTAAAAATGAATCTAAAAATCATCCTGGGAACTATAGACCAGTTAGTATAACCTCTATAGTGGGTAAAATATTGGAAGGTATTTTGAGGGATAGCAAAGAGGATTATCTGCGGAATATTAAGTCTATTAGCAAGAGTCAGCATGGGTTTGTGAGGGATAGATCATGTCAGACTAACTTAATTAGCTTCTATGAGGAAGTAAGCGTTAATCTTGACCAGGGAAAAACACTGGATGTGGTCTATTTAGATTTTGCAAAAGCCTGCGATACAGTTCCTCACAAGAAACTGATCATCAAATTAAGGGAACTTGGCCTAGGAAATACTATTTGTACATTGATAGGTAATTGGCTGGATAACAGGGTACAAAGAGTCGTGGTCAATGGGATGTTCACCAGCTGGGCACCAGTAGTCAACGGTATACCACAAGGGTCCGTACTTGGCCCGCTACTGTTCAGTATATTTATCAATGATCTAGGAATAGGCCTTGGAAGCACAGTGTCAATCTTTGCAGATGATACTAAACTGTGTAAGGTAATTAATTCAGAAATAGATGTGGCGTCTCTACAGAATGAATTATTTAAACTTGAAACCTGGGCGTCTAAATGGGGAATGAGGTTCAATATTGAAAAATGCAAAGTTATGCATTTTGGGATTAAAAACAAACTTGCATCCTACACACTTAATGGGGTAACTAGTGGTATAGTGGTAACTATAGCTTATATAGCTAATTATAATTAATTAATTATAATTATATAGCTAATAGCTTATATAGCTAACTATAGCTTATAGTGGTAACTAGTGGAAAAAGATTTGGGGTTGCTCATAGATAATAGGATTAATAATTGTACACAATGTCAAAATGCAGCAAAGAAGGCAAGTAAAGTCCTTGCGTGCATAAAATGGGGTATTGAGATAGGGGACGAGGATGTCATCCTGCCGCTGTACAAATCATTAATACGTCCACACCTGGAATATTGTGTTCAGTTTTGTGCACCATATTATAAAAAAGATATCGAGGAACTCGAAAGAGTTCAAAGGCGAGCTACTCAACTAATTAAAGGGTTAGAGACACGAGTACAAGGAAAGGCTGACTAGGTTAAATATGTATACACTAGAAAAGAGGCGACTATGAGGAGATCTTCAAATTTTTAAGATTAATATCTTCAAATATGTAAAGGGTCATTACAAGGAGTTAGCAGGGGATTTGCTTATTAATAGAACTCTGTATAGGACACGTGGGCACTCACTGAGGCTTGAGTAGAGAACATTCTGTACAAAACGTAGGAAAGGGTTCTTCACCGTAAGAGCAGTAAGGATTTGGAACTCCCTGTCGGAGAAGGTAATAATGACAGACTCTGTAAATGCATTTAAAAACGGATTGAACAGATTTCTAGCTGAAAAAAGTATCCAAGCCTATAGCATTTAATATGTTGACATTAAGTATCTGGGAGTGGTACGAAATATAGTTGTCAATTGGTACGAAACCATTACTTCAGCTGGTGCATTATAATGTGCACAGCTTAATACAGAATACAGGTTGAACCCGATGGGCATTTTGCCTCTTTTCAACCTCATTAACTATGTCACTATGTTGTATAATTAACACGTAGCCTCATTTTAGATAATAGCCACTGATCAGGCACATATTTTTAAAATAATTGGATACATTTCCTTATGTTATTTTACCTGTATCGAGTAAAGGGGCTTGGCATATGCTGGGTCACCTCAGTCCTTGCCCTCACCCTCTCTGCTGCTGTGTCGTGGTCCCCTACACACACACACACACACACACACACCATCTGACTTCCTTCTGCTCCTATACTTACCCCATCCTGTTTTCACCATTTGTCCCTCCTCTTAGGCTAAGTCTGTCCTGTCTCCCTAGCAGTAGGAGCCGTTGGGGCTATACAGGTATAGTAAGGATGATGTGCAATCACAACACATTTAGATCTTATATTAAAAGGCATTGTATTCAGATACTGAAATAAGTTTTATATATCGTAGTTTATTGGACCCGGCATATGCCAGGTCATATCAATCTTCCATCCCACCGTCTACTCTCTCCAGTCTCGCCCCCACTGTTGTGATCACTGCCCCATCCACCCCCACCAATTAATTTGTTAGTGACACTGCTCCCATTTTGTGTGCTGAACCAAAATTCACTTGAATTCAGTTTATCAGTCCACTAGTAACCAGTGACTAAATATTATTATGCACAAGATGGTTGCCTCCATTGTGATACCAATGGTTCATACTGAATTGCTAAACTGCATGTATATTGGTTCAACTTACAAAATGGTGCCTCCATTTTGTTTTGGTGTTGGCTGTACTTTGTAGGTGTTGGCTTTCCTCCCTGGTAGGATGAAAGAGTCACCCTACCAGGAAACCCCTTGATGAAAGTCAGGGTTGTGTTGAGGTGACAATGCAGCCATTTTAAAGTGGGGATTAAAAATATATAAAGGTGCTTTAGGGCCCAGCATGGAGGAGCACCAGAAACAATCTTGAACATGCAAGTTGATTTTACTGCGCTAGTTCCACTGATCTTATGTACTCATGATAGTGTGTTTGCATGACTACTGAAGCTAGTTGCTCTTTCATAAATAATTATGTTTAGAACTCTTAATGACAGTAGCAATTAGAATGCCTACCTTGCATTTTGTGCATACTGCCAAAGCATTAGTGTGCTTGATATGTAGATATCATCCAGGGCATGTCTTCAGTACAGAAGATGATGGGTGGGTGGCATATCGTCCGGTCACCGGTGGCCATTTTCTTGTCATCATAATTACCGGTCTTATCCAGTGCAGGAAACACATCTTTCTCCTTTGCACTAATTTTCATTATACAGGTTGAGTATTCCATATCCAAATATACCAATATCCGGGTTTTTTGAGTGAGATAGTGAAACCTTTGTTTTCTGATCGCTCAACATACACAAACTTTGTTTAATACACAAAGTTATTAAAAATATTGGCTAAAATGACCTTCAGGCTGTGTGTATAAGGTGTATATGAAACATAAATTAATTCTGTGCTTATACTTAGGTCCCATCGCCGTGATATCTCATTATGGTATGCAATTATTCCAAAATACGGAAAAATCCGATATCCAAAATACTTCTGGTCCAAAGCATTTTAGATAAGGGATACTCAACATGTATAATGATTATGTGCCATGTACCAGCCCCACTGTCCAAACATGTAACGTAATGATTTCACAACGAGCGGGCAGGCCCCTTAGGTTTAGGAGTCTGGATAGCTTTCCACCAGCACTAGGTACAGTAGGCAGAAGATAAGCATTCCAAGGATGCTCTGGGCGCGTTTTTGTCAGCTTGCCATTAGGACTAGGCAGAAACTGAGTTCCCAGAATGCACCAGACATTGGCTTTCCAGGCTGCTGGAAGCCATTCCATGCACCCGGCATGCCAAAATCAGGTGCAACAGTGCTGCCCCCTAGGCCCTTCTCCCTGGGTGGCGGTGCAGTGCGCACACACACCCCTAATTACGGTCCTGATGCCGAATGTCAACAAACAATGCAGTCATTTAATAAGGGTATGTATAAATCTAGATAATGTTTTAAGGCGTGTGTCAGTTTCCTGATTGTAGCCCAGCTGTCGCTTCTGTGTAGAGATGTCTTACATTTTAGTATCTGCTAGATATGACTTGTACGATGCACATTAACACGTCTCCGCGCTGTAACTCAACTGATCGTGCACGCCACGGTTACTGGGAAAAATGACTGCTCCGATTAGTAAATTCTTAATACGGCAGCAATTACATTCCTGGTAGAGGGAGACGCTGGCAGAGCATTGCTAGAGATTGAACGTGGAAGGATGCCATGAAACTCTGCCAAGACCTCATCTAGAAGCTGATTCATAGAAGGGGCGGAGGAGACGCCATCTATAAACAAGGACTGGCTGTGAACACAGCAGCACAGAACTACTGCTTCAAGTCATCCTCTGCAATACCTGTCCATGAAGCAGAAGGCGATAAATGGAATCATACATCCTCAAATATAGCATCTCGTATCTACATTGTCTGTGTGTATAAGGAGCTTATCAAAACACAATTATTGTGATTGTGTGGGAGTTATTTTCATGCTTTGTGTCAGTAATGCTGCTCATTAATGCAAGTATCGAATCAGTCAAACATGTAGCAGTAACTCAGTGCATAACTGCTTGCTGGCATGGTCATGAGGTTCAGTTGTTGCTCAAATAAAACACCAGAAGAATGATCTAATCAGAAATGTGATCTAAGGGACTTTGACTGGGGAATGATTGTTGGTGCTTGATGGGGGTGGTTTGAGTATCGCAGAAACTGGCTTTACTGGGGCCAAAGAGGAGTTCTTCCCAGTACTGAAAAGATGTGCCTATAAAGTGGCCACTGAGTTTATTTATGTGATAAAAACTGACATATGCCCAACTCAGTGGTAGATTCGCAGGTGACCAGTTTTCCATCCAGGTTCTGCTCTCTGTAATAAGCCACAGGCAACATTGCTATGAAGTGGACATTCCTTATAAAGCAGGAGGTGTTTGCAGGGGGAAATAACTGTTTCCAGCATCCGCACTTCCAGCTGGATCCGTAGAGGGAGAAGCAGAGTGACTTTATAAACCACGTTCCAGTAGAGGGACAGACTGATGTCAGGGAAAATTGCATGCAAGCCTTATCCTTTAGCGGACAGGCTGGAGGTGAGGTGTTGTTAAGTTAGATACACTCTGCCAGAGATTATCTAAACAACAGCAGCAGATAGGCATGGTCCTGAAAACAAAAATAGACCTCTTGGCTCTTGTATTTTATTTAAAAATCCACAAATGAGAAATTATTTGTACTCATTGCTATTATAAATGTTCCAGTCCTAAGGGTACATACTCCCAGGCGGTGGTAGAGCTGTTCAACGTGTGGAATGGAAACATGTTGTGAGTGGACCTCAAAACAAGTTGTGTGCCGCAACCATTTTGGGGGCATGTCTGAGCTATGCGACTGCCAATTAGTAAGAGGTTGTATAGGTTCCAGCTGCTTACTTGTGACACATCCTGAGAAGCCATAGATAGCTTTGTTCAGAGGACCGATGGTGAGTATTGACCTGCAAGCGGCGTATCAGAGACACCGTCACTGGGCGTCTCTGTACAAATAGCTGTGTCATTAGCATATTTTTGCAGATCCACTGCGTGTGATGACCTCCACATCTAAATAAGGCCCTATATCATTATGAAGTCCTCACTCTCCATGCTCACGTTACTGACTTTAAATATTGGACGGAGTTGGGCCTTAGATTGAGGCATTATATATCTGAGCAGTGTCTGAAATAATACTATGGGGCCATATATACAAATATATTTGTGGCTATTTCCTCGAAAACACCCATTTTCGTGGGCTTATAATATAATAATATTTAGTATCGCCCAAATGCATGTAGGAGGGACCGTATCTCTGATACCTGCTGTGATCCCTCCATTCCTGCAATCAGCCACATCCCATAGGTTTCTATGGGCGATGCTGGCAGATTCATCAATTTCTGGAATGCACACATTCTGGAGATTGACCCCCGCAGGTACTGCCATCTGAAGATGGTGGTAGCCCGCTGCAGCCTATGGGCTACACATCACAAACCCTCCCCGGCAGAGGGCTCCCCATAAATGGGCGCTGTGTATGTGTGGTCAGCGGTACAGCGCAGTAGTCACGCTTCCACACTGAGCACATTGCAGCGACAGGTTCCTTTCGGAGACCGTGTCCCTGCCGGCGTTCATTGATAAATTGGCCTGGTACAATTGCATATTGCAGTGCGATCCTGGGCGCTAATATCGCACCCAGATTGCATTGACTATGCAATTAATGATAAATGGGCCCCTATGAGTACTGACAATGTAGTCTGTATGGGCAGTGTGACCTGGGTGACTAGAACTGCAAATCTAGAACTTTCTGTGGAATTCCATTTGCACCTTCTAGGTGGTTCTTGACCAGATCTCTCTTTGAAATATTTATTTTTTACCAGTTATTTATATAGCGCACACATATTCTGCAGCACTTTACAGAGAATATTTGGCCATTCACATCAGTCCCTGCCCCAGTGGAGCTTACAATCTATATATTCCCTACCACATGTACACACACACACTTTTTTTTTTTTTCCTTTCTTTTTTTTAAGCCCGAGGTGCGTGGCTTCATCACCCAGTGTCTGTGACCAAACGTGTCCGTGACCTACTGAGGGGAAAAAGGGACACTGGGTCCCCCTTTGCCGAAGCGCAGAGGGACCCTCGTATATCCCCAAGGTTAGCCGAAGCTTCTCCCTAGGGACCGATAACAGCCTCTAGCCCTCCCCAAAAGGAGAGGGCCTCGGCAACTTAGAAGAGAGGGTGGCCCATAAGGGTCTCACCTAAACCCCAAACAAAAAACCGTGACGTGACAAACTCTACAAAAATAAGTGCTTGTATTGTTCTCAGAAGATCCAAACACGTGCGTGTAATAAATAAATAAATAAGCCCCAGCCAAAAGGCCGGGGGGGGGATAAAAAATTGTCCTTGCCCTAGCCAAAAGGCCAGGGCAAAGGAAGTGGGTGCAGACAGGAAGGGTTGAAGTGCTAAAGTGCCTTAGTGCAAAGGTGGCTCGAAACCCCAGTGCATTTCCGGCACCCCTGTCCCTTCCAGTTCCAGGGGCACAAAACACCTCAAGCTTCTAGCTGCTCCCAACCTTTCAACCAGACCCATCTTCATACCCACTCTGTGCCAGGGTCAACCCCCAGTACGAGAGAAGATACTAGACCGGGCCTTTCTCCACTCCACGCAAGGGGCCTTCTTTCATCCCCTTAGAAGGACGGTGGATACTAAGCCCAGTTTTTCTCCCCTCTCGACCAGAGGCATTGCCAGACCCCGGCATGGTACTCCACAAGGTGTTTCTCCATTCCACATCTAGGAACCTCTCACGCTCCTAGTTTAAGAACAGGTACTCCACCCTGTGTTTCCCTCGAGCAGGTACTACACTTGATCTTAGCCAAAAGGCCGAGAAGCGATGTACACACACACATGTTTACGCTGGGGTTCATTTTATTAGGAGCCAATTAACCTACCAGTATATTTTTGTATTGTGGGAGGAAACCAGAGTACCCAGAGGAAACCCACGCAAGTGCGGGGAGAATATACAGAATTTTCCACTAAGTATTAGCAGAAGTACAATGAGTAAGAGAATGTATCAAACCTTGATCCCATCTGCAGTTAAACAAGCAAAAGCAGGAGGAGAATGGGGAAGAGGAGGTAAGGAGATGGGTAATGTTATTAAAGGCTGGGTATGAAAGATGGGTAAGGAGGTACAATTAGAGGAAGCCTACTGAGTCTCAAGAGTAGATCTCATAAGAGATCCAAGATCAGTTCAGTCAGTTTTGTTCCTGGTTTGACGTCACAAACACACCCAACGTTTGACCAGACACTCCCCCGTTTCTTCAGACACTCCCGCGTTTTTCCCAGAAACGCCAGCGTTTTTTCGCACACTCCCATAAAACGGCCAGTTTCCGCCCAGAAACACCCACTTCCTGTCAATCACAGTACGATCACCAGAACGATTAAAAATCCTTGTTATGCCGTGAGTAAAATACCTAACTTTTGAGTAAAATAACTAACTGCATGCGCTCTGCGAACCTTGCGCATGCGCAGTAAGCGACTAATCGCAATATAGCGAAACTCGGCAACGAGCGAACAACTCGGAATGAGGGCCCATGTGTACTGCAGGGGAGGCAGATATAACGTGCAGAGAGAGTTAGATTTGGGTGGGTTATTTTGTTTCTGTGCAGAGTAAATACTAAATGCTTTATTTTTACACTGCAAGTTAGATTTCAGTTTGAACACATCCCACCCAAATCTAACTCTCTCTGCACATGTTACATCTGCCACACCTGCAGTGCACATGGGTGGTCATTCCGAGTTGATCGCTCGCTAGCAGTTTTTAGCAGCCGTGCAAACGCATTGTCTCCGCCCACTGGGGAGTGTATTTTCGCTTTGCAGAAGTGCGAACGCCTGTGCAGCAGAGCGCCTGCAAAAACATTTTGTGCAAAACAAGACCAGCCCTGAACTTACTCTTCGTGTGCGTTGATTCTAACGTTGGAGGGTTGGCTTTTGACGTCCAGCGTTCGCCCAGCCACGCCTGCATTTTCCCTGGCACGCCTGCGTTTTTCTAAGCACTCCCTGAAAACGGTCAGTTGACACCCAGAAACGCCCCTTTCCTGTCAATCTTCTTGCGGCCGCCAGTGCGACTGAAAACGTCACTAGAACCTGTGCAAAACCACAAAGGATTTTGTACCTGTATGTCGCGCGTGCGCATTGCGGTGCATACGCATGCGCAGAAATGCCGATTTTTTTTGCTTCATCGATGCGCTGCGAACAACAGCAGCTAGCGATCAACTCGGAACGACCACCGTGGTTTTGACCATTGGAGAAAAATTTTGCTCCTGCAATCAGGTCTGAGTTAGGCCCCAGATCCACACTAAGGGTCTGATTCAGAGATGGATGGAAATTCAGTGCTACTTGTAAGCAGCTTTGAATTTCTGTCCATTTTTAAGGAGGAACATGCAGGAGACGTCTCAGCACAAGAGATGCCTCCTTCTATGTAGCTGCGATCCCTGCACTAAGACCGACGTCGCAAGCTGAGATCCAACATCGCAACCAGCTTCAGATTATACAATTGACCAATGGAAGACGGGAGGCCAGGAAGTCTGTGTGGTGACACACAGACCCCTGGCTCTCTCCTCTTAGAAAACGGGGGCAACACCCCTGTTTCCAGGAACGCAGGCCTGCCCTCGTCCCCTCCCAACCCCCTCAACGCCACTGCCTGTCAATCAGGCAGCAGCAGAGGGGAACTACGGGTGACATCGCAAGGCCCATTCTGCGCATGCGCAGAACGGACCTTGCACAGCCGCAGCTTCTTGATAATAGGGAATCTGAGTGCTGAATCAATCCTGCTCTGACTCTAAATTCACACATAAGTCCGTATACACACAAAATTCACACAAAAAACTTTATCCACACTAAGGGCCTAATTCAAGGTTGATTGCAAAATCTTCCTCTAATGGGCAAAACCATGTGCATTGCAGGTGGGGCAGATGTAACATGTGCAGAGAGCGTTAGATTTGGGTGGGGTGTGTTCAAACTGAAGTGTAAAAAAAAAATAAAGCAGCCAGTATTTACCCTGCACAGAAACAATATAACCCACCCAAATCTAACTCTCTCTGCACATGTTACATCTGCCCCACCTGCAGTGCAAATGGTTTTGCCCATTAGAGTAGGATTTTGCTTTTGCAATCAACCTTGAATTAGGCCCTAAATTCATACAAAAAGTTGCATATGCACAAAATTCACACAAAGTGCATACACACTAAATTAATTAAAAAAAAACAGTATTCACTATAAATTCACACAAACTGCATACACACTAAATTAATTAAAAAAAACAGTATTCACTATAAATTCACACAAAAATCCGGATCCACATTACAGGGCCTGGTTTTGAGTCACACGCAGCGTCGATCCCACATGCAGCTCAGTGACGCAGTACAGAATCAGATGCACAGTGTGTAGAATTCAGTGGGCGTACCTGGAACGTAACAGTGGGGTGGCTAAGCAGACGCGGGCAGGTCACTGTAAGCTCCCACATCCATAGACGCACAGCCCCTCACACAGGAGGACATACTGAGATCGAGAAACTGCACTTGCATTAAGGCTGGTCTGTGCAATTTTCCATGGTGCCTCTAAAGAGGCACCAAGGTGGAACTGCACCACCCAAATATGCTGCAGGTGGGTGTCTCAGTATTAATGAAATCGGCGGCGGCATTAACATAGTGACGCGGCTATAGCAAAATAAATCAAGGTAGAAATCAAGCTACACAAAGGCCCAAGACCTATGGCACTGACATGCCAAGAAAAGATTGCTAGGAACTTATTTTTTCCAGTGATCAGTGGCAGAGCTGGGGATTAATCCAGACAGTGCTATCCTAGCTCAGTTTTATTTAATTGAGATAACACAAGAGGGGATGCGGTCATGTGATCCCAGAGGTCACCATGCCAACGTCGGAATCCCAAACGATCACAATGCCGCCCGACGGATTACCAATGCATAGGGTCTATTCCCACTCGTGGGTGTCCACGACACCCATAGAGTGGCAGTACAATCTGTAGCAAGCCAATGAGCCCGCAAGAGGCTCTGTTCCGCTCCCCCCCCCCCCCCCTGCCGGCATTCTGCTGCTAGGATCCCACGTTCGGTATGCTGACCGAAGGGATCCCGGGCGCCGGCGACATGTTACCAACACCACAAGACAGTGGCGGATTTAGGACGGGGGAAAGGGGGGGTGCACCAAGGCACGTGCCCCCCCTGTTGTGTAGGTGTTTTTAAAACTGCGCAGTTAAATAATGGCCGCCCACCCGCCCAACACAATTTTATGAGGCTGCTGCCGCTGCTGGATGTCAGACAGAGCCATTGGTATCCCTCCCCCCTTGTCAGCTGCTCCACCTTGCCAGGCCAGTTATTGGCTCCCTGGAGACATGTGACAGGACTGGAGTACAGCCAGCGCAGAGGAGTCGAGTAGGAGCATCTTAGCCCCGCCGCTAACATACAGCGCACCGCCGCCAACACGGGACAGCGCACCCACCAAGTTACAGAGCGCACCGCCGCCCAGGGTGCGGACATCGCACGGCCACTGAGGGTCCGGGCATCACACTGCTGCGCACCGCCACTGAGGGTCCGAGTCCAGGACATCACGCGCTGAGGAATAATGTACCGCCGGGGTCCGGAACAATGTACGTCTCTTCCCAGCCAGGGCAGACACCACGAGGACACCCAGCCTGGGCCAGCAAGCAAGAAGAAGACTGGCTGGCGCTGCTTCCTATGGTCAGTATGTCTGGTGAGCGGCACGCTGTGTTGCTGGGTGAGGGTAGAAGGCCCAGGAAGTTAAAAGCCTGCTTGTGAGTGAGGTGGGGAGTCTCTCTCAGGTGGTGAGGACAGAGGCCGGGTGCTGCTGGGGAGGGAGAACCGAGGAGCTGTGTGTGACTGTCTATTGGAGGGAGTGGGAGGGAGAAGTAGCTGGAAGCTAGGCTGCTGTGCTGCTTAGGAGGGGAGACTGCTGCTGGGGAGGGGTTGAATGGTGAGCAGAGAAGCTGTACTAAGTAGGGGGGCACTGAAGGTTATTTAATACACTATATTTAATAACTATGTGTATTAAACAAAGTTTGTGTACATTGAGCCATCAGAAAACAAAGGTTTGTCTGTCTCACTCTCACTCAAAAAATTCTGTATTTCCAAATATTCTGTATTTCGGAATATTTGGATATGGGATACTGAACGTGTGTGTGTGTGTGTGTGTGTGTGTGTGTGTGTGTGTGTGTGTGTGTGTGTGTAGATAGATAGACAGACAGACAGACAGACAGATAGATAGATAGATAGATAGATAGATAGATATATATATATGGAAAAAAGTGGGGGATAGGGGTACCGGCGACCTGTGTTGTTTAAAAAGTACGTACTAAAGAACTTTAAATTTATGAGCCAAAAAATATATATATAAAAATAAACCAGTTTAATTAAGGTATAAAATCTAAATAGATAAAAATGTACAATTTTTTTTTTTTATTTTTTTTTTTTTTAAGAGATAAAAATATATAAAATCTCAATATAAGGTAGGAGATTCGACTTAGCTTTAAAAATAGGCAGGGGGTCAGTGCAGGGAACCCAACGCGTTTCGTCACATATGACTTCTTCAAAGGGTCTGAAGAAGTCATATGTGATGAAACGCGTTGGGTTCCCTGCACTGACCCCCTGCCTATTTTTAAAGCTAAGTCGAATCTCCTACCTTATATTGAGATTTTATATATTTTTATCTCTTAAAAAAAAAAAAAAAAAAATGTGTACATTTTTATCTATTTAGATTTTATACCTTAATTAAACTGGTTTATTTTTATATATATATTTTTTGGCTCATAAATTTAAAGTTCTTTAGTACATACTTTTTAAACAACACAGGTCGCCGGTACCCCTATCCCCCACTTTTTTCCATATATATATATATATATATGCACAGTATATACATACTTATACGGAAACCCTCTTAAAAAAAACTGTGTTTGACTGCGGGGTGGGAGAGTGCTGTGCTGTGCTGTGGAATGAATACTGAAGGCGCTGTGGTTGGGGGAGTACTGTACTGAAGACATTGAAGGGGCTGTGAGAGTTCTGTGGTGTGGAGATTGAAGGGACTGGTGCAAGAGGGGGTGTTGTGGTTATTGAAGGGGGAGTGCTGTGAGCTGGACATTTCTTTTTAACTATGCTGTCTCTGTTTTATTTTTACAACTGACTATAGTGCACAGTCTGTAGAGAGGAGCCAGGCTGCCATCACTTGGAACATTCTTCCGGAAGGATTGGTCATCGACTAGGAGACAAAAGACCCACTGCATGGCAAGCAGGTAAGTGGAATGGCCTTGTTTTTTGTATATACCTCCCAGTGTGACTATAATGAGAGGTGTGGTTCATGGGGATGGCATATCTTGTGAGGCCATGCCCCTTGTAGTGAGTCCACCTCCCTTTTCTGTAAGCACGCGTGCAGAAGGTGCGTTTAAATACAACTGGTACCACAGACATTCCCCTTCCCCTGTCATGGTGCTCCCCCTGTCATTTTTTTCTGGATCCGCCCCTGCCACAAGAGACAGTTTATCCTGAGTCAAATTCAGTATTTGATTTTTATCTTTAGCTAGGCTTACCATACTATCCCTCTAAACAGGACACTCATGAATTACACAGGTTCTGTGGCTGGCTGACTTCAACCCCGCATTTCACCTGTTTTTTAACAGCCACAGAACCTGTGTAAGCCATAAGCATCCCGGTTTAAAGGGATGGTATGGTAAGCCTACATTTAGCTGAAGTGTGTTTGTTATTGGATATGGAGCATCATAGAGACAATATAGTTAATATTGTGTTCAAGGACTAAGATATTTTCAAGGATCGCCGGGATGCATTAAGAAACCACCCGCAGGTATACATGCTACAAAATGCGATCACTTCACTTCTCCTTCTGGTGCTGGGTGTACTACTGTGTATACGCAATCTGCTGACTGTCCATGTTCAAGTGGAGAGCACCGGGTAGGGATGCCATAGGCTACAGCAGCTACCGGGGGCAAGCTACAAAATGAATCACATTCTATTCCGGAGCTTGGTAAATTCATCAATAAAGCAGTCTTCATAGAAACCTGCTTTTACAAGCAAAAATGGGGTATCTCCGATACTTGCTGTGGTCCCCTGTATATACATTTGGGAGGAATATTCTGCAAATATTTATTAATAAAAAGACCCTAAAGGAGTGTTTGAGCACCTGCTTTATTAGGGTGTATTATCTATTATCTGTTTATATTCGCCCAAGGTCAGAGATAGAATGTCCCAACATTTATCCAGTAGACATCCAAAAAATAAGCTCAACCAGTGACTAATGTAAACCACTCCCCAATTCTGCCAAACACGCCCTAATTGTCATGCCCACTTCCAGTGGAAGCTCCTCTAACTTCCCATCTGGATAGTTGGCAGATATGATATTTGTAGTCTGGATAGTTGGGAGGTATGATATTTGCAGTCTGGATAGCTGGGAGGTATGATATTTGCAGTCTGGATAGTTGGGAGGTATGATATTTGCAGTCTGGATAGTTGGCAGATATGATATTTGTAGTCTGGATAGTTGGGAGGTATGATATTTGCAGTCTGGATAGCTGGGAGGTATGATATTTGCAGTCTGGATAGTTGGGAGGTATGATATTTGCAGTCTGGATAGTTGGGAGGTATGATATTTGCAGTCTGGATAGTTGGGAGGTATGATATTTGCAGTCTGGATAGTTGGGAGGTATGATATTTGCAGTCTGGATAGTTGGGAGGTATGATATTTGCAGTCTGGATAGTTGGGAGGTATGATATTTGTAGTCTGGATAGCTGGGAGGTATGATATTTGCAGTCTGGATAGTTGGGAGGTATGATATTTGCAGTCTGGATAGTTGGGAGGTATGATATTTGCAGTCTGGATAGTTGGGAGGTATGATATTTGCAGTCTGGATAGTTGGGAGGTATGATATTTGCAGTCTGGATAGTTGGGAGGTATGATATTTGCAGGCTGGATAGTTGGGAGGTATGATATTTGCAGGCTGGATAGTTGGGAGGTATGATATTTGCAGTCTGGATAGTTGGGAGGTATGATATTTGCAGTCTGGATAGTTGGGAGGTATGATATTTGCAGTCTGGATAGTTGGGAGGTATGATATTTGTAGTCTGGATAGCTGGGAGGTATGATATTTGCAGTCTGGATAGTTGGGAGGTATGATATTTGCAGTCTGGATAGTTGGGAGGTATGATATTTGCAGTCTGGATAGTTGGGAGGTATGATATTTGCAGTCTGGATAGTTGGGAGGTATGATATTTGTAGTCTAGATAGTTGGGAGGTATGATATTTGTAGTCTGGATAGTTGGGAGGTATGATATTTGCAGTCTGGATAGTTGGGAGGTATGATATTTGCAGTCTGGATAGTTGGGAGGTATGATATTTGCAGTCTGGATAGTTGGGAGGTATGATATTTGCAGTTTGGATAGTTGGGAGGTATGATATTTGCAGTCTGGATAGTTGGGAGGTATGATATTTGCAGTCTGGATAGTTGGGAGGTATGATATTTGCAGTCTGGATAGTTGGGAGGTATGATATTTGCAGTCTGGATAGTTGGGAGGTATGATATTTGCAGTCTGGATAGTTGGGAGGTATGATATTTGCAGTCTGGATATTTGGGAGGTATGATATTTGCAGTCTGGATATTTGGGAGGTATTGTTTATTTGCCTGAGAAACGAGTATTTCAAAAGTTCATTTAATTTTTTATTGTAATTTAGTATATTTTAGACACCTTTGCCCCAAATCACAAATAAAAACCTTTAGCCTTAAGCATTCCATCAGATAACAGAGTGTGTGTCATTTTGTTTTATCCGCCTCTTGTTATTATCTGTTTTGGCCATTCTTTGATGTTTTGTTTTTTTCTTTTAATTTATGCAGCTTCTCCAACAGTAAAAAGGCCAATGAGATCATGTTACCTGGAATGATCTAACGGAGATCAAAGCTTTTCTAAATAGAGGTATTTACACTTAAGTTGTGCGAGTGGAATTTGCCAGTTCCCCTCAGTTCATGCATCAGAGGACGCAGTTGTTTATGTAAAGGAGAAAGACAGAAGTCCTTAATTGATTAGTAATTGCTTTGTAAAAAGAGCTAGTTAGTCATGGGGCCATTCACACGGCCTGTGTGTGATTCGTCTGCCTGTATCTTCTGACCTCTTCTCCTGTTACATGGAGCATACTGCTGCAATATCGCCGGTCTTCACCCACATTGGCCCTCATTCCGAGTTGATCGCTCGCTGCTGTTTTTCGCAGCATAGCGATCAGGCTAAAAATCGGCTGATCTGCGCATGCGTATGGTACGCAGGTCGCACGCGCCAAGTACTTTCACAAGAAGCTAAGCAATTTTACACAGGGGCGAGCGACGCTTTTCAGTCGCTCTGCTGATCGGTGTGTGATTGACAGGAAGTGGGTGTTTCTGGGCGGAAACAGACCATTTTCCGGGAGTGTGCTAAAAAACGCAGGCGTGTCAGGCTAAAACGCAGGAGTTGCTGGGGAAACGGGGGAGTGGCTGGCCGAACGCAGGGTGTGTTTGTGACGTCAAATCGGGAACCAAACAGTCTGCAGTGATCGCAATCTAGGAGTAGGTCTGGAGCTACTCAGAAACTACAGGAAAAGATTTTCGAGCAATTCTGCTAATCTTTCGTTCGCACTTCTGCTAAGCTAAGATACACTCCCAGAGGGCGGCGGTCTAGCGTTTGCACTGCTGCTAAAAGCAGCTAGCGAGCGATCAACTCGGAATGAGGGCCCATGTGCTAAATTTACTGAACTACAAGCTGACAAATCGCATGAGCCTTTTTGCAGATTTGTACCAAGTGTCCCGAAACCTTTTTTCCTTTAGAAACATGTTTTGGGACAATTTACCATTACCCCTGTATGGGGACTGATATTTGTGGGGAACCCTAAATCTGGGTACACACCTATCTGACGAATGGTAAGTGCATACACACTACCGATCGTCCGCCCAATGTGTCGTGCCTAACGTTACAACTGGTTACATGTGCCCACCCAATTTGAGAAGTCGTCATGGGCGGTCCCCCCAGCAAGTGTCCGGGTGGTCGGCATGTTACAGATCTATAAATACTTAAATGATTTGTATAAATGTTTGTTTATGTAATTTAATCCTTACTTAGCGGTTATCTCTGTTTGCGCACGCATCCTATATCACTTCATCTTCCACTGGAACTACAATACTACAAAAGATGTTGTTGCGTAATGAATGGCGGATAATAATTCCCCAGCTGTATTTATATCGGAGGCATAATTAATAAATGGTTAACATCAAACAGTGCACCTGTGACCTCGAGCACATTTTTATTAGTTCACATTAATGCAAATGTGATGGAGATAAACTCAACAGAGATTCCAATCCTGTAATCAGAAGATATGAGATGAGGCTGTAAAGCTGACCACGTGTACTGACTGATCTATACAACCATAGGTGTCAGAACAGGGGGGCTAGGGGGCGGCTCAGCCCCTCCCCCAATATATTTGAGAGGCGCCAGTCAATGTACGCGGGGCACAGTGCGGCTGCCATCTAGGCTTACTTCGGGCAGAGGCAGGATAGAGATAATCCCCTTTCCGGATGCTCCACCTCTTCCCTCCCCACAGCCCATCTCCGCCTACCTCCAAGGTGCTCCTCCACCCTGCAACCATCCCCAGCACTGGCAGTGTGTGGCTTTTTATTCTGGGGACCAGCCCTGCACCCTTCTGACCTCCCG
This sequence comes from Pseudophryne corroboree, assembly GCF_028390025.1. Taxonomy (NCBI): domain Eukaryota; kingdom Metazoa; phylum Chordata; class Amphibia; order Anura; family Myobatrachidae; genus Pseudophryne; species Pseudophryne corroboree. The sequence continues at coordinate 78,580,834 of NC_086451.1, forward strand.
CTTCATATGTTATTCCCCTCTTCCCCCTCAGCTTCCCTTTTGTCTTTTCTTCCCACCTCCTCGCAGAACCCCAACTCCCCCAGATAGACAGATCAGAAGATCTCTCGCTAGCTGGGCTGACCCTATAGCATACTAACGCAATTTTCAGATGATGTTAGCTAATGGAAGAAGGCCTGAAAAGCAAAACATTCCAGGCAGTGACAGACTGGGTGGCAGCACCGGCCCAAGCATTATGAGTGTGCACATTGAATTTGGGGTGTGGCCTCACTTCACTGGGGTGTGCCTTGAGTAACGGGATGTGGCCTCATGGCAAGTCCTGTCTCTCTGCATGTCAGCCGAGCGGAGTACCAGGAGGCAGAGCTGTTTGGCCAGGCTTTCAGACCAGCCCATCTGACTATCAGCTTGTGCATATGCCAGAAGTGACAGGAAAAAATGCAGGAACACAATCTGGGCCTTATCCAGGTTTGTTAGCAAACAAAAAAAGCGAACTAATGGGCAAAACCATGGCCCTCATTCCGAGTTGATCGGTCGCAAGGCGAATTTAGCAGAGTTACACACGCTAAGCCGCCGCCTACTGGGAGTGAATCTTAGCTTCTTAAAATTGCGACCGATGTATTCGCAATAATGCGATTACTAACTACTTAGCAGTTTCAGAGTAGCTCCAGACTTACTCTGCCTGTGCGATCATTTCAGTGCTTGTCGTTCCTGGTTGACGTCACAAACACACCCAGCGTTCGCCCAGGCACTCCCACCGTTTCTCCGGCCACTCCTGCGTTTTTTCCGGAAACGGTAGCGTTTTCAGCCACACGCCCCAGAAACGCCGTGTTTCCGCCCAGTAACACCCATTTCCTGTCAATCACATTACGATCGCCGGAGCGATGAAAAAGCCGTGAGTAAAAATACTTTCTTCATAGTAAAGTTACTTGGCGCAGTCGCAGTGCGAACATTGCGCATGCGTACTAAGCGGATTTTCACTGCGATGCGATGAAAAATACCGAGCGAACAACTCGGAATGAGGGCCCATGTGTACTGCAGGTGGGGCAGATGTAACGTGTAGAGAGATTTGGATCTGGGTGGGGTGTGTTCAAACTGAAATCTAAATTGCAGTGTTAAAATAAAGCAGCAAACATTTACCATGCACAGAAACAATATAACCCACACAAATCTAAATTGCATCACATGTTACATCTTCCCCACCTGCAGTGCAACATGGTTTTGCCCATTAGTGTGATTTTCTGGTTTGCTAACAAACCTGAATAACCCCCTCTTAGGGGGTCATTCCGAGTTGTTTGCCAGCAGCTTTCGTTCGCAGCGCAGCGATTAGGTGAAAAAGCGGCACTTCTGCGCATGCGTATGTGGCGCAATGCGCACGCGCGACGTACTTTCACAAAAGCCGATCAGTTTCACACAAGGTCTAGCGATGCTTTTCAGTTGCACTGCTGGCCGCAGAGTGATTGACAGGAAGTGGGTGTTTCTGGGAGGTAACTGTCCGTTTTTGAGGAGTGTTTGTAAAAACGCAGGCGTGTCAGATACAAACGCAGGCGTGCCTGGGTAAACGCAGGCGTGGCTGGCCGAACGCAGGGCGTGTTTGTGACGTCAAAACAGGAACTAAATAGTCTGAAGTGATCGTAAGCTAGGAGTAGGTCTGGAGCTACTCTGAAACTACATAATCTTTTTTTGCAGCAGCGCTGCGATCCTTTCGTTCACACTTATGCTAAGCTAAGATACACTCCCAGAGGGCGGCGGCTTAGCGTTTGCACGGCTGCTAAAAACAGCTAGCGAGCGAACAACTCGTAATGACCCCCTTAGTACTAAACACTGCTAATTAGAATAATTAAAATAAACTCAGCAATATAACATAGAGTAAAATTGAGATGCTTAGCATAATTTTGGGCAAAAAATATGGCGACTTCATCTGGTGGGTCCCTAACATTCTTAAGGTTCAAGTCCAGAGCATGGGACACCTTAGGCCACCATAAACCAACCTCCCCAAGACATCACACTAGTGAGGGGTTTAAGTGTTAAAAGGTTTTACATTAATAAGAAGCAACAGCTATGTGTTGACAGTGTTACATAGTGGGGGGCAATAATTAAGGCAGTCGGACTGGCCCATATGGCCATCAGCCGTTCTGGCATTTGTCAGAAGTGGCAGATGCCAATCCGGCTCTGGTTCCAGGGTTTGTTGAATAGCCCCAGTGACGCCATACCCATAGAAAACTGCTGCTAGCACTGTAGTTCATAAAACAGGAGACATTTCTGATATCTATTGCTTTCAAGCCTTTGTAAATACCTGTGCTCCTTAATTCTGTCTTAAACGTATGGAACAGCCATCCTCACATGCTGTAAGGATGGAAATAGTTTGATAGATAGGCCCCTTATATGAATATATAATGTTAGCATTGCATTTTCATTGTGTGAATGGTAATGAGGGAACTATACTGATAAATAGTATATATGGTTGGTTTGCTTGCCATGAAAAAAATCTTCAATTCCTAATGCTATCTACACAAATAGCAGATTGACTGCTGGGGCAAGGATATAAACAGTTGTTGGAGTTTCGGATCATTTTGGACCGTTCAGTACTTAACCTGTTAAAAAAATAAAATTGAGCAAGTAAATATGTATATATTAGAATTCAAATAATATTTGTACAGGCAACCTTCATTTCCTATAATTATGTAGTAAGGCCAAAATGTATGACAGGAGTGCAGCATTATCACCCCTTAAAATTGTTGCCTGTCATCCTCCAAAGATGGCGCGCGAACATCTTCAATTTCAAGAGTTAACGAGTCGGGAAGAATATTAACACCCACCAGAGGCATAGGACTGAAAATTAACCAAAAATTGCAGGATCTCAATCTAAACGTCATGAAGACATGATAATTCATTGCGAGAAAATTGCAGCCTTTAACCACTGAAGAAACAAATTTCCGATGTAAATCTCCTTCCTTTTTTTTCTTAAACATAACGACAACAGAAAAAAAAAATTAAAACGTCAGCTCTCAATCACGGCAAATGAAAAATTATAAATTATTTGTACCACGTGCCGTCTTCTAACGGGTTCCTGACAAAGCGTAAACGGCTTGGGGAAAATAATAAGAAATAGGAAAGTGGTTTTGGTGATGGGTGTGAGTAATGGGTGCGGAGGGGGGCAGAGATTTTAAAGCAACATATGACATAATTCAAACATCTAGATCACTGTTGCTTTCCTTTACTTCGAGACTGCTGCTAGCTTTATTTGTATCGTAATGGTTCAATTACTGCAAAACCCCACAGAGAAAATTATGGATGTTTGCCTGTATTTTTCTCCCTAGTCTGGACAACTGGAGATATTTTGTTTTCTTTCTTTCTTTCTTTTTTTTTTTTTCTTCTTCTTCGTAAGCATAGTGGGGGTGTTGTGATAGCTGCTTAAGGACTTTCTTATTCCGCTTGGGGCTAACACTTAGTGTACGGCTCTCTGTCCAGCATGGTTCCAGCTATTTCTGGTTTTATATGCTAAAATCTGATGGCTAATAGGTCATACCTCATAAGGAAAGAGTACAATTTTGTTGGCTGGTCAATCCAAAAATATTACCATGCACACCCAAAAATATGTGTATTTACATTTTTAGGGATATATTTCTAGTCTCCTCTGTGCCTCAGTGTAGTGCCTCAGCCTCAGTGCCACAGTGTGGCGACTTTTAATTGCGTCATCCTTGCAATCCTCTGAGATTCTACCGATATCCAGACATCCCACAAAAATTATTGTTGCGTTATTTTTTTGCTCATTTAGTGATGGACACATAACAGGTGTGCTATATTAGTGGGGATAGTACTTGCATATAGAAAGTATCGATTGTGTAGAGGTCACTGCTCTTGGGAGATTTCTTTTCTAAAGGTTAAAGGCAGAAATTGGAGGTGGGAGGCATAAGGACTGTGTGTGCAGCCAGTCGCCTATTTTTGAAAAGCATTTCAAGGCTTAATAAAGGGAGTCAGGTGCAAATGTGATTGGAGGTTATGCTTTGAGGTAATGATGACATCATCACTGTGACGCGCAGCTCATACCATGAAGTCTCTAAACCGCAACAATTTTTTTTTTACAACCGTTAATGAGTATCCAGGGAAAATCTATGCTGTTAATAACCCACAATCCTTCATACTTCCCAACCAGTGTATTACGAATTAGATTAATATCTGAACATTTATAATGGAATAAGCCACCCAGAGGGGGTCTGTAAACTGACGCACCAGTGTCAGGCAGCAATGGAAAAAAAAATCATTTTGTTGATGTAAATGCCCAATTCGAGATATTGTACCTCGTTAGTAGATATAGTCATCACGAAAATGATAATATTTGTATTTCATAGTGTGTTTTACAATAGTATAAAATGAGGTTGAATGCAACAAGAGGGTCATCAGCTCAGTCTATAAAGACAGATATAATTCACTACAACACAATATGAAGCTTTCATCCAATTGTAAAAGTATCATAAATATTTGCTGACCTTCAATAAAATGTAATAATATGTAATAAAAATAGACTGTTGTATTACATCCTGCATACAGAACAGCCAAAGTGTTTTCGTGGAGTATCCATATGTACTAAGGAGTTGATCCAGTTATGAGAGAGCTGGGTGAATTGTCAAACTGGAACAGAGTGGAAACACCGGTAACGACACATCCGCTCGCCCCATTTCACCCTGGACTTGCGTATTTCAATAAGTGGCCCTATGGAGCTGTGAACAAAAGTCTGTAAGTTTGGAGCTATCGTTGGGTGTGGCATATGGCGGCACTTACTACACCCTATTGGAAATGTACTTTTGCCAAAAGTACAGATCTGCAATATGACTCTTTGTGTGTAGCTCTGTCAACATGTCTCCGAGCGCATTTCGCAATGTACATTCAACTCATGGCCTCTGGCAATCATTCTGTGCTTTGCAGGTTTGCAGGTAAATCTGAAATTACGCATGATGGAAAGAATTAAATATTACTTTAAAACTAACTTAATAACATTTTAGGACTACTCCTGTGGTCATTGACTTTTTCTCTTAAATACTGTTGATTTAGCTTAATTCATGAATTATAATTGTGACAGTCTTTAGTACATTTCCCTTTCCCACAGAAGTGCAAATGTACAAAATGAGTTCTATTAAAAGATGGAAATTCAAGTCCTGTTATGTGAATGTTAACATCTTGGCCCACAAATACATTCTCTTCCCTGCAATAACGCGTTTCGTAACTGGTCCCCACAGAATGGTAAAAAATAATGAGCGCTTGAAAAACTACTGCAAACTATGTGGCACCTGTAAAAAATAAATTTTGTTAGCATATGTTTACAGCCGTTTTTAGGAGCTTTGTTTACTATATCGCACAGTCCATAAGAGATCTACCTTTCCCTACCTCACTCTCAATCCACGGGATTCCTCAGCCTGATGGTATAGATGGCTGTTCGTGGCTTGTGTGTTCTTGCCCTCCACCGCTGCGTCCAGCGGGGAAGCGGAGTTTGGCGGGGTTCGGCGGGTGACGTCACTCGGCGGCGTCCAATCTCTTAGGCGGCAGAATGTCTTTGTAATACCGCTATCCACCAACGCGTTTCGTGCTGTTTCTAGCACTTTATCAAGGTCGGATGTGTAGTTAAAATGGGTCCTTTTTATACATAAAACTTCATTGAGCAGCTATAGTAACACAAGCACATGAAACATTATATTTTTTGGTCCCCACAGAATATTAAAAGATGCTAAGAATTACCTACTGTATAGAGGACAGAATGTTACTGTGCATTTTTGTTTCTGCATAAGAAATACGAGGATACTATGAAAACTGCCTGCAGGAAAAGCAGCGTCGTACTGCGCTGTTCACAGAATAACAATGGAGGGGCGGATGGAGCATGGAACGCAAGTCAGGTTTGTGTATGTATCATCCATATTTTGTTTCAGAGCACAGAAATGTTTTGCTTCAGAGCCAAGTCTACACAGGTACAGATGATGCAGAGATGCGCACAACTCAGTTATATCTCTGCCTGTGGAGGATCATAACTGTGGGGCAACAGGGCGTGTGCACATCGGCTAAGTTTAGCAAGGTTATGTCTACGGAATGGTGGCTTATGCTGAGTTGGGTGGATATGTAATTACATCTGTGTTCAGTCATATATTTTACATCAGGGATAGGGCTGGAGCAAATGCGTACCTATTGCTAAAATGCGTCAGCCCAGAAATGCATACAATTCTGCCTAAAAAGGGAAGTGGTACTGAGCAGGTGAGCAGTACTGAACAACAGTTTAATTGTCAGGGACAATTTAATCTACATGACAACAGAAGTGCAATGTGGAAACCAGGTCATGCAACATGTGTAAATATTCATGCAAACCCTCTAATATTGTAGATGTCAAATTAGTATATATTATAGTAATAATATATACTAATTTGTATATAAATGTGTCCTTGTGTCATTTTGCTCAGCACGATGAATCCCATTTTGCAGCCATTGTTTTGGCTCCACCTATGACAATACAGACGTGCCACCCCCTACCACCCCCTGTGTTGCCCTGACAGGTTGTAGCCTGGGGTAAGGGATGTTAATCTTCTGATAACATCAGCTACTCTGTCCCAGTATTCATCCAGGATGAGTGGGGCTACAGGTGTGGTTCTGCTTGATGAGACGCGTTGAGTCCTAGTGAAAGCAATAGCTGGTCCTTGAATGGGATCTTAGGGATAAGTAGCTGACACAGAAGAGTAACAATACATTGTAAGTGATTGTGGCAGTGACAACCTACCATAAGTGTACAGACACATTAAAGGAAAGATATTTGGGTAACAACATGTATGTACTGCAGTATATTGTCACAGTAAATGCATGTCTAAGCTGTTCAAAATTGGGTTATGATTATAGGTCTTTATATGTATGTATTGCTATCATTTGCTATAGGTCTATTTTATAGAGTATGACATAATGGGCATGCAATTGCATTTACCTAGTCAGCTACAGAACACTGCCCCCCAGTGACCACACATGTCAGGAGAAAGGGAGAGCTGCTTGCTGTTACTAAGCAATAATGACATTATACTGTAGTGACTTCTGGAGAATTAAGCAGAAAGAAAAAACAGTGTCTCTGGCAGCCAGCAGTACAGCACAATTATATCAAACCTTCACAACAACAATGTACATTGTCTTCTGGATATTTTTTAAATAGGCTTGATTTTCTTTATTTTATTATTGCTATACAGTGTGCTGGCTGTCCAATGGTAATATTAAATAATATATAATATAATGTACACCCTTCTGTAAATGATATGGATACTGTTAGCACAGGAAGTGTATTTATGAGCTTTTTATACACGTCCTAGATTTCCTAAACGACTTCAGTATTCTGCCTGAGCAGCGTCTCTTTCCACGCTAATGGAGGGGAACATAGCAATCAGCCATATCCAGCCCCTTTAAATGATCTGTAATGTATGCACTGAATTGTAGTGTTGCTTGTGTATGGGTCGAGATCATGAGCAACATAAAAACTCAACAGAAGTATATGCTAAATAAAAGTTCCGGTATGAATGGTCGACCATGTTATGGTCGACAGTCATTAGGTCGACTACTATTGGTCGACATTGGCATGGTCGGCATGTACAAATGGTCGACACATGGACATGGTCGACACATGAAAAGGTCGACATGAGTTTTTTAAATCTTTTTTGTGTCATTTTCTGCGTAAAGTGACGGGGAACCCCAATTAGTGCACCGCGTCGGCACTAATTAGTGCTGCGCTCGGCACAGGTTACCGCTCCCAATCGTAGTTCACGTGGATCGTAAGTATGGAAAAGTTCCACAAAAGAAAAAAAATGTGAAAAACCCATGTCGACCATGTCAATGTCGACAAATAGAGGTCGACCCAATGACTATCGACCATAACATGGTAGACCATCCAAACGGATACCTAAATAAAAAAGGGAAACATTGCCCATCATAGAGTCATCTTGGGCACTTCTACAGTAAGCCCATGAGGGGCGCTCTTCATTCAGAATTTTAAAATGTATGCTTCAAATTCTAGTATAAGCAAAGAGCCTATAGTAACATAATTAATGAAGCAAATAGACATTTGATTTCACTGTTATCCTATACTAATCCGATAAAAGCTAACTGATAATTGGTGGCTGTGATTTGGTGCAAAACTACTGTAAATGCAATGTTAGTAAATGAGCGCTATTGTCAGGGACACAGTGGGCTATTCAAAGATGTACGCAGATCTTGCTTCCGCAGCAAGATCTGCGTCCATCTACTTAAATGCTGGGGGCTGCCCAGCACAGGGCAAGGCCGCTCAGCAGGTGCGTTGCGCTGCCACGCGATGCGTTCGCAATTTAATTGTGAACACATTGCTTAGAGGATGACCCTTGGCTGCGCTGGCAGACGGTCCGGCGCCATCTTCTGTCTCACACACGCAGCCACCTTGAAAAATGGTCTGGACACGCCTACGTTATCCATGCCACGCCCACCAAATGCCGCGGCCCCGCCCCCGATGCCTGGAGCTGTCACCCATGATGCGATAGCATATTCCGGAAAGCGATTGCATCATGATAGCCTGCGCACGCGCACTGCAGACGGTGCACGTGCGCAGACCCTCTGGATGCGGCCGCTGCTTATAAACCAGGTCTGAATATGGCCCACAGTGCCAGATTTTGTGGCAGGAATGTGATCTGGGGTTACAGCCCAACCCTAACCATCCCCGGTGGTGCCTAGCCCAAACCTCCTCCCTGCAGCCTAAACCTATTCCGAGTAGTGTCGGGATTTCAGCGTCGGTATGTCGACTGCCGGGATCCTGACTGGCGGGATACAGACCTGATCACTGCTGTGCGTTTTCGCACAGCGGACGATCATGTCCAAACTGCGCATGCGTATGCACCGCAATGCGCAAGCGCGTCACGCGGGTACAAAGCGGACCACCGCTCAGCGATGGGTTTGTGCTACAGATCCGTTCGCACGGGCGATTGCAAGGAGATTGACAGGAAGAAGACATTTGTGGGTGTCAACTGACCGTTTTCAGGGAGTGTCTGGAAAAATGCAGGCTTGTCCAAGCGTTTGCAGGGAGGGTTCCTGACGTCAATTCCGGTCCCGGACAGGCTGATGTGATCGCAGCGGCTGAGTAAGTCCTGGGCTGCGCAGAGACTGTACAAAATCTGTTTCTACAGCTCTGCTACACATGTGATCGCACATTGCACAGCGAAAATACACTCCCCTATGGGCGGCAACTATCTGATCGCAGCAGTGCAAAACTCGCGTGCTAGCGATCAGGTCTGAATTGAGCCCCATATCCCAAATAGACCCCTATGTATGAAGGAGAAAGCAGACTATTGCTCATCTGCTATGTTGAAATAAATTTGACAGAATTGTCTTGGCTTTTAAGCATGTTTATCAATATATAGCATTTATACATAGTAATCCTTGTTTAATTAACAATGTATCATAATGTAATGACCAGCTTCATATAATGAGAGTAACAGTATTCAGTATACTATAAATGGAAAGACACCCGTTGGTAATTAGGTAGAATATAATATAGAGGGAACCGTGTAACAGCAGATGGTGACTGCATATTGTATTGATACGACACAGACACATTATAATGACTTGGCAGTGCATAAAAAACCCCATACAACATTTGAATAGATTTATAAAATAACACGTTCCCTGACAAACTACCAGGAATAAATGTCAATAGTAAGATGAAATCTAGGCAGCAAGAAATCCAATTTATACAAATGTTTTGAACTTATAAAGGCATGAAGGGGAACCAGGGAATTATGTTGAAGTGGCAGAAGGAGATAATAGGTGGGAAGCGTAAATTTGATAGGTATCTGGCAAGGACTGACGAGGGAGTTGTTAAATAAGATTATTGTGGATCAAAGGAAAACAGAGGCAGTTTGGTGACAAATGGTCCCTTTAATAGTGACTGACATATGATTTCTTTCTTAATACCTGGAACTTGTGTACTGTAGAAACATGATATAGCACAAAAAAAATATGCTTGTCAAATTCTATTTAAAGCTACACTTCCCCCAAGGAAAATATTTTCCTAATGTACCTCCTCCCGGTAGCCAGAGCCCTGTGAGGATGCTGCGTGCCACCATTTTTCCTGGGACTCTGTCGGGTTAATACAGAACTGGTGAATCAATAAAACTTGATAACTTTAAATGGTCTCTGAGATAGCATGTGACTGGTTGGATCAAGCAATGGGAACTCAGGAAATGGGAAAGGAGCAACTTAAGAAAATTATATTCAATGTGGTAATAAGTCCTTAAAGTGGTCCCGCCACATAATTTCCAACTGTCCCGCTTTAAGCAGGATAGTCCCTCTTTCCCGCTAAGGCCAGCTGTTTCCTGATCCAGCCAGCAGCAGGGGATGAATGTTCCATTCACTGTTGTTTTGTAACAAAGCAGCTGTGAACAGGTGACCCATATGCTAATTGTGTTTTCAGGGTGAGGGAACGTGCCGAAGGTCGGAACAGCACACCGGAAGCCCAGGTTACAGCTTCGTGGCGCATGGTCACCCCCATTTTCATTTCTGCGCTGGTGTGCCAGCACTTTTCCTGAGTCCACAAATTAAGGCGGTTTGCTATTACTTGCCAACTCTATCTTGTTGTCAGGAAGACTCCCTGAAATAGTAGCAATCTCCCTGAAGAGTCAAGCAATCTCCCTGATTACACCTTACCCCCATTATGTAGCTGTTAGACACTTGGGGGGAAAAAGGAAATCAGAGACTTACTGTATATATTCAAATGGGATCAACGGTACCATTTCCCTGAACTGGTTATAAGGCACAATGGCCCAGATTTATCATGCCTTGGAAAGTGATAACTTGCACGGTAATAAAGTATCAACCAATCAGCTCCTGTCATTTTTCAAACACAGCCTGTAACATGGCAGTTAGGAGCTGGTTGGTTGGTACTTTATAACCCTGCAATTTATCACTCTCCGAGGCTTGATAAATCTAGGCCAATACATGATAAAGCTCTGAAAAGTATCAGTGTCTTTTTTCATCAACAAGTAGATCTTACTGACTGATTTGGATGTAAATAATTTTTATGACACGTCTCTCAGATGTAGCAACACACGTCTACTTTAACACCGCGCTATCGGTGTTGCTTTCACAATCTCTCTGAAATGCTTACGACGATCCAGGCAGAGCTCTGCTTCCCAGAGTTAGCAGCCCCTCCAACTAGGTGTAATGCCATGGGTTTATGGGGAGGGGCTTGCACAGGGCGCACTGCCGCCCTGTTATGTTGCTGTATCCTACACACAGTGAAGGCATCCACTCTATATCCTGTGTACCCTGTATGCATAAAAATATAATATCTCATTACGACATTGTTCAAGATTCATTGGCTGTATTAAATGACGTAGGAATAAGGAGATTTATGGTAAGACTTACCATTGTTAAATCTCTTTCTGCGAGGTACACTGGATTCCACAGGGAATAACATCGGGGTGTAGAGAGGGATCTTGATCCAAGGCACCAACAGGCTAAAGCTTTGACTGTTCCCAGGATGCACTGCACCGCCTCCTCTATATCCCCGCCTCCAGGCTCTGGGGCTCAGTTTTGTTAACCAGTCCAATGCAGTAGCAGGTAAAAGAGACAATAGTAGTTAGTAGCCACATAGAACCACATTCTCGCGACAGGATAAGGTACCAGCGGCTAATGCCATACAAACCCAAAGAAGCTAAGTGTGTCAGGGTGGGTGCCCTGTGGAATCCAGTGTACCTCGCAGAAAGACATTTAACAATGGTTAGTCTTACCATAAATCTCCTTTTCTGCAGCGGGGTACACTGGTATTCCACAGGGAATAACATCGGGAAAGTCCTAAAGCAGTTCCTCATGGGAGAGGACGCACTGTAGCGGGCACAAGAACCCGGCGTCCAAAGGAAGCATCCTGGGAGGCGGAAGTATCAAAGGCATAGAAACTGATGAACGTGTTCACTGAGGACCACGTAGCCGCCTTGCACAATTGTTCTAGGGACGCGCCATGGCGGACCGCCCAAGAAGGTCCAACAGACCGATTAGAATGAGCCTTGATAGTAGCAGGAGCTGGAAGTCCAGCCTATGCATAAGCTTGTGCAATCACCATTCTAATCCATCTGGCCAAGGTTTGCTTATTTGCAGGCCAGCCACATTTGTGAAAACCAAAAAGGACAAAGAGAGAATCAGATATCCTAAGTGTGACAGTTCATTTCACATATATACGGAGAGCCCGTACCACATCCAAAGACCGTTCTTTGGAGGACAAACCAGGAGCGATAAAGGCCGGAACCACAATCTCTTGGTTAAGGTGGAAATACGACACCACCTTAGGCAGATAACAAGGGCGAGTTCTAAGAGCCGCATGGTCAAGGTGAAAAATCAGAAAGGGTGGCCGACAAGATAAGGCACCCAAGCCTGAAACCTTTCTAGCACTCTTGTAGGGCATCCAGAACAACCGACAAATCCAAAGGAGCCACAGGAGGGACATAGGGAGGTTGAATCCGTAAAACACCCTGAATGAAAGTATGAACGTCAGGTAGCAACGCACTTTTTCTCTGAAACCATACCGACAAGGCTGAAATATGAACCTTGAGGGAGGCCAGACGAAGGCCTAAGTCCAGGCCCTGTTGCAGAAAAGCCAAAAGTTTGGCAGTACTGAATTTGTATGCGTCATAATTCTTAGCCGCACACCAGGTGAAGAATTCCAGACCTTACAATAAATCTGAGCCGAAGCTGGTTTATGGGCTTTCAACATAGTTTGAATGACCGCCTCAGAAAATCCTTTAGCCCTCAGGACTGAAGCTTCAAGAGCCACGCCGTCAAAGTCAGTCGGGACAGATCCTGGTAGACACTAGGGCCCTGAACGAGTATGTCTGGGAGTTGCGGAAGTAGAAGAGGACGCTCTATTGAGAGACCCTGCAGGTCTGAGAACAAATGCCGTCTAGGCCACGCTGGAGCGATTAGAAGTAGTATTCCTCCTTCTTGCTTGAACTTTCTTATTACCCTGGGCAGGAGTAACACCGGAGGGAACACATATAGCAGCCGAAAGTTCCATGGAATTGCCAGCGCGTCCACGAGCACTGCTTGAGGATCCCTTGTCCTTGCTCCGAAGACCGGAACCTTGTGATTGTGTCGAGATGCCATCAGGTCTACATCTGGTAGGCGCCACTTGTCCACTAGAAGTTGAAAGACATCCGGATGAAGACTACACTCTCCGGCGTGTATGTCCTGACGACTGAGGAAGTCCGCTTCCTAGTTGAGGACCCCCGGTATGAACACTGCCGATATGGCTGGCAGATGGCGTTCCGCCCATAGAACAATCTTTGACACTTCCGTCATTGCCATGCGTCTTTGAGTGCCGCCTTGATGATTTATGTACGCCACCATGGTGGTGTTGTCTGACTGTACTTGAACAGGCCTGTTCTGTACCAGAGGCAGAGCCAGTTTCAGAGCATTGAACACTGCCCGCAACTCCAGAATGTTTATCGGGAGGAGAGATTCCTCCCTGGTCCACCGACCCTGAAGAGAGTGTTGCTCCAACACCACGCCCCAACCCCGCAGACTGGCATCCGACATTAGGAGGACCCAGTTGGAGATCCAGAAGGGACGACCCCTGCTCAATCGTTGGTCCTGGAGCCAGCTCAGAGACAGACGAACTTCCGGAGTCAGGGAAATCATGTGAGACCTGATCCGGTGAGGCAGGCCGTTCCACTTGGAAAGGATTAACCGCTGCAGAGGGCGAGAATGAAATTGAGCATACTCTACCATGTCGAAAGCCGACACCATGAAGCCTAGTACTTGCATCGCCGAGTGTATCGACACACGTGGGCGAGATAGGAAGCATCTTATCCTGTCCTGAACTTTCAGGACCTTCTCCGGAGACAAGAGCAACCGTTGGTTGTGTGTGTCCAGTAACGCCCCCAGGTGCACCATGCTCTGAGCAGGGACCAGTGAGGACTTCTTCCAGTTGATGAGCCACCCGTGGGCTTGCAGGAATTGGACCATCAGTTCCAGATGACGGAGGAGAACCTCTGGGGAGTTCGCCAGGATCAACAAGTCATCCAGATACGGCAGGATCCTGATACCCTGACGGCAGCGAAGGGCCGTCATGACCGCCATGACCTTGGTGAAGATTTGCAAAGCCGTGGTCAGTCCAAAAGGCAAAGCCTGGAATTGATAATGTAGGTTACCAATAGCAAACCGCAGATATTGCTGATGCGACATGGCAATAGGTATATGTAAGTATGCATCCTGTATGTCCAGGGATACCATATAGTCCTTGGGTTCCAAGGCCAAAACAATAGAGCGAAGAGTTTCCATACGGAATTTGGATACCTTCACAAATTTGTTCAAAGACTTGAGGTTGAGAATGGGCCGGGACGATCCATTCGGTTTCGGACCGAGGAACAGCGTTGAATAGTACCCCCTGCCTCTCTGAGCCAGAGGCACCGGCACTATAACTCCTGTGTCCAGGAGGGATTGTACAACCAAATGTAGAGTTCTTGCTTTCAACAGATCCGAAGAGATATTTGTCGAGCAAAACTGGTGAGTGGGACATTTCTTGAAAGAGATGACGTATCTGTGAGTGATGACTTCCCTCACCCAGGCGTCTGAAGGGGTCTGTAACCATACCTGGGCAAACCACAGAAGTCGGCCTCCCACCCTGGGGTCCACCAGGGGGAGGCCCGCCCCATCATGCAGCTGGCTTGTCTGGTTTGGAAGCAGCCCAGGAACGTTTAAGTTTGGGCTTAGAGGTTTTGGAAGTGCGAGCCTGTTTCGGGTATGCCTGACCCTTTACTTGGAGGTCGAAAGGAACGAAAGGTGGTACTCTTAGCCTTCAGAGCCGAAGGATTAGTACTCGGCAGACATGCAGTTTTAGCAGACGCTAAGTCAGCAACAGTCTTGTTCAGATCTTTCCCAAAAAGGATGTTTCCCTTAAAAGGGATCACCTCCAAGGTCTTTTTAGAGTCCAGATCCACAGACCAGGACTACAACCACAGAATCCGGCGAGCCAGAATGGACGTAGTAGACGCTTTGGACGCCAGCACTCCGGCATCAGAGGCAGCCTCCTGAATGTAATGAGAGGCTGTGGTAATATATGAAAGACACTGTCTGGCATTATCAGAAAAATTCAGAGGTAGCTCCGCTTCAACTTCTTGAACCCAGGCTTCAATAGCTTTTGTAAACCAAGAAGCTGCTATAGTAGGTCTATGTACAGCACCCACAAGAGTGTAAATAGACTTCTATCAACCCTCCACACTCTTATCCGTCGGTTCCTTCAGAGAGGTGACGGTAGTGACAGGCAGAGTAGAAGACACCACCAGACGTGCGACATGTGAGTCCACCGGCGGCGGTGTTTCCCAATTTTTACTTAATTCTGCAGAGAGGGGATAACGAGCTAACATATTTTTAGACAGGGAGAATTTCTTTCCTGGAGACTCCCAGGATTCCTAACGTATGTCAACTAAATGGTCAGAATGTGGCAAAATTAATTTAGTAACCTTCTGACGTTTGAACTTATCAGGTTTCTTAGACGTATCTGGAGGTTCAGGTTCATCAGCCATCTGAAGAATCAGTTTGATAGTCTCCAAGAGGTCAGAAACATCCACATGTGTTGTAGATTCCCCATCAGAGGCATCTGCATCAGTGTCTGATGGGTCAGTATATACGCCATCTTCATCGGATGAAGTATCCGAAACATGTGTGGATTGTGAGGAAGAAACGGCCCACTTAGATGACCCTTTGGTCCTAGGAGGGAGTGGGTCAGGCTTTTGTTTGACCAGTCGACAGAGTATCCACCCATGGTGGATTTACAACGGGGACAATATGTAATTGTACAAGTACAGGAGGTCCCACAGGGGGCGCAAGTCTCGTTACTAGCGTAGTCAGTAAATTAGAAAAAGCAGCCCAAGGTGAGTCTTCGTGTGTCACTGGTGCTGCAGGCTGACCGAGGAGTACAGAACTCCCAATACCTGGACCCTCAGCTGGAATATTTTCCTCAGATAAATATGCGGCGTCAGCACTGCATGATGCAGAATCAGCCACGGATCTCCCACCCTGTGACGCAGACATTATTGGCGAATGTAGCTCTAGGGCGTAACAGTACAATATAGTCAGACACAGTACCCGACAAAAAACCCTGTGGAGTGTGATTGCAATGCAGATCACAAACAAAGGATTTAAGTGGTATAAGGTAACTGATATACACAGAGAAAAATACCAAACAGTATATCCTGTGAAATATATATATATAGGACCTGACGCACTTAGCCCCCTTCAGGGTACAGAATATAGGGATAGCAATATGTGTGAGATACACGGCATAGGAACCACACCGCAGCTATAGGCACACACAGTCACATGTACAATGCAGAAATTATTACAAACAACAATAAAACTGCACTGGACTAGCAATACTACGTAAAGCTATGTATGTATGTATACAGATATGACAATGCACAGTAAATACTGGATGTATATCACAGAATACTTGTACTAAATATTCCTGTAGTTATGCACTTGTTCTTAACTAACACTGTCTAAACCACATGTAGAATACTTAAGCGTCCTGTAAATGCACAGCGCTGATGAGGCAGGCGGCTTTACAGAGGAGACATTGCCCAGCAGTCCCAGAATCAGCGCAGCTCTGTGTAATGGCGCCCAAACGCTGACAGGGAGTGAGGGAGATCCGCTCTAGATGGCGCCTGGGGCTGGGGGAGGATCTACAGGTCAGAGCCATATCCCCTCTGCTGGACTTCACCACCAGGTACTATGGAGCCTGTACTAAACCGATTTTAGTAAATCCGACCTGTGCTCCATGCCCTGGTGGATTTAGTGGGGTCCCTGCATGGCCACAGAGTCCACGGCAGCAGCGTGGTCTGCCTCCGGAGACCGCAACCGGATCGCAATTTCGGCGGGTCCCACCTGGGGGACCCTCTTACCTCCTCTCTATTGTGCGGCCACGCGATCCAGGAGAGCAGCGGCGGTATGTGTGCCTGATGAGACCGGAGCGCCTCCGCTGTAAGTACCCGGCATCCAGGGTGCGAGAGTATACAGCGCTGCTGAGGGATGTGTGGGAGCCGCAGCATGATATCATACCTCACAACATTGAATTCTCCTGAGTCGGGACACTCGCACGATCCCTGAAAAGGGGTGTGACCTCGGGTGGGAGGGGCGTGGCTATGACATAGTGGGCGTGGGCGTGCTCCAAGGACCCTTTTTCAGTAGTTTTGGGAGCGTGCCCAGCGCTCCCTGAGCAGCTGGGCAGCCCCCGGTTCACTCCCCGCACTGAAAGCATCTATTCAGAGATCACTCGCTGCTTTGCAGAGCAGCGGGTGATCCAAGGCTCCCCCAACTGCCCCCCCCCCCCCCCCCCCGCCCGCGGGACACTGTGACCCGCGGTAGGGACAGCGAGACAGTGTCCAAATAGCGGGACTGTCCCGCTAAAATTGGGACAGTTGGGAGGTATGCGATATGTCAGCATGACATAAGCACCAAGTACCTATGCTGCGGCGCTTGAAGTCTACTTTCTTGTCAGAAAAACTCTTTTCAGGGCTGCCTAACGCAGCCCACCCTGTTAGCTACCTGCACTGCAGGCACCAACTTACAAACTGAGCTCCAGTTCCTGGAGGCGGGGATATAGAGGAGGCGGTGCAGTGCATCCTGGGAACAGTCAAGGCTTTAGCCTGTTGGTGCCTCGGATCAAGATCCAACTCTACACCCTGATGTTATTCCCTGTGGAATACCAGTGTACCCCGCTGCAGAAATCATGCTAAAGATCCAAAGTGGCATGGACATTAATGGCAGTTTACCATGGAAAGCCAGTACCGTACCATTTTTCATAAGGGACAGTAGCAAATTAATAAACTGGTCAAGAAAGTGTGAATTCATGCACACAAAGCTGTTACTATGGAAACCAGAATGGACGGAGAGCAGTGCAATGACATTTTCTGCTTTGTTGCGCACCAGCCAGTTATGTTGGCATTCATGATCTGCAAGGCCTGCCTAATTACATTACAAACGGACATCATTTAAGGGTTTGGATGCTTGTTGCATTATATTTACAGGGTCTGCTATCAGTGGTACAATCCCAGCACCACTCTTTAGTTCTATATTATGGGTGTAGATAGAAGGACATAAATATGGTTGCGTAAAAAACGATCTGCCAGGTTACAACAAGGAGAATTCAAAACCAGGATGTTTTGGATCGACAGTACCTTACTGGATTAGAGCTTATTGCCTTCTGCTTGAAAAGCCCCAGTGTATTATGCTGTTGTGTCCCAGACACAGTGTCGGACCTACATTTTCTGGGTCCTGTAGCTTGAACCTTATTTGGGGGCCCCTTCGCAACCAGCAACAACAGGACAACTTCCAACAAGGTCCAAAGGGCATTGCTGCCCTTGCAAGGACTGCCCTTGCATGGACCTCGAGGCCCAAATGCATACCTCCCAACATTGAATCCTGTGGAAGAGGGACATCAGCACGGCGAAGTCGCGCCCGGTTTTGGAAAGGGTGCGTGGCCTGAGAAAAGGGGCGTGCCTTCACGGGATTGCCACGATCGCGAGCCACGCCACCCGTTTTCGTCACTGATGGGGTATGCCCAGCGCTCTCTGAGCTGCTGGCATGCCCCCTCTCCTTCTGTCCTCAGTGAATAGACACTGCGCATACGCACAGTGTCTATTCACCGCTGCTCTGCTAAGCAGAGCAGCAGAGACAGGAGCCTCCCAACTGCATCTCCCACCCCACTGCGGGACACTGCGGCCCGCGGGTGGGACAGCGGGATAGTCCCCCAAAAAACGGGACTGTCCCGCGAAAATCGGGGCAGTTGGGAGGTATGCCAAATGGCGAAGAATGGGGTGGTGGGGTGGAGTCCTTAAAAATGGGCTATACAGATAGCCCCTTCCCACAAGTCTGTGGGGACAGGTCAGGTAGCTGGCACAGTGAGAGAGTCTGCGGGGGCAGATGCGGTGGGTGATGGGGTGAGAGTATCTGCTGGACTGATGTGGTGGTTGGCAGGGTGAGAGTCTGTAGAGGAGCTATGGTTAGAGAACCCTGGCCCCTTTAATGTCTACCTCTCACAGCATGCCCCCTTCAATTATCACCTAACAGCACCCCCTTTCAATAATCACCTCACAGGCACCCCCCCTTTCAATAACCGCCTCACAGAACCCCCACCTCATTAATCCCCTCACAGCACCCCCCCCCCCTCTTGAATAAACACCTCTCAGCACATACCACTCACCACCAGCAAAAAGGAGATTTATGGTAGACTTACCATAGTTAAATCTCTTTCTGCGAGGTACACTAGATTCCACAGGGAATAACATCGGGGTGTAGAGTTGGATCTTGATCTGAGGCACCAACAGGCTAAAGCTTTGACTGTTCCCAGGATGCATTGCACCTCCTCTATAACCCCTCCTCCAGGCACTGGAGCTCAGTTTCGTTAACCAGTCCAATGTAGTAGCAGGCAAAAGAGACGGTAGATGTTAGTCACATAGAACTACATTCTCATGACAGGAAAAGGGACTAGCGGCTAATGCCATACAAACCCAAAGAAGCTAAGTGCGTCAGGGTGGGCGCCCTGTGGAATCCAGTGTACCTCACAGAAAGAGATTTAACTATGGTAAGTCTACCATAAATTTCCTTTTCTGCAGCGGAGTTATTCCACAGGGAATAACATTGGGAATGTCCTAAAGCAGTTCCTCATGGGAGAGGACGCACTGTAGCGGGTAAAAGAACCCAGCGTCCAAAGGAAGCATCCTGGGAGGCGGAAATATCAAAGGCATAGAACCTGATGAACGTGTTCACTGAGGACCACGTAGCCGCCTTGCACAATTGTTTAGCGGACGCGCCACGGCGAGCTGCCCAAGAAGGTCCAACAGACCGAGTAGAATGGGCCTTGATAGCAGCAGGAGCTGGTAGACCAGTCTGCGCATAAGCTTGTGCAATCACCATTCTAATCTATCTGGCCAAGGTTTGCTTATTCGCAGGCCAGCCATGTTTGTGAAAACCAAAAAGTACAAAAAAGGGTATCTGACCTCCTGATGGAGGCCGTCCTCTCTATGTAAATACGGAGAGCCCATACCACATCCAAAGACCGCTCTTTGGAGAGCAAACCAGAAGAGATAAAGGCCGGAACCACAATATCTTGGTTAAGATGAAAAGATGAGACCACCTTAGGTAGATAACCAGGACGAGTTCGAAGAACTGCCCGGTCACGGTGAAAAATCAGAAAGGAGACAGGACAAGGCACCTAAGTCGGACACCCTGCTAGCAGAGGCAATAGCCAGTAAAAACCCGACCTTAAGTGTAAGACATTTAAGATCCACAGACTCAAGAGGTTCAAATGGAGACTCTTGTAGGGCATTTAAGACAACAGACAGATCCCATGGAGCCACAGGAAGGACATAGGGAGGCTGAATCCATAAGACGCCCTGAGTGAAAGTATGAACGTCAGGAATAGATGCAATTTTCCTTTGAAACCAAACCGACAAGGCAGATATATGAACCTTGAGGGAGGCCAGACGAAGGCCTAAGTCTAGGCCTTGTTGCAGAAAAGCCAAAAGTCTGGCAGTTCTGATTTTGTAAGCATCGTAATTCTTAGCAGCACACCGCTGCAGTAAGAGTTTCTGCCCCTGTAATAAATCCACGCAGAAGCTGGTTTGCGGGCCTTTAACATAGTTTGAATAACCACCTCGGAGAATCCCTTGGCCTTCAGGAGTGAAGCTTCAAGAGCCACTCCATCAAAGCCAGTCTGGCCAGGTCCGGATCGACACAAGGGCCCTGATCGAGGAGGTCTGGGCATTGAGGAAGTAGAAGAGGACGCTCTATCAATAGACCCTGCAGGTCTGAGAAACAATGCCGTCTGGGCCACGCCGGAGCGACTAGAAGTAGTATTCCTCTTTCTTGCTTGAACTTCCGTAGAACCCTTGGCAGGAGTGACACTGGAGGGAACACGTATGGCAGCCGAAAGTTCCATGGAATTGCCAGTGCGTCCACGAACGCTGCTTGAGGATCCCTTGTCCTTGATCCAAAGACCGGAACCTTGTGATTGTGTCGAGACGCCATCAGGTCTACATCTGGTAGGCCCCACTTTTCCACCAGGAGTTGAAAGACTTCCGGATGACGACTCCACTCTCCGGCATGAACCTCCTGACGACTGAGGAAATCCGCTTCCCAGTTGAGGACTACGGGTATGAACACTGCCGATATTGCTGGCAGATGGCGTTCCGCCCAACGGAGGATTTTTTATACTTCCAGCATTGCCATGCGGCTTTGAGTGTCGCCTTGATTATTTACGTACGCCACCATGGCGGCATTGTCTGATTGTGCTTGAAAAGGTCTGTTCTGTGCTAGAGGCAGGGCCAGTGTCAACGCATTGAACACTGCCCGCAATTCCAGAATGTTTATCGGGAGGAGAGATTCCTCCCTGGTCCACTGACCCTGGAGAGAGTGTTTCTCCAACACCGTGCCGCAACCCTGCAGACTGGCATCCGTTGTCAGGAGGACCCAGTTGGAGATCCACAAGGGACGGCCCCTGCTCAACTGTTGGACCTGTAGCCACCAGCTTAGTGACAAACGAACCTTGGGAGTCAAGGAGATCATTTGAGACCTGATCCGATGAGGCAGGCCATCCAACTTGGAAAGGATTAACCTCTGCAGAGGGCGAAAGTGAAATTAAGCGTAATCTACCATGTCGAAAGCCGACACCATGAAGCCTAGTACTTGCATCGCCGAGTGTATCGACACTCTTGGGCGAGAGAGGAAATATCTGATCCTGTCCTGAAGTTTCAGGGCTTTCTCTGGAGACAGAAACAATCATTGGCTGAGTGTGTCCAGTAGTGCCCCCAGGTGCACCATGCTCCGAGCAGGGACCAGCAAGGACTTTTTTCAGTTGATGAGCCTTTTGTGGGCTAGAAGGAATTGGACCGTCAGTTCCATATGACTGAGGAGAACCTCTTGGGAGTTTGCCAGGATCAGCAATTCATCCAGATACGGCAGGATCCTGATTCCCTGACGACGGAGATGAGCCGTCGTCACGGCCATTACCTTGGTGAAAATCTGAGGGGCCGTTGTCAATCCAAATGGCAGGGCCTGGAATTGATAATGTAGGTTGCCAATAGCAAACCGCAGATACTGCCGATGCGACATGGCAATAGGAATATGCAGGTAAGCATCCTGTATGTCCAGGGATATCATATAGTCTTCGGGTTCCATGGCCAGTACAATAGAGTGCAGAGTTTCATTATGGAATTTGGACACTCTCACAAATTTGTTCAATGATTTGAGGTTGAGTATAGGCCGGAAGGTCCCATTTGGCTTCAGAACTAGAAACAGGGTCGAATAGTATCCCCTGCCTCCCTGAGACAGAGGTACCGGCACTACCACTCCTGTATCCAGGAGGGATTGTACAACCAAGTGTAGAGCTTGCGCTTTTAACGGATCCGCAGGGAAAACCGTTGTGCAAAACTGGCGAGGGGGACGTCTCTTGAAAAAGATTGCGTACCCATGAGAGACAACTTCTCGCACCCAGGCGTCTGAAGTAGTCTTTAACCAGGCGTGGGCGAACTGCAGAAGTCAGCCTCCCACCCTGGGGTCCCC
Organism: Pseudophryne corroboree; assembly: GCF_028390025.1. NCBI lineage: Eukaryota > Metazoa > Chordata > Amphibia > Anura > Myobatrachidae > Pseudophryne > Pseudophryne corroboree. The sequence continues at coordinate 78,603,415 of NC_086451.1, forward strand.
CAGGGGGAGGCCCGCCCCATTATGCAGCAGGCTTGTTTAGATTTAGGCTTAGTGGTTTTGGAAGCACGAACCTGTCGCTGATACGCTTGACCCTTTGCCTTCCCTGGAGGTCGAAAGGAACGAAAGGTGGTACTCTTAGCCTTAGGAGCAGAAGGATTAGTATTTGGGAGACATGCAGTCTTGGCAGTAGCCATGTCAGTTATGATCTTGTTCAGATCCTCCCCAAATAGGATGACTCCTTTAAAAGGGAGTCCAGGTCCAACTTCCAGGACCTCAATCACATAATTCGACGAGCCAGGATAGACGTAGTAGATGCCTTGGCCACCATTACACCTGCATCAGAGGCCACCTCCTGAATATACTGGGATGCTGTGGTAATGTCAGACAAATATTGTCTGGTAGCATCAGAAAAATCCTGAGGAAGCTCATTCTCAATTGCCTGAACCCATGCTTCAGTTCCTTTCGCAGCCTAGGAGGCTGCAATAGTGGGTTTATTTACAGCACCTGTAAGTGAGTAAATAGACTTCAGGCATCCCTCCACACCCTTATCCGTCGGTTCTCTCAGTGAAGTGACAGTGGTGACAAGCAGAGTAGATGACACCACCAGACAGGCGACATGAGAGTCCACCGGCGGTGGAGTTTCCCACTTGTTACTCAACTCCGCAGGGATAGGATAATGAGCTAGCATCTTTTTAGACAGGGAAAATTTCTTTCCTGGAGACGACCAGGATTCTTGACGTATGTTAATTAAATGGTCAGAATGTGGTAAGACTACTTTAGCAACCTTCTGACGTTTGAACGTATCAGTATCTTAGACGCAGGGGAAGGCTCAATGTCATCATCTGTGTGAAGAATTAGCTTAATAGCCTACACTAGGTTAGGAACATCAACCTGGGTTGTAGATTCCTCATCAGAAGCAACTGTATCAGTGTCTGATGGATCAGTATATTCCCCATCCTCATTGGAAGAATCATTCAAAATATTAGTGGATTGTGAGGAAGAAATGGCCCGTTTAGATGACCCCTTGGCCCCAGATGGGTGTGGGATAGATTTTTGTCTAACCAAAGATTGATTTAATTGTTGTAATTGGGTAGACAGAGTATCCGCCCAGGGCGGATTAACTACAGGGACAATATGTGGCTGCAATGGCACAGGAGGTCCTACAGGGAACATAAGACAAGTGTAGTCAGCATACTTGAGAACGCTGCCCAAGGTGGGTCCTGATTGGCCACAAGTGCTACAGGTTGGATGTATGGCGCTCAGCACCTGAACCAGCAGCTAAAACTTCTCCCTTAGGTAAATCCGTGGCGCCAGTACTGCAAGATGCAGAAGCGTCCGCGGATTTCCCGCCCTGTGTGGCAGACATTATAAGGAATGTAACCCTAGGGCGTAACAGTACATTATAGCCTGACAAACACAATACCTGCAAATAACCCCCTATGTAATGTGACAGTAAACACAGGACACAGAACAGAGGATTTAAGCGGTATGAGGTGACTGAAAAAAACACAGGAAAAATACCAAATTGTATATTCTGTGTGACAGAATAGGCACACTCATCACGTACAAACACCACACAGATGGCCTCCGTGCGGGTGCTTGTTCTGAAATGCGTATGAATACTCACAAGCTACGTATAATCGCTCACGCGGTCTTGCGTATTAGCACGTGGTATGAGTAAATACGGTAACATACGCATTCGCACAGAAAAGCCACAAAAGCCATATTCAATATTTTATCCATATAGTGCATAATTCACACACAGTCTGTACATCCTTCAATAGCAAGTTACTGTGCACACACAAATTAATCAAACCACTCATACGCATAGAAAGGTGATTCACAAACAGTCTCTTGAATGTATCAGACTGTATTGTTTACGCAAAGCTTTGTAATCATGGAACATGGACCCTGGTCTATGGGAAAGGTAAATACCATTGTTTGCCCCCATTGTTCTAGAGTTGTCCAGTATCTGTTGAAGACAGCAGATACTGGACTGTCATTGTTTTACTAGAAGCCAGGACAAACAAGAAGACAATATGCTACACAAAACACAAGCCAGAAACCTTGCTTGTACAATAACTTGGAAAAAACCCGATTAGCATCTTACAAAAGCACATACCAGACATATATATATCAGAGGTATAACATTTATAGTCTAAACTCATGGTAATATATGTATACTTCATAACTAATTGTAATAGCAGGAATGTATGTGTATATATGTATATATATGTGTGTATATATATGTGTGTGTATATATATATATATATATATATATATATCGAGGATGGAAATGGATATCATGTGTGGGATCATATTGTTCAGGGTCACATAATCAGTAATCCGGTGGGTATGAGGATATTGTCGCATATTGCAGCAATAAGTTATTAGTAATTCCAGATTTATGTATGATTAATGTGTTGGGTTTAACTGGTCATGGGGGGGGGGGGGACACACAGATGTAAACAACAGTAATCACATCTCAAGACTTAGCTATCGCCCACCGCTTGAGCTGACCAATGATCCCCAGTGCACGGGATATGTCCCACCCCCGAACCAATGGAAGAAGAGCATACAGTTTCTATTGTTTCATGCTTTGGAATATTGTATACAAGCCAAGCCTCCTGGCCGGTCAGACACATTCTCTGAAGGTCGTCTTTCCAGATAGACTGAGGACCGGAACTGGGTGGCGCTGGCGAACAAACATATGTATCATTGATTGTAGCCTGTATCTCTTATGTAATTGTATTATTGTTGTAACCCCCTGTTTAGTAAATAACTGTTGGTGGGTCGGATCCCAACATTTTTAATACAATTGGTGTCGTGTTCCTTTCCTGCTAGGGGTTATAAAGTGTATTCCGCCTCAAGTGTAGCTACTCCGTGCTTACAGCGTGACGGCGTGCTTACGCAACGTGTACGCATCTGTTAGGGGTTTCACACACACACGCTTACCGGTCGCAGCGGCCTGAACAGATATATATTTAAGGTATTGCTTTACTTCCTATAAGTTAATCAGCATTAACAATATGTATATATATGTATATATATATATATCTATATGGGACCCTGATGCACCTAGCCCCTTAGGGTCAGAATATAGTGATAGCAATATGCGATACAGGAGAATGGAATCCCACACAACAGCTACAGGCACACTCAGTCACAGGTACAATGCAGAACTTATTACATATAAACAATAAAACTGCACTGGACTAGTAATTTACATATAACTATGTATGAGTATAGATATAACAATGCACAGTAGATACTGGATGTATATCACAGAATACTTGTACCAAATATTCCGATAGCAGTACACTTGTTTTTAACACTGTCTAAAATTACATGTAGACTACTTAAGTGTCTGTAAAAGCACAGCGCTGATGAGGCAGGCGGCTTTACAGAGGAGACAGAGCCCTGCAGTCCCGGAGATCAGCCCAGCTAGTAGTGAAGATGGCGCCAAAATCTCAGTTAGGGAGTGAGGGAGAGTGAAATGCAGCTCCAAGGCAGGAACACCAGCAGTAGATGGCGTCCGGAACTGGGGGAGGGGCTACAGGTCAGTGCCTTATCCCTTATGCTGGTCCTCATGACCGGGTACTGTGGAGCCTATAACAAACGGGTTTTAGTAAATCCGACCTGTGCTCCCTTGCCCTGGTGTATATAGTGGAGTCCCTGTGCAGTACAGTGTCCACGCCAGCGGCACAGTCCATCTCCTGGGACCGCAAGCGGATTGCGATTTACCGGCGTGTCCCACCTGGGGGACCCTCTTACCTCCTCCCTGATGTGCAGCCACGCGATCCAGGATAGAGTCAGCGGTGTGTGCCTGAAGTCCGGTGCGCCTCCGCCGCAAGTACCTGGGAACCAGGCGGCGGGAGTATGCAGCGCTGCTGGGGAGGAAATGTCAGACTGACATAAAAGTGCTGCGGTCCTTGAAGTCTTTAAAAAGCTCTTTTCAGGGCTGCCTAGCGCAGCCCCACCTGTTAGCTGTCTGCTCTGCAGGCACCAACTTACAAACTGAGCTCCAGTGCCTGGGGGCGGGGTTATAGAGGAGGCGGTGCAATTCATCCTGGGAACAGTCAAAGCTTTAGCCTGTTGGTGCCACGGATCAAGATCCAACTCTACACCCCGATGTTATTCCCTGTGGAATACCAGTGTACCCCGCTGCAGAAATGACCTTATTAGACTCCTCCTTTTCTGAGTCCCTCTCACATTTTATTGCTCCCAACTCCTTCCTAGGACAGACCCTATTAGTCTCCGCCATTCCTGGGAATGTCACAAAGAGAAGCTCTGCAGGCTGTCGGGAATTGTAGTTTAAAATGGATACATGTTTCATGCTATTTACAGAGCCCAAATCACAGAGCGCCGCGCATCCAAGCTGTAATAGCAGCTATGCTGTACTAGATGCCTGGTTGTCATGGTTTTATTGGTGATGATCTATAACCATACAGTACATAAAACCAAGAGGTTAAAATGGGCCCCTCCGGAATGAAGGGCCCTGAAGCTTAAGCTTCATTAGTTTCATAGTAGATCTGCCTCTGTCCATCTCAGTCATGTTATAGCCATCGGCTGGTAGTGCTTCCATAGAAGTGCTCACATAAAAGTGTTATAATATTAGCGTTATACCTGCTGTTATCAATTGTGAACTGACTTCTCATCACTCCGTCTCCTTCTTATTAACAGGTACATTGGGGGTCATTCCGAGTTGTTCGCTCGCAAGCGGATTTTTGCAGATTTGCTCATGCTAAGCCGCCGCCTACTGGGAGTGAATCTTAGCATCTTAAAATTGCGAACGATGTATTCGCAATATTGCGATTACACACCTCGTAGCAGTTTCTGAGTAGCTTCAGACTTACTCGGCATCTGCGATCATTTCACTGCTTGTCGTTCCTGGTTTGACGTCACAAACACACCCAGCGTTCGCCCAGACACTCCCCCGTTTCTCCAGCCACTCCTGCGTTTTTTCCGGAAACGGTAGCGTTTTTTCCCACACGCCCATAAAACGGCCTGTTTCCGCCCAGTAACACCCATTTCCTGTCAATCACATTACGATCACCAGAACGATGAAAATGCCGTGAGTAAAATTCCTAAGTGCATAGCAAATTTACTTGGCGCAGTAGCAGTGCGGACATTGCGCATGCGCATTAAGCGGAAAATCGCTGCGATGCGAAGATTTTTACCAAGCGAACAACTCGGAATGACCCCCATTGAACTATCATTACTACCATTGAATGCAAATGAAATAAGATTGTATGGCATAGCTGTGTTGTATTACATAGGTACATTGGCCCTCATTCCGAGTTGTTCGCTCACTAGCTGCTTTTAGCAGCAATGCAAACGCTAGGCCGCCGCCCTCTGGGAGTGTATCTTAGCTTAGCAGAAGTGCGATCGAAAGATTAGCAGAACTGCACAGGAAAAATTTCATGCCGTTTCTGAGTAGCTCCAGACCTACTCCTATCTTGCGATGACTGCAGTCTGTTTAGTTCCTGGTTTGACGTCACAAACATACCCTGCGTTCGGCCAGCCACTCCCCTGTTTCTCCAGCCACTCCTGTGTTTTTTCCTGGCACGCCTGCGTTTTTTAGCACACTCCTTGAAAATGAGTTGCCGTCCAGAAACACCCACTTCCTGTCAATCATACTACGAACACTCGAGCCAATGGCGCACCCAGGGGGGTTTCCGAGCACCCAGAAACCCCCCTCCACCCAAAAAAAAAATATATATATATATATTTTTATTTTTATTTTATTTTTTTGCTGCATGAGTATTATTAATGGCTGTCTATCGTCCTCTGCAGCCTGCTGTCTTCCTGGTGGCACTTGTAAGTGCTTAATAAAAGTTTACTTTATTTTAATTATAGTATATACAGTATATATCCATGTATGTATATATATATATATATATATATATCCAATGAATCCACACTCACTGCTGCAAATTACATCATGGGCGGTGCTCCATAGAGGGCTCTCAGATAGTCCAAAATATATCCAAGAAGAGTACAGGCACTCACCACTTCCTTGATGATAATGAATTTATTATACCTCACAGGTGTATCTCACATAGAGATGAACGACAGCATGTCAGCAAAAATGTCGACGTTTCAGCTCCATCCGAGCCTTTGTCAAGATAGACAAAATCACATCAGGTTAACACCCAGCAGCCTGATGTGATTTTGTCTGTCTTGACAAAGGCTCGGGAGATGGCAACCTGGTAATCTGGTCTTGACAAAGGCTCTGCTGTGAGCCGAAACGTTGACCTTCTGTTTGTGAGTATGTGCTGTCTGGATTAAAATCTATCAATTTCACCCTGGAGAAGTCTGGTGAGTGCATCCTTATTTGTGCACATGTATCGTGGAACTTTGTTCTGACAGGACCTGTTCCTGGATTTTGCACCCCAGCAACTGTGATTATTAACGACATGTGAGTGCGGCTATTCTACAATGGATATATATATATATATATATATATATATATATGTGTGCATATACGGTATATATATATATATGTGTGTGTAGATATGTGTGTATGTATATATATATATATATATATATATAGTTTCAAAGAAAGAGGACGGCACTCACAGGATTTTGAATATGACGTTTGTAATCCACAAAAGTATCAAAGCATTATCGACGTTTCGGTGACGCAGCACCGTCTTCAGGATATATAACCATAAACAAATGTGACCAAGACACACTATACAGATATACAGACACACTAGTTTTACGGACCCAGCATATACTGGGTCACCTCAGTCCCCACCCCCGTGATTGGCTCCACCCAGTTCTGGAAACCACTGCGAGCGACTGAAAAACGTCGCTCGAGCTGATGTAAAACTGCAAACTTTTGTGTGAAAGTACTTAGTGCATGCGCATAAATGCCGTTTTTTTACCTGATCGCTGCGCTGCGAAAACGGCAGCGAGCGATCAACTCGGAATGAGGGCCCTTGAACTATCATTACTAGCATCGAATGCAAATGAAATAGGATTGTATGGCATAGCTGTGTTGTATTACATAGGTACATTGAACTATCATTACTACCATCGGATGCAAATTAAATAGGATTGTATGACATAGATGTGTTGTATTACATAGGTACATTGAACTATCATTACTAGCATCGAATGCAAATGAAATAGGATTGTATGACATAGCTGTGTTGTATTACATAGGTACATTGAACTATCATTACTACCATCGGATGCAAATTAAATAGGATTGTATGGCATTGCTGTGTTGTATTACATAGGTACATTGAACTATCATTACTACCATCGGATGCAAATGAAATAGGATTGTATGGCATTGCTGTGTTGTATTACATAGGTACATTGAACTATCATTACTACCATCGGATGCAAATGAAATAGGATTGTATGGCAAAGCTGTGTTGTATTACATAGCTACATTGAAAAAGTTTTCTAGAAAAGTAGTGACAGTTTGAGTATTACTTCCCTCTACTCTCCTTGCTCAATCAGCTATGGAACACTAGTCCCAGTGGCTCATAACGGGATGCGTTTAACTTCCTGGCTATCGGTATCCCGGCGGTCAGGATACTGACGCTGGAATCCCGACAGCAGGTGACATGTTGGCGCTCCATCTCCTGACTTAGGATTGTGATAAATATGCCTGTAACCCTCTTTCTCTTATGTCCTAGAGGGTGCTGGGGACTTCGTAAGGACCATGGGGTATAGACGGGCTCCGCAGGAGACATGGGCACCTAAAATAACTTTTCCTATGGGTGTGCACTGGCTCCTCCCTCTATGCCCCTCCTCCAGACCTCAGTTAGATTCTGTGCCCAGAGGAGAAGGGTACACTGCAGAGAGCTCTCCTGAGTTTTCTGTGGAAAAATAATTTTGTTAGGTTTTTTATTTTCAGGGAGTCCTATTGGCAACAGGCTCCCTGCATCGTGGGACTGAGGGGAGAGAAGCAGACCTACTTAACTGATAGGCTCTGCTTCTTAGGCTACTGGACACCATGAGCTACAGAGGGAGTCGGAACACAGGTCTCACCCTGGGGTTCGTCCCGGAGCCGCGCCGCCGTCCTCCTCACAGATGCCGGAAGATAGAAGCCGGGTGAGTATGAGAAACAAGAAGACATCTCAGGCGGCAGAAGACTTCAGATCTTCATGAGGTAAGGCGCGCAGCGGTAAGCTGCGCGCCATTGCTCCCACACACAACACACAGACAGCACTGATGGGTGCAAGGCACAGGGGGGGGGGGGGGGCGCCCTGGGCAGCAATAAACCTCGTTTTTGGGCAATAAGGCGCTATTAGGCTGCGGAGGCAGCAAATAGATGATCCCCCGCCATTTTTGTGAAAATTGAAGAGGGACCGAAGCCCGCCGCTGGGGGGGCGGAGCTTGATCCCTCAGCACTAACCAGCGCCATTTTCTCCACAGTGCTGCATGAGAAACGCTGGCTCCCCGGACTCTCCCCTGCTGAACGCTTCAGAGGTTGGAAAAAAGAAAGGGGGGGCACATTGGCGCGCAGTGAGTGGGAAATTGGATATATATATAATATAAAAGCGCTATCTGGTTTTTCCAGTGTCATTTGGGCGCTGGGTGTGTGCTGGCAACTCTCTCTCTGTCTCTCCTAAGGGCCTGGTTGGGGTTTTGTCCCCTTATAGGTATATCCCTGTGTGTGGGGGGGGTCGGTACGTGCGTGTCGACATGTCTGAAGCGGAAGGCTTCTCCAAGGAGGAGGTAGAGCAGATGAGTGATGTGTCCCCGTCGGTAGTGCCGACTCAGGAATGGATGGACATGTGGCATATGTTGAATGCAAGTGTGACATCTTTACATAAGAGGCTAGATAGACAGGGCACACAGAGCACTGCGCCCCAGAGGCTTGCAGTCCGACCGTCCAAGAGACATTATTTGCCGTCTACACTACTACAGCCAAAAAGAAGAGATAATCAGGAAACTTCGTAACGCCGGTGACCTAGACTTCAACGGCTCACCTATCCAGGTCTTCCAGGACCTTTCTCGTCACACCCTACAGTCTAGACGTCAATTAAAACCACTAACAGATGCCCTCCGCAAAAACAACATCAAATACAGATGGGGATTTCCCTTCAGCATCACAGCAACTAATGATGGCCGGTCTGCAACGATCAAGACCCCTGAGGATGTAGCCCCCTTCTGCTCCACCCTATCTATTGACCCAGTACAGGTCCCCGAATGGCAATCCGTAGGCTCGAGGATTCGCCCCCCCCAACCCCCCCAGGCTGATATACCTTTCCAAACTGTGGGATCCCCCTCAGCAGCACAGAAACGGAATCGCTCCCTTCCGTCCCCGTCATCTTCATCATCCTACTCGGCTACGAAGACCTAATCACCCCACCTTTGGAGTGGCATCTTTTTCTCACTACCCACGTTTGATTGGAATAAAGAGGACTGCTTCAATATGTCGAGTCACTGCGGGAGGGACCACGGCTCCTACAGAAAAACTCCCTCCCTTGAGGCACCCTGAGGTTGAGGGACACGATGCCTCTCGGATCACCGTCTCTATGTTTGATAGTCACATCATGCCCGAGGGACCTGGTCATCTCAGTTCCCCGAATAGAGGGAGACAGAAGCAACTTTGTCACGGTCTCGACTGCATTACCATAGTTCGGTTACAGTATTGCCCTTATTGTTGCGACATGCAATGTTCATATTATCGTGGTCGCTAATTATGTTACACTGACACAGTTCGTGTTGGAGGGCCAATCCGTCCCTCCCTTGTTACCCCACTTACACCGCAATGTTTGGTCCTGGTACGATCGACGGGAACACTGTCCCCGTCGTTCGTTTCACCAGGAGCGGTGTTATGTCTTCATTTGTTCAAATGTTCTATATTGTTTTGCTTTTCTGTTCTATTGTTCTTCCTCTGTCCGCTACTTTCTCCCCTTCTCTTCTTCAGGTTCTCTCCTCCCTTCCAAAACTACCTAGGCACACCAACGCCCAAGCCCTACCCTATGCCGATGGGACCGGTGTCAGACCAGACTTACTATTTCTTTTTGGAACAGGTAAATGGCGTTACTAAAAGTACTTTCTATTAATGCCCGGGAACTCAACATTCCTGAGAAGAGGTCAAGGGCCTTACGAGAATTGAAAGCCGAAAAAGCAGACGTTGCCTTTGTGCAAGAAACCCACTTTAAAGAAGGGGTGGCCCCCTCTCTCGGGAATCGAGACTTCCCTACAGGGTATTTCTCCAATAACGTGGAGGGTAAGACTCTGGGGGTAGCGATCCTATTTGCCAGACATGTCGCCCTGGCAGACGTTGTTTGCCATAAACTTGTCCCTGGCAGGGCTCTGCTTATAAACTGCACTATCGCCAATAGAGCTTTTACCTTTCTTAATGTTTATGCCCCCAACAAGATACAGCCGGGCTTTTTGGAAAGAGTTCTCACACAAGCCCAACCACACATTAATGGGGTTCTGCTCTTCGGCGGGGATTTAAACTGGTCATTGGAACCCAGACTAGACTCCTGCAACCCCTCCCCTAGGTATTCGGACAAATTGCACCGTAGAGTTAGGAGGATACTACATAACTTTCAACTCATAGATGTCTGGAGGATACAACACCCCTCCACTCGAGATTTTACCTTTTATTCACACCCTCACAATACTTACACTAGGATTGACTACTTATTTATCCCGCATAGATTTTTGCACCTGGCTGAGGCATCTGCTGTGGGCAACATGTCCTGGACAGACCATGCTCCTGTCTCTTTGGGGATACGTCTGTCCCCTGCTCGCCCGAATTCCTACACGTGGAGACTAAACGAGATGATCATCCAGGATCCCGGTTGCCAGCAGCAGATCAGAGAGGCTATAGCCAACTATATCGAAGTTAACGACACAGAGGGAATCTCCAAAGTGGTAGTTTGGGAAGCCCATAAATGTGTAATAAGGGGAAAACTTATTCAACTGGGCGCCCATAGGAAAAGACAACATATGGTGGCACGGGAGGCCTTGTTACAAAAAATTCAAGCCTTAGAACTTCTCCATAAATCTAACATGTCTGATGACAACCTCCAATCATTACTAAAGGCGCGGAAGGAATTGGACTCGCTTATGTCCCACAGATTGAAGTTAGAAGCTAGGAAATGCCGTAGTCGTTATTTTCTATGGGGGAACAAGCCTGGGAAGCTGCTGGCGCGGGCTCTCCAGGCCCAGCGCGCGGCATCGTTTATACCTAAAGTAAAATCGCATACGGGAACAACACAACACACCACGACTGAGATAGCAGCAGCCTTCCGACACTATTACACCCAGTTATACAATCTAAGAGGCCCCACGGAGGCAGAATCTGACCTCTCCCGAAAGGCCTCTATTGCAGAGTTTTTACGTGAAATAAATTTCCCCACTCTTACACCTGAAGAAGTTGAGTCACTTGAGAACCCCTACACTCTGGCAGAGCTTGAAGAGGCTGTCAAAGCCACCCCGAATGGCAGGAGTCCGGGCCCTGACGGCTTCTCTTTAGCATATTATAAGACATTTGGGGATGTTTTGCTACCTCTGATGCTTAGAGCCTTTAATCAGGTTTCAGACCAGTCCCTCTTCTGCCCCCAGTCTATGTTAGCACATATCACAGTGATTCATAAGGAGGGCAAAGACCCGTCACAATGTTCCAGCTATAGACCCATTTCCCTGCTAAATGTGGACTTGAAGCTTTTCGCCAAATTAATGGCGAATCGCTTAAAACTCTTACTCCCAAAACTAATACACTCGGACCAGGTGGGTTTCGTTCCGGGCCGCGAGGCCAGGGACAACACCACGAAGGTGCTGGATTTAATTTATTACGCATCAACTTGTAAATCCCCCTCCATCCTCCTCTCAACAGACGCAGAAAAAGCGTTTGACAGAGTGGACTGGGATTTCCTGTTGGGGGTGTTGGAGCACATGGGCATGGGCAGGGTAGGCCTCCAGAGAATTAGGGCCCTGTACTCCGGCCCCGCTGCTCGCGTTCGTATCAATGGTGAATTATCAGACCCGTTCCAGATACGCAATGGCACTCGCCAGGGGTGTCCTCTGTCACCACTTATTTTTGTGCTTTGCATGGAGGCCCTGGCGAGGGCCATCCGCCAGAATGTTGACATCACAGGGCTACAGGTGGGGACGAAGGAGTACAAGCTTGCCCTGTTCGCAGATGACCTTCTTGCAGTGATTTCTAATCCTTTGACCTCTATACCCAACCTTCTTAAAGAGTTCAAGCGTTTTGGTACTCTCTCCAATTTTAAAATTAATTTGTCAAAATCTACAGCAATGAATTTAACACTAGACCAGACCAGCCTCCAAGTACTACAATCTATCTCGCCCTTTGCATGGCACCCAACACAATTAAAATATCTAGGAGTAATCCTACACAGGGATCTTTCCCAGATTTACCAATTAAATTTCCCCCCATTACTATCAAAACTTCAATCTGACCTCTCCAAATGGGGTGGGAAAAAAATCTCATGGATAGGGAGAATAGCGGTTATCAAAATGAATATTTTGCCCAGAATTCTTTATCTACTACAAACTCTGCCGGTCACTATCCCTCGACCATGGTTTCTCTTACTACAACGAAAGATCAGAGACTACATTTGGGCGGGACGTAAACCCCGATTTAAGCATGAGATCCTCTTTAGACGAAAACATCAAGGAGGCCTTCAACTCCCCCACTTTCTATCCTACTACCATGCAGTACTCCTTACGAGGGTCATGGAGTGGAGTAGAGAACTCCACAGGAAACAATGGGTAGACATTGAACTGGCCTCCCTTCCCTCTCTAAACCAGAACTCCCCCTGGCTTTCTAAGGTCCCCCAGGTATTGCACCCACTAGCTGGCCCCATCTTTTCGTGCTGGCGCCTTTTACGCTCCCTCCCGCATCTTTCAGCACACCCCTCCCCACTCTCACCGTTGTTTGGGAATCCAGAGTTACCCCCAGGGTGTCACTCCCTGTCGTTTTATTTGTGGTAGGAAAGGGGCATCCTGAGAACTAACCAACTGCTGGACTCATCTGGTATAATACCTTTTCCCGAACTGCAAAATAAATGGAATTTACCCAATAAGGAAATCTGGAGATATCTCCAAATTAAACATTATCTACAGACTTTTTGCTCTTCTGGAAAGGGTATACGAGCACTGACTCTATTTGAACAGATGTGCCTCTCCCACACATACCCTAGACACACTCTCTCCACGTTTTACAAATGGATCTTGAACCATAGATTTTCTTCCCAACCAAAATTTGCCAGGGACTGGGAGCTAGACTTGGGGGGTTTGGTGACCACAGGTGATTGGGAGGGTATTTATAAAAATACCTTCTCATTAACTACAAATGTGCTAGTCTTAGAAACTCACTACAAGGTACTTACAAGGTGGTATAGATGCCCAAATATCCTTGCAAAAATTTATCCTGGAGTACCCAACACGTGCTGGAGATGCGGGACCGCATTAGGTACCCCACTACACATATGGTGGGAATGCTCGCTTTTGCAACCATTTTGGCACAAGGTGGTGGAGACAGCTAGCATTATCCTTGGGGAAGACTTACCCTTTTGCCCGGGTTTTTGGTTATTAAATCACACGCGTATACCTAGACATCATCTTAAGAAATCACTACTTCGCCATATTTTGAGCGCCTCTAAGGCAGTGATCCCAGTCCACTGGAAATCAACAGTGCCCCCCACTATGAGTGAATGGACGGCCCGCTTAGATCACTATATGGCAATGGAAGACCTTATACTATCTTTGGAAATGAGAAACACTTCCTTCATAGCTACTTGGAGCCCATGGCTGGAATACAAAACCACAACACACCACAAATCCTCTCTTTAAGAGAAACCCATCCGCCATGCCTCCAGTAGTTATATGATATAAATCACGGTTAAAGCTCCTTAGGTTAGGAGGAGAACCCCCCCCCCCCCTTCCCAAACCTTGTCTCTCTACGCTATCCTTCCTTTTACTCCTCTACATTGAGAGTAACACTACTACTAATCCCTGTCTTTTTCTCCCTACCTCCCGCAACCCTTCTTCCCTCTCCTACTCCTACTCTTTCTCTTTTGCTTCAAGAAGTTGTAATCCACAAAATGTATTAGACCATACTCCTTTATGCCTTGTTTATATTTCTTTCTCTGAAGACGAGACGCATATGTGGAGGAGAGATATCCCTCTTCACGAGTCTTTCTGTTTTACGTGGTACTGAATTTCACCAGAGGATGTTTCTCTGATGGTACTAGATGATATAGAAATGTTTTTGCAACTTCTTGTTTTTTGCTCATTTCAAAACTTCAATAAAAACTATTTGCAAAAAAAAAAAGAGGCTAGATAATTCTGAATTCGGGGAGGCGTCAGGGGGTCAATCCTCGGATTGGACCGACTCACAGGGCCCGTCGGGGTCTCAAAAGCGTCCCTTGGCAAAAATTGTGGACACAACTACTGACACGGACTCTGATTCCAGTGTCGACTATGATGAAGCTAAATTGCACCCTAAGGTGACAAAGAGCATTCAGTGTATGATTATAGCAATAAGAGATGTGTTGCATATTGCTGATGAACCCTCTGTTCCTGACACGAGGGTACACATGTTTAAGGGAAAGAAACAGATAATAAACTTTCCCCCATCTCATGAACTTAATGAGTTTTTTGAAAAAGCTTGGGAGACTCCGGATAAGAGACCGCAGATTCCCAAAAGAATTAATATGGCATACCCCTTCCCTACACAGGACAGGGTACGTTGGGAATCCTCTCCCACTGTGGACAAGGCTTTAACGCGCCTGTCAAAGAAAGTGGCGCTACCGTCTCCAGACACAGCGGCCCTCAAGTATCCTGCGGATCGCAGGCAAGAGACTACTTTAAAGTCTGTTTATTCACTGGAGCTTTGCTAAGACCGACAATTGCGTCGGCATGGGTATGTATCGCAATTTCAGCCTAGACAGATAACCTATCGGCTGACCTTGTCACCATGGATAGAGATACTGTTTTGTTAATTCTAGCCCATATCAAAGACGCAGTCTTGTATATGAGAGACGCTCAAAGGGACATTGGATTACTGGCTTCCAGAGCCAATGCCATGGCTATTTCAGCGAGAAGATCCTTATGGACCCGCCAGTGGATGGGTGATGCGGATTCGAAAAAGCATATGGAGGTTCTACCCTATAGGGGAGACGTGCTGTTTGGGGATGGGCTGGCGGACCTGGTTTCCACAGCTACCGCAGGTAAATCTAACTTTTTACCGTTTATTCCCCAACAGCAGAAGAAAACTCCAACATATCAGATGCAGTCCTTTCGGTCACAAAAGTCCAGAAGAGGTCGGGGATCCTCCTTCCTTGCCAGAGGTAAGGGTAGAGGGAAAAGAACACCTGCTTCGGCTGGTGCCCAGGAACAGAAGTCCTCCCCGGCTTCTACAAAACCCACTGCATGACGCTGGGGCTCCCCCGGTGGGGGCTCGTCTTCGAGTCTTCAGCCAGGTCTGGGTCAGATCAGACCTGAATCCTTGGGCGTTGGAAATAGTTTCCCAAGGCTACAAACTGGAATTCGAAGAGTTGCCCCCACGCCGATTTTTAAGTCGGCCCTACCAGCTTCTACCCCAGACAGGGTTGTAGTGTTAGCTGCAATTCAAACGCTGTGTCAACAGCAAGTAATTATCAGGGTTCCCTTGAACCAACAGGGAAGAGGGTACTATTCAACCCTCTTTGTGGTCCCGAAAGCGGATGGTTCGGTCAGACCTATTTTGAATCTAAAATCCCTAAACCTGTACATGAAAAGATTCAAATTCAAGATGGAATCGCTCAGGGCGATAATAGCCAGCATGGAGGAGGGGGAGTTTATGGTGTCATTGGACATAAAGGATGCTTACCTTGCGTACCTGAGATTCGCTGTACAGGATTGTCATTACCAATTTCAGACGTTGCTGTTTGGGCTTTCCACGGCCTCAAGGATTTTCACCAAGATAATGGCGGAAATGATGGTGGTCCTGCGCAAGCATGGAGTCACAATTATCCCATACTTGGACAATCTCCTGATAAAGGTGAGATCAAGAGAGCAATTACTGAGCAATGTGACACTCTCTCTGAGAGTGCTCCAGCAACACGGTTGGATTCTAAATCTACCGAAGTCACAGTTGATTCCGACAACTCGACTAACGTTCCTAGGTATGATACTGGATACGGAACAAAAGAAGGTTTTTCTCCTGTTGGAAAAAGCCCAGGACATCCAGAACATGGTCAGAGACCTGCTAAAGCCAAAAAGAGTGTCAGTTCATCAATGCACTCGTGTTCTGGGGAAAATGGTGGCAGCCTACGAGGCCAACCCCTTCAGCAGTTTCCATGCAAGGACGTTTCAATGGGACCTTCTGGACAAATGGTCCGGGTCCCATCTACATTTACATCGGAAAATAACACTGTCCCCCGGGACCAGGGTGTCTCTTCTATGGTGACTGCAAAGTGCTCACCTTCTGGAGGGTCGCAGGTTCGGAATTCAGGACTGGATCCTGGTAACCACGGACGCGAGCCTCCGAGGATGGGGAGCAGTCACCCAAGGAAGAAATTTTCAGGGACTGTGGTCATACCAGGAGTCCTGTCTACACATCAACGTGTTGGAGCTAAGAGCCATATACAACGGCCTTCGACAAGCGGAGAGTCTTCTTCGCAACCTACCGGTTCTGATTCAATCAGACAATGTCACAGCGGTGGCTCATGTGAACCGCCAAGGCGGGACAAGAAGCAGAGCCGCAATGGCGGAAGCAACCAGGATTCTTCGCTGGGCGGAAAATCACGTAAGCGCTCTGTCAGCTGTCTTCATTCCGGGAGTGGACAACTGGGAAGCAGACTTCCTCAGCAGACACGATCTCCATCCAGGAGAGTGGGGACTTCATCAAGAAGTCTTTGCAGTGATAACGGGTCTTTGGGGAGTTCCTCAAATAGACATGATGGCGTCACGCCTCAACAAGAAGCTTCGGAGGTATTGTGCCAGGTCCCGGGACCCTCAGGCAGTAGCAGTAGATGCCCTGGTAACGCCATGGGTGTTCCAATCGGTCTACGTGTTTCCTCCTCTTCCTCTCATCACAAAGGTGTTGAGGATCATAAGGCGAAAAAGAGTACAGACAATACTCATTGTTCCAGACTGGCCTCGAAGGGCCTGGTACTCAGATCTTCAGGAGATGCTCACAGGAGATCCCTGGCCTCTTCCTCTAAGGGAGGACCTGTTGCAGCAGGGTCCTTGCGTGTTCCAAGATTTACCGCGGTTACGTTTGATGGCATGGCGGTTGAACGCCGGATCCTAACTGAGAAGAGGATTCTGGAGGAGGTCATCCCTACTCTAATAAAGGCTAGAAAGGAGGTGACGGTAAAACATTATCACCGTATCTGGCGAAAATATGTGTCTTGGTGTGAAACCAAGAACGCCCCTACGGAAGATTTTCATTTGGGTCGTTTTCTCCACTTCCTACAGACAGGAGTGGATATGGGCCTGAAATTAGGCTCTGTTAAGGTACAGATTTCGGCCCTCTCGATATTCTTTCAGAAGGAATTGGCTTCTCTTCCAGAAGTCCAGACTTTTGTAAAGGGAGTGCTACACATCCAGCCTCCTTTTGTGCCTCCAGTGGCACCATGGGACCTGAACGTGGTGTTGCAGTTCCTAAAATCACACTGGTTTGAACCACTTAACAAGGTTGAGTTGAAATTTCTTACCTGGAAGGTGGTCATGTTGTTGGCCTTAGCATCTGCAAGGCGAGTGTCAGAATTGGCGGCCTTGTCTCACAAGAGCCCCTACTTGATTTTTCATGTTGATAGAGCGGAATTGAGGACACGCCCTCAATTTTTGCCTAAGGTGGTTTCTTCATTCCATTTGAACCAACCCATTGTGGTGCCTGTGGCTACGAGTGACTTGGAGGATTCCAGGTCCCTGGATGTAGTCAGGGCCTTGAGGATTTATGTAGCCAGGACGGCTAGAATTAGGAAAACAGAGGCTCTGTTTGTCCTGTATGCTGCCAACAAGATTGTGACAATAAAAATTGAAATAGTGCAAATTCCTGGCGCAAAGTTATCAGCCCAATCTAAATCCTCAACAGATCTGTCCAAATAACAGATCAAGGGAATATTCAAAAAGAAAAGGGAGGAAGGATAGATCAAAGGCGATAACACAATCTTTAAAATTGGATATACATCACAAATGCTGTGGTCCCTTCTGGTAATCGGTCTATCGAAAGTCTCTCAATGTCCAGATGTTACACATGAAAAAAAGGGAGAAAATACAGTATATGGGTAGTATTGCTTAAAACACTAAAAAACTAAAAAAACACACGGCCTCAGAGTGTCCAGAAAAAGAGGCCTAAGGTGCCAGAAAACCAATTTGATAGAAGACAGGGATAGTATCTCGCCACCACTCCACAGGTGTTTTGGACGTACCAAAACTCACATAGAAATAGATGCAGACAGGTGTATAAAGGTATCTTTAAACACTGTATCAACCGTGTCATAAGGCAAGAGAGGATTTTTTTCCAGTAAACGTACCCCACTCACTTTTGGAGGGGGATGGTTCCCACGTATAAAGGTATCTTTCAAATCAAAAGGTATCTTTTTCAAGGCACCTTGAAAAAGACCAGGGAGGTCGAAACGTCGTTGGTGAAACCAGGTAGTGATTTTTTACATTGAGTTTTCATCGTCCTTTTGTTTCTTCTATGGAATACCATTTTTTTGAAGTATGCTTTACATGCCAGTATTGACATAAAACCGGATTATGCCAATTTCTGTCTATGACATCTGACCTGCATGTTTTCTGTACAAATCAGAAGGTGGATAATACATAGAAAAACATTCTATTTTGCTATTTTTATGAACTTTTAATAAAAACTTTATGGAATTGTCGTGGATGTTATCCTGATTTGAAAGATACCTTTATACGTGGGAACCATCCCCCTCCAAAAGTGAGTGGGGTACGTTTACTGGAAAAAAATCCTCTCTTGCCTTATGACACGGTTGATACAGTGTTCAAAGATACCTTTATACACCTGTCTGCATCTATTTCTATGTGAGTTTTGGTACGTCCAAAACACCTGTGGAGTGGTGGCGAGATACTATCCCTGTCTTCTATCAAATTGGTTTTCTGGCACCTTAGGCCTCTTTTTCTGGACACTCTGAGGCCGTGTGTTTTTTTAGTTTTTTAGTGTTTTAAGCAATACTACCCATATACTGTATTTTCTCCCTTTTTTTCATGTGTAACATCTGGACATTGAGAGACTTTCGATAGACCGATTACCAGAAGGGACCACAGCATTTGTGATGTATATCCAATTTTAAAGATTGTGTTATCGCCTTTGATCTATCCTTCCTCCCTTTTCTTTTTGCCAACAAGATTGGTCCGCCTGCTTCGAAGCAGACTATTGCTCGCTGGATCTGTAACACGATTCAGCAGGCTCATTCTACGGCTGGATTGCCGTTACCGCATTCAGTTAAGGCCCATTCCACTAGGAAGGTGGGCTCTTCTTGGGCGGCTGCCCGGGGCGTCTCGGCATTACAGCTTTGCCGAGCAGCAACTTGGTCAGGGTCAAATACTTTTGCTAAATTCTACAAGTTTGATACCCTGGCTGATGAGGACCTAGCATTTGCTCAGTCGGTGCTGCAGAGTCATACGCACTCTCCCACCTGATTGGGAGCTTTGGTATAAACCCCATGGTCCTTACGGAGTCCCCAGCATCCTCTAGGACGTAAGAGAAAATAAGATTTTAAACCTACCGGTAAATCTTTTTCTCCTAGTCCGTAGAGGATGCTGGGCGCCCATCCCAGTGCGGAAACTCTGCAAGACTTGTATATAGTTGTTGTTTACATAAGGGTTATGTTACAGTTGGAATCGGTCTTGGACCGCTACTGTTGTTTGTTCATACTGTTAACTGGTTATGTATGTTCCGGGTTACATGGTATGATTGGTGTGGGCTGGTAGGAATCTTGCCCTTGGATTTATAAAATCCTGCCCTCGTATTGTCCATCTCCTCTGGGCACAGTTCTCTAACTGAGGTCTGGAGGAGGGGCATAGAGGGAGGAGCCAGTGCACACCCATAGGAAAAGTTCTTTTAGGTGCCCATGTCTCCTGCGGAGCCCGTCTATACCCCATGGTACTTACGGAGTCCCCAGCATCCTCTACGGACTAGGAGAAATAGATTTACCGGTAGGTTTAAAATCTTATTTTTAGCAATAAGGAGAAATGCCCTTACAACAGCACTTGCAACCTGCTTCATGTTTGTAAGTTAAGTAAAAAAGCTAGTAACTTTGGGGGTGATTCAGACCTGATCCCTGGGCTGCAAACTTTGCTGTCCTGCGTTTAGATAGTCGCCGCCTCCAGGGGGAGTGTAAATTCGCCGTGCAAGTGTGCAATCGCATGTGTACGCCGAGCTGCAAAAAAACACTGTGTGCAGTCTGGGCGCAGTCCAGGACTTACTCCTACAGTGCGATGAGAACAGGCTGATCGGGGCCGGAGCTGACGACACACCCCGCCCTGAAAATCCTTGGGAACGCCTGCATTTTTCCGGACACTCCTTGTAAACGCTCAATTGTCACCCACAAACAACCAGGTATTCCAGCTCGGGTAGCGATCAGGCAGTAGCGGCTCTTACCACAGGCAAGCAGGCTTTTTGCCCGGGGCGCCGCTTCCCCGAGGGTGCCACCGTGGCAAGAGCCATTACTCCTGATCCCGGCGACCCCACGCAATCCCCCCGCTCCCTGGCTGCAGCAGGCGCCGTGGGCGCCCGCTGTAGCCGGCTTCAGTGACACACTAGAGGTCTTAATTGACCCCTAGTGTCTGTGCAGCGCTACTATGGGAGAGACGTCATGACGTCTCTCCCATAGTAGAGAGGAGGCGGCAGAGACGGAGGGCAGCGCAGCAGGAGCGGTAAGTATTGTGTGTGTTGTTTTTTTTTAAATGTGTGTGTGTGTGCGGCGCTACTGGGGCACAACTACTGGGGGCACTGGCACAGCTACAGGGGGCACAAATAATGGGGGCACTGGCACAGTTACAGGGGGCACAACTACTGGGGGCACTGGCACAGCTACAAAGGGCAAATCTACTGGGGTACAGCTACAGTGGGGCACAAGTACAAGGAGATAACTGTGGCCATGCCTCTTTCCTATGAAGAAGCCACGCCCCTATTTTTTGGCGCGCGCCGTCAGTGCGCACCATCTCTGATTTACCTGGGGGGCGCCACAGGGAACTTTCACCCTGGGCGCCACAAGGTCTAGAACCGGCCCTGACCGTATTCAACCCGGTTCGCTGTGCTGTGTGAACGGGAAGTCGGGTCGATGTAACCCATTTTCTGTTCACTTTGTGTGAATGGGCGGTGCTTGGAGATCATGTAATCTTTAGCACCGCCCCTGCCATGTCACTGCTGACGTCACCAACCCAGCAATATGCCGGGTTGGGGACAGCGGCGACGAGGGGCCTGAGCGTGGCCTCACGTTGCACCTGCAATTTAATTGCAGACGAATCGCTTTAAGGGCAACCCTTGTCTGTGCAGCCTGGCTGCGCTGGCATGCAGTCCACTGCCATTTCTTGCTATTGGAGCAGCTGCGTGTGACGTCACGCAGCTGCCCCGAAAACGCTTGCGACATGCCTCCATTTCGGCCACCATGCCCCTTCAATGCCAAAACGCTGCCCCCCCCCAAGTCAACCACATTGCGGCCGCAAGTAGAAGGGTCACACATGCGCAATGTGGCCAGTGCGCAAACCAGTTGGAAGTGGCCACTGCATACAGATGCGCGGCTGCGTCCTTCTGCGGGGCCCCCGTATGCTATGCCTTTGATGCCTGTAAAGCATTGGCAAACGCAGGATTTGCATGGGGGGTTTCCAGAACTGGGTGGAGCCAATCACTGGGGTGGGGACTGAGGTGACCCAGTATATGCTGGGTCCGTAAAACTAGTGTGTCTGTGTATATATATATATATATATATATATTGTGACAAGAACACTGGGATAGTGTTTGAGGGCAGGTATGTTTGTCCCAGGTTCTTGTCTTACATGTATTAGAAAAATGAAAACTGCTAGGAATATGTTTTGTTTTGTTAGAACCTTTTCAGTTTGTTGGAAAAGCTGGGTAAGGGCCCTGAAAGAGAGATGGGGCAAGTTCCAGACATTGGGCCCAGTTCGGGTCTTTGGCCTCACAGAAGGCTAATCAGGCTTTCAGCTGTGTAAGAGTGTTATAGAGCTGCTGGCCTGATTAGGGTGTGCAGGCTGCCTGGGAAGACTGCAGGATCTCTGTGAGAGAAACACGCTTCCTGATACAAGTGAGCTATATAGTGTTTGCTGGAGAACTCTGTATTTTTTGTTTTAGTGATAGTTAGGAACATCTTGTGTTTAGTTAGTGCCGGACAGGCAAGGTATTTTCTTTTGGTGTTTGTTTTATTTTCTGTACAATAAAACTGGCTGGGGCCAGTTGTACCAGAAACTAGTGATGAGCACCGGAAATTTTTCGGGTTTTGTGTTTTGGTTTTGGGTTCGGTTCCGCGGCCGTGTTTTGGGTTCGAACGCGTTTTGGCAAAACCTCACCGAATTTTTTTTGTCGGATTCGGGTGTTTTTTTTCAAAAAACCCTAAAAAACAGCTTAAATCATAGAATTTGGGGTTCATTTTGATCCCAAAGTATTATTAACCTCAATAACCATAATTTCCACTCATTTTCAGTCTATTCTGAACACCTCACACCTCACAATATTATTTTTAGTCCTAAAATTTGCACCGAGGTCGCTGGATGGCTAAGCTAAGCGACCCAAGTGGCCGACACAAACACCTGGCCCATCTAGGAGTGGCACTGCAGTGTCACGCAGGATGGCCCTTCCAAAAAACACTCCCCAAACAGCACATGACGCAAAGAAAAAAAGAGGCGCAATGAGGTAGCTGTGTGAGTAAGCTAAGCGACCCTAGTGGCCGACACAAACACCTGGCCCATATCTAGGAGTGGCACTGCAGTGTCACGCAGGATGGCCCTTCCAAAAAACACTCCCCAAACAGCACATGACGCAAAGAAAAAAAGAGGCGCAATGAGGTAGCTGTGTGAGTAAGCTAAGCGACCCTAGTGGCCGACACAAACACCTGGCCCATCTAGGAGTGTCACTGCAGTGTCACGCAGGATGGCCCTTCCAAAAAACACTCCCCAAACAGCACATGGCGCAAAGAAAAAAAGAGGCGCAATGAGGTAGCTGTGTGAGTAAGCTAAGCGACCCTAGTGGCCGACACAAACACCTGGCCCATCTAGGAGTGGCACTGCAGTGTCACGCAGGATGGCCCTTCCAAAAAACACCCCCCAAACAGCACATGACGCAAAGAAAAATGAAAGAAAAAAGAGGTGCAAGATGGAATTGTCCTTGGGCCCTCCCACCCACCCTTATGTTGTATAAACAGGACATGCACACTTTAACCAACCCATCATTTCAGTGACAGGGTCTGCCACACGACTGTGACTGAAATGACGGGTTGGTTTGGACCCCCACCAAAAAAGAAGCAATTAATCTCTCCTTGCACAAACTGGCTCTACAGAGGCAAGATGTCCACCTCATCATCATCCTCCGATATATCACCGTGTACATCCCCCTCCTCACAGATTATCAATTCGTCCCCACTGGAATCCACCATCTCAGCTCCCTGTGTACTTTGTGGAGGCAATTGCTGCTGGTCAATGTCTCCACGGAGGAATTGATTATAATTCATTTTAATGAACATCATCTTCTCCACATTTTCTGGATGTAACCTCGTACGCCGATTGCTGACAAGGTGAGCGGCGGCACTAAACACTCTTTCGGAGTACACACTTGTGGGAGGGCAACTTAGGTAGAATAAAGCCAGTTTGTGCAAGGGCCTCCAAATTGCCTCTTTTTCCTGCCAGTATAAGTACGGACTGTCTGACGTGCCTACTTGGATGCGGTCACTCATATAATCCTCCACCATTCTTTCAATGGGGAGAGAATCATATGCAGTGACAGTAGACGACATGTCCGTAATCGTTGTCAGGTCCTTCAGTCCGGACCAGATGTCAGCATCAGCAGTCGCTCCAGACTGCCCTGCATCACCGCCAGCGGGTGGGCTCGGAATTCTGAGCCTTTTCCTCGCACCCACAGTTGCGGGAGAATGTGAAGGAGGAGATGTTGACAGGTCGCGTTCCGCTTGACTTGACAATTTTGTCACCAGCAGTTCTTTGAACCCCAGCAGACTTGTGTCTGCCGGAAAGAGAGATCCAAGGTAGGTTTTAAATCAAGGATCGAGCACGGTGGCCAAAATGTAGTGCTCTGATTTCAACAGATTGACCACCCGTGAATCCTTGTTAAGCGAATTAAGGGCTCCATCCACAAGTCCCACATGCCTAGCGGAATCGCTCTGTGTTAGCTCCTCCTTCAATGTCTCCAGCTTCTTCTGCAAAAGCCTGATGAGGGGAATGACCTGACTCAGGCTGGCAGTGTCTGAACTGACTTCACGTGTGGCAAGTTCAAAAGGTTGCAGAACCTTGCACAACGTTGAAATCATTCTCCACTGCGCTTGAGACAGGTGCTCCTCCAACCTCTGAAGCATATAGAGGGTTGAATTCCACCTCGTTACCACTTCTTGCTTCAGATGATGGCAGGGCAGGTTCAGGCGTTTTTGGTGGTGCTCCAGTCTTCTGTACGTGGTGCCTGTACGCCGAAAGTGTCCCGCAATTCTTCTGGCCACCGACAGCATCTCTTGCACGCCCCTCTCGTTTTTTAAATAATTCTGCACCACCAAATTCAAGGTATGTGCAAAACATGGGACGTGCTGGAATTTGCCCATATTTAATGCACACACAATATTGCTGGCGTTGTCCGATGCCACAAATCCACAGGAGAGTCCAATTGGGGTAAGCCATTCTGCGATGATCTTCCTCAGTTGCCGTAAGAGGTTTTTAGCTGTGTGCGTATTCTGGAAAGCGGTGATACAAAGCGTAGCCTGCCTAGGAAAGAGTTGGCGTTTGCGAGATGCTGCTACTGGTGCCGCCGCTGCTGTTCTTGCGGCGGGAGTCCATACATCTACCCAGTGGGCTGTCACAGTCATATAGTCCTGAGCCTGCCCTGCTCCACTTGTCCACATGTCCGTGGTTAAGTGGACATTGGGTACAACTGCATTTTTTAGGACACTGGTGAGTCTTTTTCTGAGGTCTGTGTACATTTTCGGTATCGCCTGCCTAGAGAAATGGAACCTAGATGGTATTTGGTACCGGGGACACAGTACCTCCAACAAGTCTCTAGTTGCCTCTGCAGTAATGATGGATACCGGAACCACGTTTCTCACCGCCCAGGATGCCAAGGCCTCAGTTATCCGCTTTGCAGCAGGATGACTGCTGTGATATTTCATCTTCCTCGCAAAGGACTGTTGGACAGTCAATTGCTTGGTGGAAGTAGTAAAAGTGGTCTTACGAGTACGACTTCCCCTCTGGGATGACCATCGACTCCCAGCAGCAACAACAGCAGCGCCAGCAGCAGTAGGCGTTACACGCAAGGATGCATCGGAGGAATCCCAGGCAGGAGAGGACTCGTCAGAATTGCCAGTGACATGGCCTGCAGGACTATTGGCATTCCTGGGGAAGGAGGAAATTGAGTTGGTGGGGTGGTTTGCGTGAGCTTGGTTACAAGAGGAAGGGATTTACTGGTCAGTGGACTGCTTCCGCTGTCGCCCAAAGTTTTTGAACTTGTCACTGACTTATGATGAATGCGCTGCAGGTGACGTATAAGGGAGGATGTTCCGAGGTGGTTAACGTCCTTACCCCTACTTATTACAGCTTGACAAAGGCAACACACGGCTTGACAAATGTTGTCCGCATTTCTGTTGAAATACTTCCACACCGAAGAGCTGATTTTTTTGGTATTTTCACCAGGCATGTCAATGGCCCTATTCCTCCCACGGACAACAGGTGTCTCCCCGGGTGCCTGACTTAAACAAACCACCTCACCATCAGAATCCTCCTGGTCAATTTCCTCCCCAGCGCCAGCAACACCCATATCCTCCTCATCCTGGTGTACTTCAACACTGACATCTTCAATCTGACTATCAGGAACTGGACTGCGGGTGCTCCTTCCAGCACTTGCAGGGGGCGTGCAAATGGTGGAAGGCGCATGCTCTTCACGTCCAGTGTTGGGAAGGTCAGGCATCGCAAACGACACAATTGGACTCTCCTTGTGGATTTGTGATTTCGAAGAACGCACAGTTCTTTGCTGTGCTTTTGCCAGCTTGAGTCTTTTCATTTTTCTAGCGAGAGGCTGAGTGCTTCCATCCTCATGTGAAGCTGAACCACTAGCCATGAACATAGGCCAGGGCCTCAGCCGTTCCTTGCCACTCCGTGTGGTAAATGGCATATTGGCAAGTTTACGCTTCTCCTCTGACAATTTTATTTTAGATTTTTGAGTCCTTTTTTTACTGATATTTGGTGTTTTGGATTTTACATGCTCTGTACTATGACATTGGGCATCGGCCTTGGCAGACGACGTTGTTGGCATTTCATCGTCTCGGCCATGACTAGTGGCAGCAGCTTCAGCACGAGGTGGAAGTCGATCTTGATCTTTCCCTATTTTTGGAACCTCAACATTTTTGTTCTCCATATTTTAATAGGCACAACTAAAAGGCACCTCAGGTAAACTATGGAGATGGATGGATACTAGTATACTTATGGATGGACGAGCGACTGCCGACACAGAGGTAGCTACAGCCGTGGACTACCGTACTGCGTCTGCTGCTAATATAGACTGGATGATAATGATATAAAAACTATATATATATCACTACTGCAGCCGGACAGGTATATATTATATAATGACGGACCTGCTGGACACTGTCAGCAGCACTGCAGACTCCTAAAGTAAGCTACTAGTAGTATCAAGAAGATAGAAAAAAAAAAAACACCACAGGTAGGTGGTATACAATTATGGATGGACGAGCGACTGCCGACACAGAGGTAGCTACAGCCGTGGACTACCGTACTGCGTCTGCTGCTAATATAGACTGGATGATAATGATATAAAAAATATATATATATATCACTACTGCAGCCGGACAGGTATATATTATATAATGACGGACCTGCTGGACACTGTCAGCAGCACTGCAGACTCCTAAAGTAAGCTACTAGTAGTATCAAGAAGATAGAAAAAAAAAAACCACCACAGGTAGGTGGTATACAATTATGGATGGACGAGCGACTGCCGACACAGAGGTAGCTACAGCCGTGGACTACCGTACTGCGTCTGCTGCTAATATAGACTGGATGATAATGATATAAAAAATATATATATATCACTACTGCAGCCGGACAGGTATATATTATATAATGACGGACCTGCTGGACACTGTCAGCAGCACTGCAGACTCCTAAAGTGAGCTACTAGTAATATCAAGTAGATAGAAAAAAACAAAAAACACCACAGGTAGGTGGTATACAATTATGGATGGACGAGCGACTGCCGACACAGAGGTAGCTACAGCCGTGGACTACCGTACTGCGTCTGCTGCTAATATAGACTGGATGATAATGATATAAAAAATATATATATATATCACTACTGCAGCCGGACAGGTATATATTATATAATGACGGACCTGCTGGACACTGTCAGCAGCACTGCAGACTCCTAAAGTAAGCTACTAGTAGTATCAAGAAGATAGAAAAAAAAAAACACCACATGTAGGTGGTATACAATTATGGATGGACGAGCGACTGCCGACACAGAGGTAGCTACAGCCGTGGACTACCGTACTGCGTCTGCTGCTAATATAGACTGGATGATAATGATATAAAAACTATATATATATCACTACTGCAGCCGGACAGGTATATATTATATAATTAATGACGGACCTGCTGGACACTGTCAGCAGAATGCGTTTATAGAATAAAAACACCACACGACGAGTGTTTAACTTTTTCAGGCAGACAATCACAATATACTGGTGGTCAGACAGTGGTCACTGGTCAGTCACACTGGCAGTGGCACTCTGGCAGCAAAAGTGTGCACTGTTAAATAATATGTACTCCTGCTACTGCTCCCCAGTCTCCCCCACAATTAAGCTGTGTGAGCACTGAGCACTCAGCACAGTCAGATATACATAGATGATGCAGCACACTGAGGCTGAGCACAGATATGGTATACTGTTACTGTGTCACTGTGTATCGTTTTTTTTCAGGCAGAGAACGGATTATATTAAATAATAATATAATAAAAAAACTGCACTGGTGGTCACTGGTCAGTCACTAGTAAACTCTGCACTCTCTGATTACTCCTAAGCTCCAGTAAATCAAGTGTCTCACTCTCACTCTCTCTCTTCTAATCTAAATGGAGAGGACGCCAGCCACGTCCTCTCCCTATGAATCTCAATGCACGTGTGAAAATGGCGACGACGCGCGGCTCGTTATATAGAATCCGAGTCTCGCGATAGAATCCGAGCCTCGCGAGAATCCGACAGCGGGATGATGACGTTCGGGCGCGCTCGGGTTAGCCGAGCAAGGCGGGAAGATCCGAGTCTGCCTCGGATCCGTGTAAAAAGGCTGAAGTTCGGGGGGGTTCGGATTCCGAGGAACCGAACCCGCTCATCACTAACAGAAACTAGACTTGTGTTGTTCCTCAGCTGCTGCGTGCTGCCATATACCCCAGGAAACGGCACCTTGCACTCATACAGTGTTACAATATATATATATACATATACATACACATAGCATATTAAACATGCATACACATATATATATATGAAAAACAGGGGGGATGGAGGCGCCAGCGACCAACGGTGTCTAATGGATTTATATAAAATATGAAGAAGTGGCAGGATACGTTCAAATAAAATTTATAGAAATTCAATTTAATTTATAAAAAAGTTGGGATAAAAGTTTACAAGCATAATGTAATATTAAGAATACATAAGAAATTTTTTTTTTAAACGAATACACAAAGCATGAGAATAAAAATCGCCATTATTCTAAAAAGATAAAAGTACAATGCTTATCTTTAAAAAGTGGAGTGTCAGTTTAGAGGTACACCCAACGCGTTTCGTCCATCAGACTTCATCAAGTCAGGCTGCTGGGTGTTAACCTGATGTGATTTTGTCTGTCTTGACAAAGGCTCGGATGGAGCCGAAACGTCAACATTTTTCCTGACATGCTGTCGTTCATCTCTATGTGAGATACACCTGTGAGGTATAATAAATTCATTATCATCAAGGAAGTGGTGAGTGCCTGTACTCTTCTTGGATATATTTTGGACTATTTGAGAGCCCTTTATGGAGCACCGCCCATGATGTAATTTGCAGCAGTGAGTGTGGATTCATTGTGTGTATATGTATGTGTGTATATATATACACACACACACACACACACACACACACACACAGTACACGTATATATACACATGTATAAATATCATATGTGTGTGTTTATATGTATGTATGTATCACTGACCTGGTCGAAGGGTGTTGTGGACTCGGGGCTTCTTCCGGTGACAGGGAAGAGGAACCGCTACTGGGTCGCAATAGAGATGGCCGGATGTAGGTCTTCTTCATACAGGATGAAGACGGTAAGCAGGAAGCACGGAGGAATGATGAAGGTCTCCTGAAAAACAAGACTAGTGAAAGTGCTGAGTGCTGAGGTACAGAGATGCTGGTATTATTGAGGTGCTGAAGGCACTGAGGTGCTGAGACACCGAGGTACTGAGGTGTTGGAGTTCTGTGATACTAAGGTGCAGAGGCTCCGAGGTGCTGAGGTTCTATGGTGCTGAGGCACCGGAGTGCTGAGGAACAGAGGCACTGAGGTGCCGAGGTACTGAGGTGCTGATGGCGCTCAGGCGCCTTGGTGGCACGGAGGTGCGTGATAGCGCTCGGGCGCTTGGAGGCACGGAAGTGCGTGATGGCGCTCGGGCGCTTGGAGGCACGGAGGTGCGTGATGGCGCTCGGGCGCTTGGAGGCACGGAGGTGCGTGATGGCGCTCGGGCGCTTGGAGGCACGGAGGTGCGTGATGGCGCTCGGGCGCTTGGAGGCACGGAGGTGCGTGATGGCGCTCGGGCGCTTGGAGGCACGGAGGTGCGTGATGGCGCTCGGGCGCTTGGAGGCACGGAGGTGCGTGATGGCGCTAGGGCGCTTGGAGGCACGGAAGTGCGTGGAGACACTGGAGACACTGGAGACACTGGGATACTGGAGACACTGGAGACACTGGAGACACTGGAACACTGGAGACACTGGAGACACAGCGGAAAATAGGAACAAGGGAGCTCTGGAAATCACTGCTTCTGACAAGCAGAACGATGATACACAGGCGCCGGCTCCCTGCTCGGCGTCTGGCTTTGAACCTCCCGCCTTGGTCTGATTGGCGGAGCGGGCAGATGACGTCAGCCCCGCTCCGCCTACCTAATCTAAAGCAGCATGGCGGCGCCCTCGCTCCGGGAGCCGCCGGAGAGACCCGCCGACCCGACGCCGGACCCCCGAGGCCGCCGGAGGGGAGAGACGCCAGGCCATCCAGGACACCCGCAGCGGTAAGCGCGGCCGCCGCTGCCCGCGGGGTGTGACAGTACCCCCTCCTCCAGGAGTGGCCCCTGGACACTTTCCGGGTTTAGTTGGATGTCTGGAATGGAAGATTCGAACCAGTCGGGGAGCCATTACCTCAGTAGCATTGATCCAACTTCTCTCTTCAGGACCATAACCTTTCCATTCTACCAAGTACTGTAATTTCTTATGAAAATAACGAGAGTCAAGAATAGCTTTGATTTCAAATTCTGTCCCAGTTTCAGACACAGTAGTAGTTGGCCTAGGAGATGCTGAGTGGAACCGATTTAGAATGAGGGGGCGGAGGAGAGAGACGTGGAAGGAGTTTGGAATTCGAAGGTGGGAAGGCAACTCCAATTTGCAAACGACCGGGTTCAAGACTTGCCGCACTGAGAAAGGACCAATGAACCTTGGGGCAAATTTCATGGTGGGTACTTTCAAACGAAGATTGCGGGTAGAGAGCCATACCTTGTCACCAACCTTATATTGAGGAGCTGCTCGTCGTTTCCTATCCGCAAAGAATTTATAGCGACCGGAAACCCTCTTAAGATTGGCATGAACTCGGCTCCAAATTTGAGTGAAATGTCGAAGAGTTGAGGCTGCAGCAGGAACTTCTTCTGGAGGACAAATGGGCAACTCCGGAACTTGGGGATGAAATCCATAATTAATAAAGAATGGAGACTCACCAGTAGAAGAATGATAAAAATGGTTGTGGGCAAACTCAGCCCACGGCAACAACTCCACCCAGTTATCTTGAGAAGGGGAAAGGTAAATACGGAGAAAAGTCTCTAGATCCTGATTGACGCGTTCAGTTTGCCCATTAGTCTGTGGATGGTAAGCAGAAGAGAATTTGAGCTTAATTTGTAGAGTTGAACAGAGGGCTCTCCAGAATCTCGCTGTAAACTGTACTCCCCGATCTGAGACTATTTCCAGAGGTAACCCGTGCAGGCGGAAATGCTCTTGGATAAATAACAGGGCCAACTTGGAAGCGGAGGGTAATCCGGTCAACGGAATAAAATGTGCCATCTTAGAGAATCGGTCAATGATCACCCAAATGGTGTTATGACCCTTAGAGAGCGGTAATTCAGTAACAAAGTCCATCGAGATATGAGTCCAGGGCCTTTTAGGAATGGACAAAGGATGCAACAAACCCGTAGGCGGCAGACGTGGAGTTTTGTGCTGAGCACATTGAGGACACGAATTGACATACTCTTGAACATCTTTTTTCATAGTGTCCCACCAGTATGATCTTCGCAGAAATTCCCACATTTTCTGAATTCCCGGATGACCAGAAAACTTAGAAGTGTGTGCCCACTGCAACAGTCTCGGTCGAAATTTAACTGGTACCGACATTCTTCCCGGAGGAGGGCCCAACCTAGTGGGAGCTGCAGAAATAGAGATGGGACTGAGGATTAATGCCTTCCCCATAGTATTCTCCTCATCGGAAGCCATCACTGAACGGGATAGGGCATCCGCCTTGGTATTTAGAATTCCAGCCCGATACTTGATGATAAAGGAAGATCTGGTAAAGAAGAGCGCCCATCTCGCCTGACGGCGGTTCAAACATTGGGCCGTCTTTAGATACAGTAAATTCTTGTGGTCCGTAAAAATTGTAATTAAGTGTTTAGCACCCTCCAGAAGATACCTCCATTCTTCCAACGCAGATTTAATTGCCAGTAGCTCTTTGTCTCCGATGGTGTAATTTAGTTCAGCAGGGGAGAACTTGCGAGAATGAAACCCACACGGATGCAACTTCCCATCTGAGGCGTATTGCGAGAGTACAGCACCTATGCCTACCGTGGAAGCATCAACCTCCAAAAAGAATGGTTTTAGGAAATCTGGCTGCTGAAGTACGGGAGCAGATATAAAGGCGGTCTTCAACTGTTTGAACGCTGCTATTGCTTCAGAAGGCCAATTGCTTGGGTCAGCCCCTTTTTTAGTCAGAGCCGTAATAGGTGCCACGATGGTAGAGAAACCTCTTATAAATTTCCGATAATAATTTGCGAATCCTAGAAATCGTTGCACTGCTTTTAAGGAAAGAGGTTGAGTCCAATCCCAGATGGCCGAAAGTTTCTCCGGATCCATACGCAATTCAGTTCCAGAAATAATGTAGCCCAAAAATGAAATAGAAGGAACCTCAAAGGTGCACTTGGAGATCTTGCCATAAAGATGATTCTTGCGCAACCGAAGGAGTACTTCCTTAACTTGTAGTCGGTGCTCAGAAAGATTCTTAGAAAAAATCAAAATGTCATCCAAATAGACTACTACATTCAGATACAACATATCCCGAAAGACTTCATTAATGAATCCTTGAAAGACAGCTGGGGCGTTGCTGAGGCCAAATGGCATTACCAGGTACTCATAATGCCCATCTCTCGTATTGAAAGCCGTCTTCCACTCATCTCCTTGACGAATACGTATCAAGTTGTATGCTCCTCTTAAGTCAAGCTTAGTAAATACTCGAGCTCCACGCACTCTATCGAAAAGCTCTGTGATGAGCGGCAGAGGATACTTGTTTTTAATGGTGACTTCATTTAAACCACGATAGTCGATGCATGGTCTCAGCCCTCCATCTTTTTTCTTTACAAAGAAGAAGCCAGCTCCCGCTGGAGAAGTGGAGGGACGGATGAAGCCCTTCTGCAAATTCGACTTAATGTACTCAGACATAGCTTGTGTCTCTGGAACCGACAAAGGATAAGTGCGACCTCGAGGCGGTATTTTCCCAGGAATGAGCTCAATGGGACAGTCCCAAGCCCTATGCGGAGGTAATTTATCAGCCGCCTGTTCCGAGAAGACATCCAAAAACTCTCGATAAGCCTCAGGAACTAACTCCACGTCCAACTTGGCCGACGCACGGAGTGGAACGACAGGAGTAAGACATTTCAATCGGCAGAAAGGACTCCAAGAAATTATTTGTGTCGACCCCCAGTCGACATGAGGGTTGTGTAGCCTGAGCCAGGGAAAACCCAAAACGAGATCATGAGACATTTCCTGAATAACTAGAAACTTCAGTTGTTCATGATGTAAAGCTCCCACTTGTAGCTGAATTGACTCAGACTGACTCGTAATCAAGGCGTTAGGAATTTGAACCCCGTTAATGGCTGTAATAGTAATAGGTCGTTCGACCAACTGTAATTTCAAACCCAAACTCTGGGCGCAGGAAAGAGAAATAAAATTCCCCGCAGCACCTGAATCCAAAAGAGCCATAACGGTCTTGACTTTTGTTTTAGTAGACAAAGATACTGAGAGTAAACAGTCCACTTCTGGAGAAGATTGAGAAACCACACCCAGCTTGACTTCCCCGGAACAGGCTAGGATTGCCCGTTTCCCGGGCGAGCTTTGCAAGACTTGAGGAAGTGATCCGCGGCTCCACAGTAGAGGCAAAGTTTGTTCTCACGCCGACGCTGTCGCTCCTCTGGAGACAGTCGAGACCGATTAATCTGCATGGGTTCGTCTGGAGCTGTCGTAACCGATGGTTTAGACGGAGGAGCCCGGAATCTGCACCGATCAGACCGAGAACGTTCGCCAACTCGTTCCTGCATGCGGAGATCCACTTTCACACAGAGCGAGATCAACTGTTCCAAGGAATCTGGCAAATCTCTTGTAATCAATTCGTCTTTAAGACGGTCGGACAGCCCGTTCCAGAAAGCGGCCCGTAAGGCATCATTATCCCAGCGCAATTCGGAAGCTATGGTCTGAAAATGAATCACATACTGACCCACTGAACGAGAGCCTTGTCGAACTCTAAGAAGATCTGAAGAGGCAGCGGCCGTTCTGCCAGGCTCATCAAAGATCCGGCGGAAAGATGAGATGAAATTAGTGTAGTTGGAAACCAAAGGATCAGATCGCTCCCATAAAGGAGACACCCATTCCAACGCTGAACCCTCAAGCAAGGAAATAATGTATGCTACTTTGGATCGATCCGTGGGAAAATTGTGTGCGAGGAGTTCAAACTGCACCTCGCACTGGTTAAGAAAACCACGGCAATTCTTCGGGTTGCCGTTGTAGCGAGAGGGAGTGGGAAGCTGAAGGCGTGACCTGGTACCGGACACTGCGTGAGCATTAACAGGAACGACTGCCGGAGTGGGTACTGGAGCTGGAACTGGAACTACTGAAGCCAGGGAAACCTGAATTTGATCCAACCTGCCGGATAGCTCTTGGAGATACCGCATCACCTGGTTTTGCGCCGCTTCCTGACTCTGTACACGGGAAACCAGATCTTGGATGGCACTTGCTTCTGGGTTCCGATTCCCCGGGTCCATGTGGCCTGTGTATACTATCACTGACCTGGTCGAAGGGTGTTGTGGACTCGGGGCTTCTTCCGGTGACAGGGAAGAGGAACCGCTACTGGGTCGCAATAGAGATGGCCGGATGTAGGTCTTCTTCATACAGGATGAAGACGGTAAGCAGGAAGCACGGAGGAATGATGAAGGTCTCCTGAAAAACAAGACTAGTGAAAGTGCTGAGTGCTGAGGTACAGAGATGCTGGTATTATTGAGGTGCTGAAGGCACTGAGGTGCTGAGACACCGAGGTACTGAGGTGTTGGAGTTCTGTGATACTAAGGTGCAGAGGCTCCGAGGTGCTGAGGTTCTATGGTGCTGAGGCACCGGAGTGCTGAGGAACAGAGGCACTGAGGTGCCGAGGTACTGAGGTGCTGATGGCGCTCAGGCGCCTTGGTGGCACGGAGGTGCGTGATAGCGCTCGGGCGCTTGGAGGCACGGAAGTGCGTGATGGCGCTCGGGCGCTTGGAGGCACGGAGGTGCGTGATGGCGCTCGGGCGCTTGGAGGCACGGAGGTGCGTGATGGCGCTCGGGCGCTTGGAGGCACGGAGGTGCGTGATGGCGCTCGGGCGATTGGAGGCACGGAGGTGCGTGATGGCGCTCGGGCGCTTGGAGGCACGGAGGTGCGTGATGGCGCTCGGGCGCTTGGAGGCACGGAGGTGCGTGATGGCGCTCGGGCGCTTGGAGGCACGGAGGTGCGTGATGGCGCTCGGGCGCTTGGAGGCACGGAAGTGCGTGGAGACACTGGAGACACTGGGACACTGGAGACACTGGAGACACTGGGACACTGGGACACTGGAACACTGGAGACACTGGAGACACTGGAGACACAGCGGAAAATAGGAACAAGGGAGCTCTGGAAATCACTGCTTCTGACAAGCAGAACGATGATACACAGGCGCCGGCTCCCTGCTCGGCGTCTGGCTTTGAACCTCCCGCCTTGGTCTGATTGGCGGAGCGGGCAGATGACGTCAGCCCCGCTCCGCCTACCTAATCTAAAGCAGCATGGCGGCGCCCTCGCTCCGGGAGCCGCCGGAGAGACCCGCCGACCCGACGCCGGACCCCCGAGGCCGCCGGAGGGGAGAGACGCCAGGCCATCCAGGACACCCGCAGCGGTAAGCGCGGCCGCCGCTGCCCGCGGGGTGTGACAGTATGTATGTATGTATATACATGTGTGTGTATATATATATATATATATATATGCATGCACATGGATATATACTGTATGTACAATAATTAAAATAAAGTAAACTTTTATTAAGCACTTACCACCAGGAAGACAGCAGGCTGCAGAGGACGATAGACAGCCATTAATAATACTCATGCAGCAAAAAAAATATAATTTTTTTTTTTGGGTGGAGGTGGGTTTCTGGGTGCTCGGAAACCCCCCCCTGGGTGCGCCACTGTGTGAGAAAGAACATTAAATAAATGAAATTAATATTTTTATTATTATTATATTATTATTATTTCAGAATAATTAGCTTGTTAGTGGGGTGTGTGTGTTTGTGGAGGGAAAAAAGGGTAGGGGGGAGGTAACAGTGAATAAAATTGCGCATCCTCTTCTTACTGTTGTTCCGGAACATCGCTTTCCATTGACACCTAAGAGGGCAAGATGCTGCCGTTTTGACCTTTTCTCTGGCACCTTCTGACCACAAACACCTCAGATCTTTCCTTTCACCCCATAGAGCTATGCAGGAAAATCTGTGCCGGGTACCGTGATGCATGGTAGGGCGCACAGACGTGCATCTCAACCGGACACTGCCACTGATTGAGTTGTCCCCTGTGGGCTGTAACACACGCGCCGGCCTTTGAGCACAGCATTACACATGGCTCAAAGCCGTTGTGTGTGAAAGACCCACCCGGATGGCAAAAAGGCCGGATAAAGTTTGTCCGGCTTTTTGCCATCCGTGAAAAACCGGAGCGTGTGTTACAGCCCTATACCTGGTATTTTCTTACACGGAATAACTGTGCAGGGCCTTGGCTTCTACATGAATAAATACGGTACACAAAATAGAGGAATGAAATAATTGTAATACAAGTGTAAGCTGAGAAAATACATTCACAGAGGGACCTGGAAAGCTACTTGGCTAATGTTCTTGCTGTATTCAGACACGCATTAACCTGCAGGGGATAAATATGTGTGCTGTATCTTTAAGAAGGGGGAAAAAAACACACAGGAAGGAGCTGTGGAAATTGGCCCAGTAGGTAGAACTGCTATTTAAATGCTGTTGGGGAAAAAAGTACAGTGAATTACAGCATAGATGATAGTGCTGACAGCTGCCATTTGCTGCTGCTCCAGTACCATAATGGGGCTGAAACGCAGCGAGCTCTATGCACTGACAGCTCTGCCCGCGGAGGGGGGCTGAGGAGACCGGGAGAGGGGTGTATATACCTGTCGCCTTGACAGATGGGACTATCCAGCCCTAAAACATGTAATCCTTTGATTTCTGCCTGGCACCTGATGATTTTAAACTGCAGTGCTGCAGGCATCCAAGCAAAGAAAATGCTTGTAGAAGGTAAAATTATAGATCCTGTTATAGGTGGTCATAGTAGGCTGTTAACCCTGGTGTTACAGAGAAATGGAAGTTGTGCTGTCAGGCTCACTACCAAATGATGCAGGGATTACTGTACCTCATGTTCAACCAGAGCGGATTAAGTGGGAGATGTACTGAGCAGTGATAAGAGTGGAGAAATGAGCCAGTGGAGAAGTTACCCATGGCAACCAATTATCTGCTCCTTATATTTTACAGTATGCAAATTATAAATGTTACTTCATTGCTGATTGGTTGCCATGAGCAACTTCTCCACTGGCTCACTTCTCCACTCTTTTCACTGCTTAGTAACTATCCCCGCACAGACTTCATGGGGCCCTAGGGGTATATTTACTAATGTGCGGGGTTTTTCAGATTCTACTTAATGTCTATCTAGCACGTTCTAGAAGATAATAGCTAGAATCTGATTGGTTGCTCCACTTCTAAAAACCCGCACTTTAGTAAATATCCCCCCTACAGCCTGATTCAGAGTTGTACGCAAATCACTGACAGTGAGCCGCAGGCCGAGGCCAGGGTCTGCATCATCCGGCACAGATTTCCTGGTCCTGGCAGCGTGAAAACACAGGCCACCCTGTGGAACCTGAGGGTTAGACAGATGGGAAGACTTAATTAGGTGCGAGGTCCCATCGGAGTCTTGCATAATGTGATTTTTTTTTTTATAGCTGAGCATTTTTGGATATTTTTAACAGAGTAGAAGACATGTACGAGGCATGCATAAAAATAAGCAATGTTATACGTACACATAGCACCAGTAACAAGTCACAGCCTCGGACTGACAGTAATTGCGATCACTCTGCACGACCATCGTGTAAGTGTGAACACACACTTACTCGTTTCATGAATTGTGGTGTTGCAACTCCCCAGTGACATTACCCCTCACACGCGATGAAGTGTCCACTATGCCACTCCCCATGGTGTATGATGTTTTAGGGATGTGGTCACGTATAACGCCTCTGTCCTCATCAGGCTGGGACAAGGTAGGGGAGGGTACTAGTACTCCGCAGGGGTGACGAGGTAGGGGAGGGTACTAATTACTTAGGCCCAGGTCTGATGGAGAGGCCCAGGTCCCCCGTCCTTACCTGGCAGCACCAGCTGCAGCTTTTCTCCTCAGCCCAGCACAACCTGTGTGGCCAGGGATGCGTTTAAAAAGAAAAGAAAAGAAAAAATCTGTATTTTTC
This sequence comes from Pseudophryne corroboree, assembly GCF_028390025.1. Taxonomy (NCBI): domain Eukaryota; kingdom Metazoa; phylum Chordata; class Amphibia; order Anura; family Myobatrachidae; genus Pseudophryne; species Pseudophryne corroboree. The sequence goes on from NC_086451.1 coordinate 78,641,899, forward strand.
TGTGTCATGGCCACGCCCCTTGTGAATATGCCACGCCCCCTGAAAAGTACCTGGCCCCAGACAGGCTCTCTACTGCCCTGGTACTCCGGGAGCTGCTGTGCAGTCCCCAGCCACTCCCATCATAGTGTGGATGGTGCACACATGCAGGCGTCATCCATCACCGCTGCTCGGTGACACCGAACCCCTCAGATGGTGTCCCCCGATGCTGTCTGCACCCCCCTGTTGTGCTCCATATCGGATGGTATGATGCAATGTAAGATGCTGTGCTGCAACAAAATATTGTATCATCGTATGGCAGATCGCAAATTGTGTATGTACATCATGTCAACCCATCGCAAGTTCGTCAGGTAAACGAATGTATGTTTCTTTTCTCTAAAGCCTGAGATGTTGGGGCTATAGGCATAATCCCCTTTCCTATACTAGGTAGATGACCCTGCAAAGAGTCTGACCCGTTACACCATGTAAAGGACAAAGATGGGGCACCACAAAAAAAAGAATGAGGTGAATAAGTCAAATAAAATTTTTTTCTAGTATTTCTAAAAATAAATAAAAACTATTGCACAATAAATGTAAACATTGAGGCGCAGGTTCCCATTGGTTCCGGCCCTTTCCACCTCACCAGCCACTCTTGGGGTCTTCTGTGCATGCTAGCTTGTTGCAGAGTCACTGGAAAGCCAGGACCTTAACTTCTAGTTCCAATGTTAGTTTTATTAAGCATTAATGAATAAGAAAAAAAAAAAAACATAAAAAAATAGTTTTTTTTTTTAAATATTTATTTTTCATTTTAAAACAAATGCTTTATTCACTCCTCAGTATCGCCATCCTAGTATGACAATTGTTATCTAATAACTATGCTCCCCCCACCCCTTATTTTTGTATAATATAAATACATGACTAAACAAAAAGAAAATGTAACGTGTACAAGTCGCAAGTTGGTATGTAGAAGCCGGTACATTAAAGTAATATGAAGGTGACAAACCCATTTATCAATCAAGATTTATGGCTATTTCCCTGAAAACACCCGTTCCTTCTCAGGGGTAAACCACAAATATTATGTATCTCCCAAATGTACAGTATGTAGGAGGGATCGCAGCAGATATCTCAGATATCTGCTGCAATCCCTCCATTCCAGCAGGTTGCCGCATCCCCCATAGAAACCTAGCTGCCAGGTTTATCTATTCTCCGGAATGCAAAGCAGTCCTGAAATAACCCTTTCGGAGACCCTGTCCTTGCGGGTTTTCATTAATACATGCCGCAGATGTGATTGCATTCTGCAATGTGATCTCAGGCGCTAATATCACACCCATGATAAATGGGCCGCTTAAGCTTCCTACTGACTCTTTGGGGCATGTCCAATTGGGCATGCTCATTTATTTTCTGCAACGCGTGAAAGTGAGGCCAGCCGCAGGGTGAGGTGTGAAAGTGAGGCCAGCCGCAGGGTGAGGTGTGAAAGTGAGGCCAGCCGCAGGGTGAGGTGTGAAAGTGAGGCCAGCCGCAGGGTGAGGTGTGAAAGTGAGGCCAGCCGCAGGGTTTTTACTATCCAACTTGCAGCGAGAATTTTAGCCGCTGTAATTTAGATAGGCTTTAATGCTGTTTTTTTCAGCACCCTAAGAATTAATAAAGCAATTAGAAGTTTTTAATATGCTTAATTAGGGTAATGATAATTGCGTGTCATTATTGGGGTGAAATTCTGCAAAGTACAGAAAAATGGGTTAAACCTTGTGGACAGGTACAGTATATGAGGGTGTTGTACGGGGTATCTATTTGGATGGTCGACCATTCACACCGGAACCGTTGTACGGATGGGGCAGCTGTTTTTAGCATTGCAGATGGGAGTTACAGATCTATTTATTTTTAAAGTGGCTTAAAATGACAAAAAAAATTGCTAAAATGCATTGATGCAGGTCACCACCCAAAAAAACGTGAGTCTTCCGTGTGTAAAGTGGGTGCACAGACAGCAGTAGAGGCTGCTTCTGAGACACACGGATCCAGAGGCGTAACTAGGGTTTTCAGAGCCCAGGGCAAGATGAAGAGTGGTGCCCCCCCCCTAACCCCCCCCCCCCCAAAACAAAACAAAAACACGCAAAAAGAAGTATGTAAAAATGGGCGTGGCCACGCACCAGAAGGGGTGTGGCCACTGAAAATGGGCGTGCCAACATGACTATCACCTACCCCCTGTGTCGCCTCTCAGCACATTATCACCTACCCCTTGTGTCGTCTCTCAGCACACCTTCATTCAATTTTTGCACAGTACGCATGCAGAGTCCCCTTTTTACACAGTGCCAGATACACAATTGCCCCACAGTGCCAGATACACAGTGCCCCACAGTGCCAGATACACAGTGCCCCACAGTGTCAGATCCACAGTGACAGATACCGCGCCCCACAGTGCCAGATACAATGCCCCACAGTGCCAGATACAAAGCCCCACAGTGCCAGATACAATGCCCCACAGTGCCAGATACAATGCCCCACAGTGCCAGATACATGCCCCACAGTGCCAGATACAATGCCCCACAGTGCCAGTTACAATGCCCCACAGTGCCAGATACAATGCCCCACAGTGCCAGTTACAATGCCCCACAGTGCCAGTTACATGCCCCACAGTGCCATACATGCCCCACAGTGCCAGTTACATTGCCCCACAGTGCCAGTTACAATGCCCCACAGTGCCAGTTACAATGCCCCACAGTGCCAGATACATGCCCCACAGTGCCAGTTACATGCCCCACAGTGCCATACAGTGCCAGATACAATGCCCCACAGTGCCAGTTACATGCCCCACAGTGCCATACATGCCCTACAGTGCCATACATGCCCTACAGTGCCAAATACAATGCCCCACAGTGCCATATACAATGCCCCACAGTGCCAGTTACATGCCCCACAGTGCCATACATGCCCCACAGTGCCAGATATTAGACCCCCCAGCCCCCCCCGTCACTCATCGCTTCCTTCACGCTGCAATGTGAGGGGAGGAGAGCGCAGCGCAGCACCTCTCCTGCCCCTCAATGCTCCAGGTCTCCGGTGGCAGCTATGTGGCGCCGGTTCGTTAGCCAATCAGGAGCCGGTCCGCAAGCTCTGATTGGCTAACGCCACCGGAGACCGGACACACACGCAGCGCGGCAGGCAGTTAGCACATTGAGGGGCAGGAGAGACGCTGCGCTCTCCTCCCCTCACATTGCGGCGTGACGGGGCGAGTGGGCATGATGACCTTGCCGCCGGCGGCGCCCCCCTCTGCTGGGCCTGCCAAGGTGCCCAGGGCACGTGCCCCACTCGCCCTGCCTTAGTTACGCCTCTGCACGGATCTCTCATCAAGGATGCAGAACGTGAGTTTTGCATACAGCCTGTGACGGACTTGGGCATGAAGGGCCCACAGGGGAATGCCGTGGTAGGGGCCCATGTTTAGGGGTTTGGCCAACCTTCAGAGGGGGTGTGGCCAGCCACCACATTGGTTTGTCTAAGCATGAGTGAGTGCAAGGGCTGGGTCCCTTGATAAATAAATATATTACACACTGCTAGTGCAATTATGATAATGTGCCAAGTTAATAACAACAATGCACTGTAGAAAATACACCATAGTCCTGTGCAACGGGGGTAATTCCAAGTTGATCGCAGCAGGAAATTTTTTAGCAGTTGGGCAAAACCATGTGCACTGCAGGGGGGGCAGATATAACATTTGCAGAGAGAGATAGATTTGGGTGTGGTGAGTTCAATCTGCAATCTAAAATGCAGTGTTAAAATAAAGCAGCCAGTATTTACCCTGCACAGAAACAAAATCACCCACCCAAATCTAACTCTCTCTGCAAATGTTATATCTGCCCCCTACTGCAGTGCACATGGGGGGTCATTCCGAGTTGTTCGCTCGTTATTTTTTTCTCGCAACGGAGCGATTAGTCGCTAATGCGCATGCGCAATGTCCGCAGTGCGACTGCGCCAAGTAAATTTGCTATGCAGTTAGGTATTTTACTCACGGCATTACGAGGTTTTTTCTTCGTTCTGGTGATCGGAGTGTGATTGACAGGAAGTGGGTGTTTCTGGGCGGAAACTGGCCGTTTTATGGGAGTGTGTGAAAAAACGCTACCGTTTCTGGGAAAAACGCGGGAGTGGCTGGAGAAACGGAGGAGTGTCTGGGCGAATGCTGGGTGTGTTTGTGACGTCAAACCAGGAACGACAAGCACTGAACTGATCGCACTGGCGGAGTAAGTCTCGAGCTACTCAGAAACTGCACAGAGAAGTCTTTTCGCAATATTGCGAATCTTTCGTTCGCAATTTTGATAAGCGAAGATTCACTCCCAGTAGGCGGCGGCTTAGCGTGTGCAAAGCTGCTAAAAGCAGCTTGCGAGCGAACAACTCGGAATGACCACCATGGTTTTGCCCAACTGCTAAACAATTTCCTGCTGCGATTAACTTGGAATTACCCCCAACATACGGTAACATGTATAATGTTAGTGCACAGTCTGGAACCTGATTCCTACAGGAGGGGGTGGATCCCTAGGCAGTTGGGCCCACCGGGGGTTTCCCTTGTGGGCCAGTCCAATACAGCGCATACAGAAGCAAATTTACACATTTTTGCATATGTCCATCCTACTGTAAGTCAGACTGAATTTTGTCTGGCTCTGTCTTTCTGTGAAATAGGGTGTTTTAGTGCTTAAACTGGACGATGACAAAGTGACACTTATGGGAGTGTCTTGGACATGCATCAAAATCTCTGCGGTTCTGAGTTGTGCGTATGGGGAAGGGAAGCCTGTCTTTGACAGACCTCTTTCACCTAGCCTGGAACTGGTGCAAGCGCAGATACTAATAACCGTTGTGGCAACTAGCGTTAAATCAATGTGCGGCATCGGCTTCTGCTTGCGCACGCACGAACACGTGCATTAGTGGAACGGATACTCCCATTAGCATAAAGTAGTGAATCAGCGACACACAATCTGCAGCCTGTGGGACTCAGCCTATGGGTGAAAATATGCAAATTTTGTATGCGCCTATTTTATGGTTTGACTTAAGCACGTTTTCCACCTGACTCGGCATCAGCCGCTATGCGAATTTCTGTTGACATTCCCTGCGAGTGTGTGTTTGTTTAGGTGTATGTGTACTTGCGGAAGCGGAGAAGCTGCAGGTAACCGCACAATTAGCTAACAAGTGGCTGTTTTGTGTAGGATTGTGGCTGATGTGTTTTAAGTGTTTTCATGAGTGGAAAATGTCTGTGCGAGCGAGCTAACAGACAAAGGCAGAGTGCATTAGGTTTTATTGGTCTGCTTTGCCCACATCTGACGTTAAGCTATTAAGCAAGTCCTACCCGGCTTTCTGGAAGCAAAGGGAAAAAAAAGGCTTAAAAAATGAAAAGCGGACAAGAATAAAAGGCATAAAAATATTCTAACCGGCTCCGGCAATGGGATAATGGGCTGAGAGACAGAGGCCTGGAGTCAGCAGATGGGACCCGCCATTTCAGGGATTTTTTTTTTTTTTGAGGGACAGCTTTAAATAATAATACAAATACTAAACTGGAATAAAGCGGCATAAAATAATTAGTAAGCTATCATATTGTTAGAGGAATAATGTGGAAAAGACTTTATAGCCCCTCCAACCCCTCCCCCCACCATTTTCTCGGAACGCCACTGCGCATCTCTCTGTTGTACCCCTCTCAAGGACACTTCTCGCTGATAAATAGGGAAGTGTTTCTTAACTTGAGAGCGTCGAAAGGCAAAACGAGAGTGCGTTTCTGATTCAGGTGCAGTTCATGACCCTTTCCTACCATATGCTTATTTCCTGGTTAATTGAATAATTAATGCTGACAGAAGACAAGGCATCTACCAGGCAAATCCAGGGTTCACTACCATATATACATGATCTCAGGTATTTATATCTTACTATAAACAAGCAAATGTCTAATACATGAATAATGCAGATTATTTTCTGTAAATCACATTGTTAGAAATAATTATTGAATTGAGACATAGGGGGAGATTTATCAAAGCTTGGAGTGAGATAATGTACCAACCAATCAAAACCTTATGGTCAGTTTTCAAGCACAACCTGTGGCATGGCAGTTAGAAGCCTATTGTTTGGCACTTTATCTTTCTCCACCTTATCTCTTTCTAACCTTTGATAATTCTTCCCCATAATCTTCTACAATGACCCATGTGACTAATCGCCTATATATGGTTACACCAGTGGTTTTGCTTCTTATAACTCCTGACCCATTAACAATTTAGAGATGTGCAGCGGGCACTTTTCATGTTTTGTGTTTTGGTTTTGGATCTAGATCCCCGTTCGTGTGGTTCTGGTTTTGGTTTTGGATCTGGATGATTTTTGAAAAAAAACACAAAAACAGCTAAAATCACAGAATTTGGGGGTAATAATTTTTATCCTACGGTATTATTAGCCTCAATAACATTAATTTCCACTAATTTCCAGTCTATTCTGAACACCTCACAATATTGTTTTTAGGCCAAAAGGTTGCACCGAGGTCGCTGGAGGACTAAGCTAAGCGACACAAGTGGGCTGCACAAACACCTGGCCCATCTAGGAGTGGCACTGCAGTGTCAGACATGATGGCACTTTTAAAAACTAGGCCCCAAAGAGCACATAATGCAAAGGAAAAAAAAGGTGCAATGAGGTCGCTGGATGACTAAGCTAAGCGACACAAGTGGGAGGCACAAACACCTGGCCCATCTAGGAGTGGCACTGCAGTTTCAGACATGATGGCACTTTTAAAAACTAGGCCCCAAAGAGCACATAATGCAAAGAAAAAAAAAGGTGCAATGAGGTCGCTGGATGACTAAGCTAAGCGACACAAGTGGGCGGCACAAACATCTGGCCCATCTAGGAGTGGCACTGCAGTGGCAGACAGGATGGCACTTTTAAAAACTAGGCCCCAAAGAGCACATAATGCAAAGAAAAAAAGAGGTGCAAGATGGAATTGTCCTTGGGCCCTCCCACCCACCCTTATGTTTTATAAACAGGACACACTTCAACAAACCAATCATGTCAGCGACAGGATCTGCCATACGACTGTGGCTAAAATGATTGGTTTGTTTGGGCCCCCACAAAAAAAGAAGTAATTAATCCCCCCACCAAAAAAAAGAAGCAATTCATCTCTCCTTGCGCAAACTGGCTCTACAGAGGCAAGATGTTGTCCTCATCCTCTGATTCCACACCCCTTTCAGTGTGTACATCCTTCTCTTCACAGAGTATTAATTCGTCCCCACTAGAATCCACCATCACAGGTCCCCCTCTGTGTACTTTCTGGAGGCAATTGCAGGTAAATGTCTTCCTGGAGGAATTTATAATTCATTTTGATGAACATCATCTTCTCCACATTTTGTGGACGTAACCTCCTACGCGGATCACTGACAAGGTGACCGGCTGCACTAAACACTCTTTCGTAGTACACACTGGAGGGGGGGCAACTTAGGTAAAATAAAGCCATTTTTTGCAAGGGCCTCCAAATTGCCTCTTTCTCTTACGTCCTAGAGGATGCTGGGGACTCCGTAAGGACCATGGGGTATAGACGGGCTCCGCAGGAGACATGGGCACTATAAAGAACTTTAGAATGGGTGTGCACTGGCTCCTCCCTCTATGCCCCTCCCCCAGACCTCAGTTAGATCCCGTGCCCAGAGGAGACTGGGTGCATTACAGGGGAGCTCTCCTGAGTTTCTCTGTAAAAGAATTTTGTTAGGTTTTTTATTTTCAGGGAGCACTGCTGGCAACAGGCTCCCTGCATCGTGGGACTGAGGGGAGAGAAGCAGACCTACTTAAGTGATAGGCTCTGCTTCTTAGGCTACTGGACACCATTAGCTTCAGAGGGTCGGAACGCAGGTCTCACCCTCTCCGTTCGTCCCGGAGCCGTGCCGCCGTCCTCCTCGCAGAGCCGGAAGATAGAAGCCGGGTGAGTATAAGAAGAAAAAAGACTTCAAAGGCGGCAGAAGACTTCAGTTCTTCAGTGAGGTAACGCGCAGCGGTAACGCTGCGCGCCATTGCTCCCACACACACACACATCTGCGGGCACTGTAAGGGTGCAGGGCGCAGGGGGGGGGGGGGGGGGCGCCCTGGGCAGTAATTAAAAGCCTCAATGGACACTGGCAGATGTAAATATACTGCGAAGGCAGTATATTATTAACCCCCGCCAGTTTTTTTATTATTTGAGCGGGACCAAAGCCCGCCGCTGAGGGGGCGGGGCTTGATCCTCCAGCACTAACCAGCGCCATTTTCTCCACAGCACACGCAGAGAAGCTGGCTCCCCGGACTCTCCCCTGCTGAACACAGTCACAGAGGGCAAAAAAGAGGGGGGGGGGGCACATGTATTTGGCGCAGTGAGTGTTATTATATATATTTATATAAAAGCGCTGTCCTAACTGGGATTTTATTCCAGGGTCTGGTGGCGCGGGGTGTGTGCTGGCATACTCTCTCTCTGTCTCTCCAAAGGGCCTTATTGGGGAACTGTCTCCATATAGTTATTTCCCTGAGTGTGTGGGGGTGTCGGTACGTGTGTGTCGGCATGTCTGAAGCGGAAGGCTCTTCTAGGGAGGAGGTGGAGCAGATGATTGTGGTGTCTCCGTCGGCAACGCCGACACCTGACTGGTTGGATATGTGGAATGTTTTAAATGCAAATGTGGCTTTATTACATAAGAGATTGGACAAAGCAGAGTCCAGGGATAAAACAGGGAGTCAATCCATGGCTTTGACTGTGTCACAGGGCCCTTCTGTGTCTCAGAAACGCCCACTGTCCCAAGTAGCAGACACTGATACCGACACGGATTCTGACTCCAGTGTCGACTACGATGATGCGAGGTTACACCCAAGGGTGGCCAAAAGTATTCATTATATGATTATTGCAATAATAGAGGTTTTACATATCACAGATGATCCCTCTGTCCCTGACACGAGGGTACACATGTTTAAGGAAAAGAAACCTGAGGTAACTTTATCCCCATCTCATGAGCTGAATGAGTTATTTGAAAAAGCTTGGGAAACTCCAGACAAGAAACTGCAGATTCCCAAGAGAATTCTTATGGCGTATCCTTTCCCAGCAAAGGACAGGGTACGGTGGGAATCCTCGCCCAGGGTGGACAAGGCTTTAACGCGCTTGTCCAAAAAGGTGGCGCTACCGTCTCTGGATACGGCAGCCCTCAGGGATCCTGCTGATGGCAGGCAGGAAACTACCTTGAAGTCAATTTATACACATACGGGTGCCTTGCTCAGACCGGCAATAGCGTCGGCTTGGATTTGTAGCGCTGTGGCGGCTTGGATGGATACCTTGTCAGCTGACTTTGATACCCTGGATAGGGATACCATTTTATTGACCTTGGGTCACATTAAAGACGGAGTCCTATATATGAGAGATGCTCAGAGAGACGTTGGCCTGCTAGGTTCGAGAGCCAACGCCATGGCGATTTCTGCTAGGCGAGCCCTGTGGACCCGCCAATGGACGGGTGATGCCGACTCAAAGAGGCATATGGAGGTTTTGCCTTACAAAGGTGAGGACTTATTTGGGGAGGGTCTCACGGACCTGGTTTCCACAGCTACTGCAGGTAAATCTACTTTTTTACCTTATGTTTCCTCACAGCAAAAGAAAACGCCACATTATCAGATGCAGTCCTTTCGGTCGCATAAGTCCAGAAGAGGTCGGGGCTCTTCCTTCCTCACCAGAGGTAAGGGTAGAGGGAAAAAACTGCCGGCTACGGCTAGTTCCCAGGAGCAGAAGTCCTCCCCGGCTTCTACTAATTCCACCACATGACGCTGGGACAACGCTGAGGGAGTCCGCCCTGGTGGTGTACATCTTCGACTCTTCAGCCACGTCTGGGTTCAATCAGAGGTGGATCCCTGGGCAATGGAAATTGTATCCCAGGGTTACAAGCTGGAATTCGAAGACGTGCCTCCTTGCCGGTTTTTCAAATCGGCCTTACCAGCTTCTTCCCCAGAAAGGGAGATAGTTTTAGCTGCAATTCAAAAACTGTGTCAGCAACAAGTGGTAGTCAAGGTTCCCCTACTTCAACAGGGGAAGGGGTACTATTCAACCCTGTTTGTGGTCCCGAAACCGGATGGCTCGGTCAGACCTATTCTAAATTTAAAATTCCTAAACCTGTACTTGAAAAGGTTCAAATTCAAGATGGAATCACTCAGGGCGGTTATCTCCAGTCTGGAAGGGGGGGATTTTATGGTGTCACTAGACATAAAGGATGCATACCTTCATGTCTCCATATATCCTCCTCATCAGGCGTACCTGAGATTCGCTGTACAGGACTGTCATTACCAGTTTCAGACGTTGCCGTTTGGGCTTTCCACGGCCCGAGGATTTTCACCAAGGTAATGGCGGAAATGATGGTGCTCCTGCGCAGCAGGGAGTCACAATTATCCCGTACTTGGACGATCTCCTGATAAAAGCAAGATCGAGAGAACAGTTGCTACAACGCGTGTCGCTCTCCCTAAGAGTGCTGCAGCAACACGGCTGGATTATCAATCTACCAAAGTCACAGTTGGTTCCAACGACCCTGTTGACTTTCTTGGGCATGATTCTGGACACGGAACAAAGGAGGGTTTTTCTCCCGATGGAAAAAGCCCAGGAACTCCAGAACATGGTCAGAGACCTGTTGAAACCGAAAAGTGTGTCGGTCCATCAATGCACTCGAATACTGTGAAAAATTGTGGCGTCCTACGAGGCCATTCCCTTCGGCAGGTTTCATGCAAGGACTTTTCAGTGGGACCTTCTGGACAAGTGGTCCGGGTCCCATCTGTACATTCATCAAAAAATCAGCCTGTCACCCAGGGCCAGGGTGTCTCTCCTGTGGTGGCTGCAGAGTGCTCACCTTCTAGAGGGTCGCAGGTCCGGCATTCAGGACTGGGTTCTGGTGACCACGGACGCAAGCCTCCGAGGATGGGGAGCAGTCACACAAGGAAGAAACTTCCAGGGATTATGGTCAAGCCAGGAGGCTTGTCTACACATCAACGTACTGGAATTAAGGGCCATATACAACGGCCTGCGTCAAGCGGAGAATCTTCTTCGTGACCTACCGGTTCTGATTCAGTCAGACAACGTCACAGCCGTGGCTCATGTAAACTGCCAAGGCGGAACAAGGAGCAGAGTGGTGATGGCGGAAGTCACCAGGATTCTTCGCTGGGCGGAAAATCATGTAAGCGCTTTGACAGTAGTCTTCATTCCGGGAGTAGACGACTGGGAAGCAGACTTCCTCAGCAGACACGATCTCCATCCAGGGGAGTGGGGACTTCATCAAGAAGTTTTTGCAGAGATAACAAGACATTGGGGACTTCCTCAAATAGACATGATGGCGTCACGCCTCAACAAGAAGCTTTGGAGGTATTGTGCCAGGTCAAGGGACCCTCAGGCAGTAGCGGTGGACGCCCTGGTGACACCGTGGGTGTTTCAGTCGGTCTATGTGTTCCCTCCTCTTCCACTCATCTCAAAAATATTAAGAATCATAAGACGAAAAAGAGTGAAAACAATACTCATTGTTCCAGATTGGCCTCGCAGGGCCTGGTATTCAGATCTTCAGGAAATGCTCACAGAAGATCCGTGGCCTCTTCCTCTCAGAGAGGACCTGTTGCAACAGGGGCCCTGTCTGTTCCAAGACTTACCGCGGTTGCGTTTGACGGCATGGCAGTTGAACGCTGAATCCTAGCTGGAAAAGGCATTCCGGAAGAAGTCATCCCTACTCTGATAAGGGCTAGGAAAGAGGTGACGGCGAAGCATTATCACCGTATCTGGAGAAAGTATGTATCTTGGTGTGAGGCCAAGAATGCTCCTGCGGAAGATTTCCATCTGGGTCGTTTTCTCCACTTTCTACAGACAGGAGTGGATATGGGCCTAAAATTAGGCTCCATTAATGTACAGATTTCGGCCCTATCAATTTTCTTTCAGAAGGAATTGGCTTCTCTCCCAGAAGTCCAGACTTTTGTAAAGGGAGTGCTGCACATCCAACCTCCTTTTGTGCCTCCAGTGGCACCATGGGACCTTAACGTGGTGTTACAGTTCCTGAAATCTCACTGGTTTGAGCCTCTTCAAACTGTGGAATTAAAATTTCTCACTTGGAAGGTGGTCATGTTGTTAGCCTTGGCATCTGCAAGGCAGGTGTCTGAATTGGCGGCTTTGTCTCACAAGAGCCCCTATCTGATTTTCCATGTGGATAGGGCAGAATTAAGGACTCGTCCTCAATTTTTGCCTAAGGTGGTTTCATCGTTTCATATGAACCAATCTATTGTGGTGCCTGTGGCTACAGGGGACTTGGAGGATTCCAAGTCCCTTGATGTAGTCAGGGCCTTGAAAATTTATGTAGCCAGGACGGCTCGGGTTAGGAAAACAGAGGCTCTGTTTGTCCTGTATGCAGCCAACAAGGTTGGCGCTCCTGCTTCTAAGCAGACTATTGCTCGCTGGATCTGTAACACGATACAGCAGGCTCATTCTACGGCTTGATTGCCGTTACCAAATTCGGTAAAGGCCCATTCCACTAGAAAGGTGGGCTCTTCTTGGGCGGCTGCCCGAGGCGTCTCGGCATTACAGCTTTGCCGAGCGGCGACTTGGTCGGGGTCAAACACTTTTGCAAAGTTCTACAAGTTTGATACCCTGGCTGATGAGGACCTACTGTTTGCTCGATCGGTGCTGCAGAGTCATCTGCACTCTCCCGCCCGGTCTGGAGCTTTAGTATAATCCCCATGGCCCTTACGGAGTCCCCAGCATCCTCTAGGACGTAAGAGAAAATAAGATTTTAATACCTACCGGTAAATCTTTTTCTCCTAGTCCGTAGAGGATGCTGGGCACCCGTCCCAGTGCGGACAAATTTCTGCAAGACTTGTATATAGTTTTTGCTTACATAATGGGTTATGTTACAGTTTGGATCAGTGTCGGGCTGATGCTGTTTTGTTTCATACTGTTAACTGGTTCGTATATTCCATGTTATATGATGTGGATGGTGTGGGCTGGTATGAATCTTGCCCTTAGATTAACCAAATCCTTTCCTCGTACTGTCCGTCTCCTCTGGGCACAGTTTCTCTAACTGAGGTCTGGAGGAGGGGCATAGAGGGAGGAGCCAGTGCACACCCATTCTAAAGTTCTTTATAGTGCCCATGTCTCCTGCGGAGCCCGTCTATACCCCATGGTCCTTACGGAGTCCCCAGCATCCTCTACGGACTAGGAGAAAAAGATTTACCGGTAGGTTTAAAATCTTATTTTTTCCTGCCAGTATACATACGGACTGTCTGACATGCCTACTTGGATGCTGTCACCCATATAATCCTCCACCATTCTTTCAATGGTGTCAGCATCATATGCAGTGACAGTAGACATGTCAGTAATCGTTGGCAGGTCCTTCAGTCCGGACCAGATGTCAGCACTTGCTCCTGACTGCCCTGCATCACCGCCAGCGGGTGGGCTCGGAAATTTTATCCTTTTCCTCGCAGCCCAGTTGCGGGAGAAAGTGAAGGAGGAGCTGTTGACGGGTCACGTTCCACTTGAGTTGATCATTTTCTCACCAGCAGGTCTTTGAACCTCTGCAGACTTGTGTCTGCAGGAAAGAGAGATACAATGTAGGCTTTAAACCTAGGATCGAGCACGGTGGCCAAAATGTAGTGCTCTGTTTTTAACACATTGACCAACCTTGAATCCTGGCAAAGCGAATTAAGGGCTCCATCCACAAGTCCCACATACTTAGCGGAATCGCTCTGTCATAGCTCCTCCTTTAATTTCTCCAACTGTCTCTGCAAAAGCCTGATGAGGGGAATGACCTGACTCAAGCTGGCAGTGTCTGAACTGACTTTACGTGTGACAAGTTCGAAGGGTTGAAGAACCTTGTACAACATGGAAATCATTCTCCACTGCGTATGAGTCAAGTGCATTCCCCCTCCTTTGCCTATGTCGTAGGTGGATGTATAGGCTTTAATGGCCTTTTGCTGCTCCTCCATCCTCTGAGCATATAGAGTGTTGAATTCTACCTCGTTACCACCTCATGCTTCAGGTGATGGCAGGAAAGGTTCAGGAGTGTTTGCTGGCACTCTAGTCTTCGACACGCAGTGGCTGAATGTCGAAAGTGGGCCACAATTTTTCTGGCCAACGACAGCATCTTTTGCACGCCCCTGTCATTTTTCAAAAAATTCTGCACCACCAAATTAATTGTATGTGCAAAACATGGGACATGCTGGAATTTGCCCAGATGTGATGCACGCACAATATTGGTGCCGTTGTCCGATATCACAAATCCCCAGGAGAGTCGCCATTGTGCGATGATGTCCCTCAGTTTCCATAAGAGGTTGAAACCGGTGATACACAGCGAAGCCTGCCTAGGAACGAGCTGGCGTTTGTGAGATGCTGCTACTGGTGCCGCTGCTGTTGTTGCTGCCGGAGGCAGTACATCTACCCAGTGGACTGTCACAGTCATGTAGTCCTTGGTTTGCCCTGCTTCACTTGACCACATGTCTGTGGTTAAGTGGACACTGGGTACAACCGCATTTTTCAGGACACTGAGGACACTTTTCTTAATGTCCCTGTACAGTCCGGGAATTGCTTTCCTAGTGAAGTGGAATCTAGATGGGATTTGGTACCGGGGACATACTACCTTCATCAATTATCTAAATCCCACTGCACCAATGGCGGATACCGGATGCACGTCTAACACCAACATAGCTGTCAAGGCCTCAGTTATCCGCTTTGGAACAGGATGACTGCTGTCATATTTCATCTTCCTCGCAAAGGACTGTTGGACAGTCAATTGCTTACTTGAAGTAGTACAAGTGGTCGTCCGAGTTCCCCTCTGGGATGACGATCGACTACCAGCAGCAGCAGTAGCAGACCACTCAAGGATCCTCCAGAGGAATCCTGGTTAGGAGAGGACTCTTCAGTCATGCCAGTGACATGGCTTGCAGGACTACTGACGTTCCTGACTGACGAGGAAATTGACATTGAGGGAGTTGGTGGTGTGGCTTGCAGGAGCTTGGGTACAAGAGGAAGAAGGAATTTAGGTGTCAGTGGACTGCTTACGCTCTTACCCAAAGTTTCTGAACTTGACAATGACTTCTGATGAATGCGCTGCATGTGACGTATAAGGGAGGATGTTCCTAGGTGGTTAACGTCCTTACCCCTACTTATTATGGATTGACAAAGGCAACACATGGCGTGACACCTGTTGCTCGGATTTGTGGAGAAATATTTCCACACTGAAGAGGTGGCTTTTTTGGTATTTTGCCCAGGCATGACAATGGGCTTATTTATCCCACGGACAACAACTGTCTCCCCTGGTGCCTGATTTAAACAAACCACATCACCATCAGAATCCTCCTCGTCATCTTCCTCCTCAGTGCCAGCAACACCCATATCCTCATCCTGGTGTACTTCAACAGTGATATCTTCAATTTGAATATCAGAAACTGGACTGTGGTTGCTCCTTTCAGCACTTGCAGGGGTCGTGCAAATGGTGGAAGGAGCTACC
This sequence comes from Pseudophryne corroboree, assembly GCF_028390025.1. Taxonomy (NCBI): domain Eukaryota; kingdom Metazoa; phylum Chordata; class Amphibia; order Anura; family Myobatrachidae; genus Pseudophryne; species Pseudophryne corroboree. The sequence goes on from NC_086451.1 coordinate 78,657,333, forward strand.
TCTTCCTGTCCAGTGTTGGGAAGGTTAGGCATCACAACCGCTGACACACTTGGACTCTGCTTGGGGATTTGTGATACCGTCTTAGAACGCACAGTTCTTTGCTGTGCTTTTGCCAGTTTAACTCTTTTCATTTTTCTAGCGGTAGGATGATGGCTTTCATTGTCATGTGAAGCTGAACCACTAGTCATGAACATCGGCCAGGTCCTTAGACGTTCCTTGCCACTTCGTGTCATAATTGACATAACGACAAGTTTACGTTTTTCCTCAGACGATTTAAATTTATTTTTTTTGGATCATTTTACTGAACTTTGGCTTTTTGGATTTTACATGCCCTCTACTATGACATTGGGCATCGGCCTTTGCAGACGACGTTGATGGCATTTCATCATCTATGTCATGACTAGTGGCAGCAGCTTCAGAACTAGGAGGAAGTGGTTCTTGATCTTTCCCTATTTTATCCTCCAAATTTTTGTTCTCCATTATTTTTCTGGAGTTATATAGCAATATGCGGCACAGGAGAGCGTACCCCTACACCACACAGGGCAAACCCTGTAAATATTATTTGGATTAAATATGACTAACCCCTCTATTTGGAGCAAATAATATACAGCACAGGACAGCACCACTGGACTTTTACGGCAGTACCACTGGACTTTTACGGCAGTACCACTGGACTTTTACGGCAGTACCACTGGACTTTTACGGCAGTACCACTGGACTTTTACGGCAGTACCACTGGACCTATACGGCAGTACCATTGGACTTATACGGCAGTACCACTGGACTTATACGGCAATACCTCTGGACTTATACGGCAGTACCACTAGACTTATACGGCAGTACCACTGGACTTATACAGCAGTACCACTGGACTTATACGGCAGTACGACTGGACTTATACGGCAGTATCACTGGACAATACGGCTTATTTTCATGTGTTGAGTATTAGTTCATGTTGACCATATCTATGTCGACCAATAGCGGTCGACCTAATGAATGTTGACCTTAACATGGTCGACCATTCATACCAGAACCCTTGCAGTGTCATATCGCAACCACATTAAAAATGGTGATAAATACATCCCAAAGTCTACTAATGTGCAGTAAATGAGGAGGTAATACGGTAGAATATACTAGTGAGCAGAGACAGCTTTATATCGCTGTAATTAAGATCTGTAGACATAAAGCCCTTGGTGCTGTAAGCCTCAGCTCAACCAGCTGCCACTCCTCAATGACAGAAGAGTATAGTGACACTAAATACTTACTATAAATCCTTATAAATCCCTATTTCCAGTAGTTAACCCTCTCAGTGCTAAGGACGATTGGGATTCATCCTTAGCATATACCAAGTCCTATGGACAAGCCCCACTTGTTCTCAGCACTGCAGGAGTTCACACCAGTTGTATCTTGTTGTAACAGTTGTAACAAGGGGGTAAATGGTAGATTGTCATCACACTTCATCTCCCTTATCTTGGCAGCTGGAGATTCCAGGGTCATGGGTGTATATTTAATGAGTGCAGGGCAGGGATGGACTGGGGTTGCTTTTCAGCCCGGGCATTTATGTGTGTGCATGCGCGCTAAAGGTGTGTCACAAGGGGGTGACTCAGTGTGCGTGGAATCACAGCACGCACACTTCTTTCTAGGCAACAAGCACATCGGGCAGGCGCGTACACTGCTCACGAGGGCGTGTCGCGAGTTGGGGGGTGGGATGTGTGGACCATTATGTTACTAAGCAAGAAGCACGTCAGGGGGGGTGGGAACAGAAGCAAGAACCAGAAGCGGTGTTGCGAGCGGCCATGCCGTCTCTCTATGTGGTTTGAGCGGCCCAAAAGGCCATCAGCCCTTTTGGCATTTGCCAGAAGTGCCAGATGGCCAGTCTGGCACTGGTGCAGGGCATGTACTCACTGATGATACCTGTCCAATGGTGCTGCAGAAATGACTAGGAAATTGTCACGGGTGCCATGTTCCCACAGATCTGCGCAGAGTCTACTTGGCAAGTGCGCCGGCAAGAGAAAGGTTAGTGGTGGCGAGGGATTCAAGTAGACTGCACATGGGACACCTCCTCTCTTAATCTGCATCTGCCCAGTGTTCCCTTGTTTGAAAAAGAGGAGTCCCATCTTTCAAGATTTGTACCCCCTTAGTAATTATTTACCATATGCACCAGACAGTATCCTCTGCAAGATAATTTTTCAATCTGTAGTCCATTGGATACAACAGACCAATGCCATGCAGAGGCGTCACCGGGTGTGGTGACACCCGGAGCGCACTCTGCATTATTACACACACTCACACACCCCTGCCAGAGTCGTGGCCGTCTGAAATGGGGCATGGTCTAATTTAAAAGGGCATGACTTTACGGGATCTCCTCTCCGTCACTCCGGGGCACTTTCAGCATCCCCAGAGATGCTGGCTGCCTCCGGAGACTGGGCAACGTGTAGTGCCGGCTCTTTATCTGTGACAGGAGCCGAGTGCTGCAGGAGATTATCATACTGCCTCACCCGGCTCCTGACACTGCAGAAGGTTCGGCACTTTGGTGTCACCCCTTCGGAGGGTGAAACCTGGGGGTGGGCCGCACCCCCGCACCCGGCTTGTGATGCCACTGATGCCTTGTCCAGATGGCATTAGCTGCAGGGTCCCAGCATTCCGGAGCTTGGTAAATCTCAGAGCATCGCATTCTCCATAGGAACCTATGGGCGCTGCAGCTGCTCTCCTTCAGATCACAGCAGATTTCGGAGATATTGGAGATATCTGCTGCCGTTCCTTCTTTCATACATGTGGATGATACTAAATATTTGTGGATATCCCCCAACACGAGTGTTTTCGGGGAATTTAAGGCAAATATTTAATGGTAAATGGGCCCCTAAACCAAGTCAATATTCCAGTACTGCATGGTGGCAGACAAGGGCCACATCCAACAATTCTGTGATTAATTACCTAACGGGTCTCCTAAATCTATAAAGTGCAGTGTCAAGGTGGTTAAGTTTGTTGGTAAACAATGTCTAGTCGGGATCAAAAGCTCCATAAACAGTAACAGTAAACCTACTAGTGTTCTCTAACTAACAAGTCAATATAAGCTGATAACACACTTTGACCAGCACCTCCTCACTCCCCCTGTGCCTTATGGATGTATCGATCCACTTGGATCCAGCCAGAGACTACTGCGGGTCAGAGGTTTCAGATCACATCTGTCTACTGGCATCCCGACCTGGGCATCTCATGAGTGCAGGACGTGTCCCGGGTGTACTTCGATATGGCTCAGGGGGATCTACGCTGGGGGGCAGAGTGCTTGAGAAGAGGGCGGTAAATACAGATCAATAGTGGGATAGGGAGGGATGGCGTAACCCCTGTGACCTGGTGACTCCCAACATGCTTAATGTGTGACAGTAAATCTGTGTTATGATTAGCCTGGGTGGGAAGGGACTGAAACAAAGCATGGATTGTAGAGTCTTTAATAAAAGCATGTTAAATCAGCTCTCTAGTATTTAACCTGAACATAATGAACTCCCTTCCGTGTTAACTGTACTCACTACTGAAATACTACTTGGAGTGTAAGCTCTGCTGACAAGGTATTTACTAGACATCTTCATTTTTGTGGATATTTGGACAATATTAAATCTTTTGTGGATGTATTTAAAGAATAAATTTAAAGGTCGTTCTAAATTGCCAGATATGTGGGGCACATTGCCGCTGTGGAGACACATCCAAGTGCATCGAACATTGTGCTCTATATGTAGACTGTGTAGCACCACTGTTCCCAGCATGCATATTTTAGGGAACATAGCTTTTTTTTTTAGACTGTGACAGGAGTGTTGCTAGAATGCGCTCTGCCACAAAAATTACACCAGTGACCGACTCCAGGCTTGTTAATGTTAAAAAAACAACAAATACCTTTTATTCAGGTTGCCCAAGTACAAGGTTATACATAAATCATAGATCACTGTCTTTAGCATAAAGAACCAAGGAGGTTAGGACCTGCCTCGCTCCCTTTCCCTTAATAAGGAACACTTCAAGTTCTGGCGTTTTGACCCTAGTGCCCCAGTCTTCTGGATCCCACTGCCCCTAGCAAGCCTATCGCCTGGGCACAAACTACCATCAGGAGCCCTGACTTATGGAGAAACTCTGCTTTAAACCCAGTAGCCAGGTGCTGGCTGTTGAAGCAGCTTCCTGGGCTGAGAAGCCCATAAGACCTGGTCTGGGCCCAATGGATAGGAACCTGATTCGTCCGCACTTCCCATCCACCCCTGTAAGCGGCTTTCACCAGCACTCTATCAGCGGCACAAGTCACTATTAATTACCTAGGGTTGTTTCCAGGTGGCAAATCTCCTCTCCTGCCACAATACAATAATTATGAACATATTAACCTAGAATGTAAAGGATATTTATGGACTGAAAGGTGTAAAACTGCAAATGTTTTGTAATAGCACGCACCTGGAAGTGCCCCCAACTTTACTGCGAAGCAGTGCTTGGCAGAGTGTGGGGTTTCGGCAATGCACTAAGTAGGACAAAACTGGAAGTACTAAGAGGGCTTTGCGGTAATTGCTTGTCATGGCCCTTCTGAAGTTATCAAGATGTTGGCCTCTGCAGGAGCTCTAAACTTAGGGGCAGATTTATCAAATCTTGGAGAGAGATAAAGTACCAGCCAATCAGCTCCTGTCATTTTACAGGCTGTGTTTGAAAAATGTTAGGAGCTGGCTGAAATTTATCGACACCTTCTAAAGAAGACAAGTGCCCATAGTGACCAATGAGATTCTAACTGTTACTGATCTATTACATTCTATTAAATGATAGTTACAATCTGATTGGTTACTTTGGCCAAAACCTCCCATTGTTCTCTTTAGAAGGTTTTTATAATCTTCCCCTTAAGTGCGGATTAGACACATGACAAGGTTTGCGCTATAGCACAGTAATGACATTTTGGGCGAGATTCAATTATTGAGACGCCGGCAGCCACTAGATGGCACCCAAATGAAGCTATTCAACTGTAGCTCTGTTCGGGCGCGATCGCTGCCGGCGTCTGCATTTCAGCTCGCCCCCCGGGGATGGCAAACTGAAATGCGCAAAAAAAGTGACCTGTTTAGATGACCAAGCGGCACTTTTCGCGACCACCCCTAGCACTTTGGTGAGGTGTAGCCTCTTTATGTGGCTAAACCTGAACTCTATATGCGCAATCAGTGCGATAATGGGACTAAATTGAATAACGCCCCCACAATCTCCCATCACTTTAGATGGAATACCGGGCACATAAATCAATAGAATTCTGCCTTTATTTTATATGATATAAAGGGGAGGAGAACAGGTACTTACAGGGGTGCCCTGTGACTTACATACCCACTAACGGGTGCTCTGTGATTTCAATGACCGCTTACAGGGGTACTCCGTGATTTGCATAACCACTAACAGGGGTGCTCCGTGAGTTGCATGACCACTTACAGCGCTGCTCTGTGATGTGTGTCATCAGTTACAGGGGTGCGCCGTGATTTGTGTAATCAGTTACAGGGGTGCGCCGTGATTTGTGTGATCAGTTACAGGGGTGCTCCGTGATTTGTGTGATCAGTTACAGGGGTGCTCCGTGATTTGTGTGATCAGTTACAGGGGTGCTCCATGATTTGCGTGACCACTTACAGGGGTACTCTGTGCTTTGCGTGACCACTTACAGGGGTGCTCCGTGATTTGCGTGACCACGTACAGGGGTACTCTGTGATTTGCGTGACCACTTATAGGGGTGCTCCGTGAGTTGCGTGACCACTTACAGGGGTACTCTGTGATTTGTGTGATCAGGTACAGGGGTGCTCCGTGATTTGTGTGATCAGTTACAGGGGTGCTCCGTGATTTGCGTGACACTTACAGGGGTACTCTGTGCTTTGCGTGACCACTTACAGGGGTGCTCCGTGATTTGCGTGACCACTTACAGAGGTGATTTGTGTGATCAGTTACAGGGGTGCTCCGTGATTTGCGTGACATGCACAACCTCTTTCTATTTCACAAACACTTGGATTCTGGGGAAAAATCCATACAAACTTCCTCGTGTTGACATTATGGAGTCAACATTATGCCAACGCGGTAGCTGTCAAACATATGACCACATACCTTTGCACATATATTCGTGGGGGGGGGGGGGGGGTTATGGGGGTTGCCATTCAAAGTATAAAGAAAATAAGTATACAGTAAATTAGTGATGGCCGTTTGCAGATCACCTGATATCAAGCGGAACAGCCCATCTGGCCAAAGCAGGTCTATGAGTGGAATGATTGTAAAAAGCGTAATACGGATTTGTAATGTCAGCAGGTGTGACCTCACTGCGATACCTGTGTGCCCCCTCCCCGGCGCCTGCTGCATTCTCTCATACAGAAGTCACAAACAGTTACCTGTCTTAGCTATCCAGAAATCACTCACCTATTACTCCCTACTTGCCCCTGGGTCAGAAGGGCAGGTGAGAGAGGCTGGGAACTCTCGCAGTGTTTTCTAAGCCCCTCGCACTGAATGACCAGATGGACATCTTAGCCTTGCTGACTTCTATGAGTTCCTTGTCATCTTTTTACACTGTAACTTTGACTGCTGTCCCCTGAGGCGGGAGCTTTGTGATATGTGTATGTGTGTGTATTTACCCTGCTAAATCTCTGATCCCACTTAGAAAAAGCACAGCCCCCCCCCACCTCCTAGGCGGCCTGTCCCAAAGGCATGCATATAATATCCCCTTTCAGTAGATAGTCAGCAGAGCCTGAGAAGAAAGCTGCAGGCCTTGGCGATGGAATCCAAGCAGGGATCGTACAAAGCCACCTTGTTAAATCATTCAGATAGCAGCATGTGACAACCGTTCTCCTTCTTACACTCTCAACCTTATTGGGGAAAACAAATCTCTGGAGCCAAATTTCTGTTGAGTCTCAGTTACTGTAAGCTTTCACCAGCAGAGATCTCAGCAGCAGCCTCCTAGTTGCCAAGTGTCCCTGATTTTCCAGAATACTCCTGTTGTTTAAAGATATTAATTGAGGCTATTCATTATGGCAGCTATCGGGGGCCGCCAACTCACTGCTGGGTGCCGGAGCGCGCGGAGACAGCTGATCCGCAAATCAGCAGTTCCTACGAATCTTTTTTTACCGCTGCTTTAGCAGCGGTGAGACTTAGCACTGCCAAGTCTGACTCGGCAATGCTACTGTGCATGTGTGACTGTGGGTCCACGCATGCGCGACTTGTGGCGGAAGGAGCCGGGCAGTTGTGGAGGGATCCGAATGGATTCCTCTTCACGACCGGGACTCCTTTCCATAGGGAAGCAGTGGCGGTGCGGGAACAAGCGCCATCTGGAGATGGCAAATGTTCCCACAGTCAAGTTCTGAGAATGTTGTATATTTGGAGCTTGATGAATTTAGATCCCAATACTGTGTATGGGGACCGATAGCCATATCGGGAGCGAAAGGTAAGCAGGAGATATCCATAATGTCTCCTACTTTACCTTCATAATAAATGGCCCTGAAACTTAACTTATACAAAAGTAAGTGAAAATGTTCATTTCTCTAACGTTCTAAGTGGATGCTGGGGACTCCGTCAGGACCATGGGGAATAGCGGCTCCGCAGGAGACAGGGCACAAAAATAAAGCTTTAGGATCAGGTGGTGTGTACTGGCTCCTCCCCCTATGACCCTCCTCCAAGCCTCAGTTAGGTTTTTGTGCCCGTCCGAGCAGGGTGCAATCTAGGTGGCTCTCCTAAAGAGCTGCTTAGAAAAAGTTTTTTAGGTTTTTTATTTTCAGTGAGTCCTGCTGGCAACAGGCTCACTGCATCGAGGGACTTAGGGGAGAGAATTTCAACTCACCTGCGTGCAGGATGGATTGGATTCTTAGGCTACTGGACACCATTAGCTCCAGAGGGAGTCGGAACACAGGTCTCACCCTGGGGTTCGTCCCGGAGCCGCGCCGCCGACCCCCCTTACAGATGCTGAAGATTGAAGGTCCGGAAACAGGCGGCAGAAGGCTCTTCAGTCTTCATGAAGGTAGCGCACAGCACTGCAGCTGTGCGCCATTGTTGTCACACACTTCACACCAGACGGTCACGGAGGGTGCAGGGCGCTGCTGGGGGCGCCCTGGGCAGCAATATATAATACCTTTTATGGCAAAATAATACATCACATATAGCCATTGAGGCTATATGTATGTATTTAACCCATGCCAAATGTCTAAAACTCCGGGAGAAAAGCCCGCCGGAATAGGGGGCGGGGCTTATTCTCCTCAGCACACAGCGCCATTTTCCTGCTCAGCTCCGCTGTGAGGAAGGCTCCCAGGACTCTCCCCTGCACTGCACTACAGAAACAGGGTAAAACAGAGAGGGGGGGCATATTTTGGCGATATTTTTATATATTTAAGCGGCTATAAGGAACAACACTTATATAGGGTTGTTCCCATATATATTATAGCGCTTGGGTGTGTGCTGGCAAACTCTCCCTCTGTCTCCCCAAAGGGCTAGTGGGGTCCTGTCTTCGATAAGAGCATTCCCTGTGTGTCTGCTGTGTGTCGGTACGTGTGTGTCGACATGTATGAGGACGATGTTGGTGTGGAGGCAGAGCAATTGCCGATAATGGTGATGTCACCCCTCAGGGAGTCGACACCGGAATGGATGGCTTTGTTTATGGAATTACGTGATAATGTCAGCACATTACAAAAATCAGTTGACGACATGAGACGGCCGGCAAACCAGTTAGTACCTGCCCAGGCGTCTCAGACACTGTCAGGGGCTGTAAAGCGCCCTTTACCTCAGTCGGTCGACACAGACCCAGACACAGACACTGAATCTAGTGTCGACGGTGATGAAACAAACGTATTTTCAAGTAGGGCCACACGTTATATGATCACGGCAATGAAGGAGGCTTTGCATATCTCTGATACTACAAGTACCACAAAAAGGGGTATTATGTGGGGGGTGAAAAAACTACCTGTAGTTTTTCCTGAATCAGAGGAATTAAATGATGTATGTGATGAAGCGTGGGTTAACCCAGATAGAAAAATGCTAATTTCAAAAAAGTTATTAGCATTATACCCTTTCCCGCCAGAGGTTAGGGCGCGCTGGGAAACACCCCCTAGGGTGGATAAGGCGCTCACACGCTTATCAAAACAAGTGGCGTTACCGTCTCCTGATACGGCCGCCCTCAAGGATCCAGCAGATAGGAGGCTGGAAACTACCTTAAAAAGTATATACACACATACTGGTGTTATACTGCGACCAGCCATCGCCTCAGCCTGGATGTGCAGTGCTGGGGTCGTCTGGTTGGATTCCCTGACTGAAAATATTGATACCCTGGATAGGGACAGTATTTTATTGACTATAGAGCAATTAAAGGATGCTTTCCTTTATATGCGAGATGCGCAGAGAGATATTTGCACTCTGGCATCGAGAGTAAATGCGATGTCCATATCTGCCAGAAGGAGTTTATGGACGCGACAGTGGTCAGGTGATGCGGATTCCAAACGACATATGGAAGTATTGCCGTATAAAGGGGAGGAATTATTTGGCGTCGGTCTATCGGATCTGGTGGCCACGGCAACTGCCGGAAAATCCACCTTTTTACCTCAGACCCCCTCCCAACAGAAAAAGACACCGTCTTTTCAGCCGCAGTCCTTTCGGTCCTATAAGAACAAGCGAACAAAAGGACAGTCATATCTGCCTAGGGGCAGAGGAAGGGGTAAGAGAAAGCAGCCCCTACCCAGGAACAGAAGCCCTCCCAGGGTTCTGCAAAGCCCTCAGCATGACGCTGGGGCCTTACAAGCGGACTCAGGAACGGTGGGGGGTCGACTCAAGAATTTCAGCGCACAGTGGGCTTGCTCACAGGTGGACCCCTGGATTCTGCAGGTAGTATCTCAGGGTTACAGGTTGGAATTCGAGAAGTCTCCCCCTCGCCGGTTCCTAAAGTCTGCTTTGCCAACGTCTCCCTCAGACAGGGCGACGGTATTGGAAGCCATTCACAAGCTGTTTGCTCAGCAGGTGATAGTCAAGGTACCCCTCCTACAACAGGGAAAGGGGTATTACTCCACGCTATTTGTGGTACCGAAGCCGGACGGCTCGGTAAGACCTATTCTAAATCTGAAATCTTTGAACCTGTACATACAAAAATTCAAGTTCAAGATGGAGTCACTCAGAGCAGTGATAGCGAATCTGGAAGAAGGGGACTTTATGGTGTCCCTGGACATAAAGGATGCTTACCTGCATGTCCCAATTTGCCCTTCACATCAAGGGTACCTCAGGTTCGTGGTGCAAAACTGTCATTATCAGTTTCAGACGCTGCCGTTTGGATTGTCCACGGCACCTCGGGTCTTTACCAAGGTAATGGCCGAAATGATGATTCTTCTGCGAAGAAGAGGCGTATTAATTATCCCTTACTTGGACGATCTCCTGATAAGGGCAAGGTCCAGAGAACAGCTGGAGGACGGAGTAGCACTAACCCAAGTAGTGCTGCAACAACACGGGTGGATTCTGAATTTTCCAAAATCTCAGTTGACCCCGACAACACGTCTGCTGTTCCTGGGAATGATTCTGGACACGGTTCAGAAAAAGGTGTTTCTTCCGGAGGAGAAAGCCAGGGAGGTATCCGAACTTGTCAGGAACCTCCTAAAACCAGGGACAGTGTCTGTACATCAATGCACAAGAGTCCTGGGAAAGATGGTGGCTTCTTACGAAGCGATTCCATTCGGCAGATTCCACGCACGAACTTTTCAGTGGGATCTGCTGGACAAATGGTCCGGATCGCATCTGCAGATGCATCAGCGGATAACCTTATCGCCACGGACAAGGGTGTCTCTTCTGTGGTGGTTGCAGAGTGCTCATCTGTTAGAGGGCCGCAGATTCGGCATACAGGACTGGGTCCTGGTGACCACGGATGCCAGTCTGAGAGGATGGGGAGCGGTCACACAAGGAAGAAACTTCCAGGGAGTCTGGTCAAGCCTGGAGATGTCTCTTCACATAAATATACTGGAGCTAAGAGCGATTTACAATGCTCTAAGTCTGGCAAAACCCCTGCTTCAGGGTCAGCCGGTGTTGATCCAGTCGGACAACATCACGGCAGTCGCCCACGTAAACAGACAGGGCGGCACAAGAAGCAGGACAGCAATGGCAGAAGCTGCAAGGATTCTTCGCTGGGCGGAAGATCATGTGATAGCACTGTCAGCAGTATTCATTCCGGGAGTGGACAACTGGGAAGCAGACTTCCTCAGCAGACACGATCTACACCCGGGAGAGTGGGGACTTCATCCAGAAGTCTTCCACATGATTGTGAACCGTTGGGAAAAACCAATGGTGGATATGATGGCGTCCCGCCTCAACAAAAAACTGGACAGGTATTGCGCCAGGTCAAGAGATCCTCAGGCAATAGCTGTGGACGCTCTGGTAACACCGTGGGTGTTCCAGTCAGTGTATGTGTTCCCTCCTCTGCCTCTCATTCCAAAAGTACTGAGAATTATACGGCAGAAGGGAGTAAGAACGATACTAGTGGCTCCGGATTGGCCAAGAAGAACTTGGTACCCGGAACTTCAAGAGATGCTCACGGAGGATCCGTGGCCTCTACCTCTAAGACGGGACCTGCTTCAGCAGGGACCGTGTCTATTCCAAGACTTACCGCGGCTGCATTTGACGGCATGGCGGTTGAACGCCGAATTCTAAAGGAAAAAGGCATTCCGGAAGAGGTCATTCCTACACTGGTAAAAGCCAGGAAGGAGGTGACTGCACAACATTATCACCGCATTTGGAGAAAATATGTTGCGTGGTGTGAGGCCAGGAAGGCCCCCACGGAGGAATTTCAACTGGGTCGATTCCTACATTTCCTGCAAACAGGATTATCTATGGGCCTCAAATTGGGGTCCATTAAGGTTCAAATTTCGGCCCTGTCGATTTTCTTCCAGAAAGAATTGGCTTCAGTTCCTGAAGTCCAGACTTTTGTAAAAGGAGTACTACATATACAGCCCCCGGTTGTGCCCCCAGTGGCACCGTGGGATCTTAATGTAGTCTTGGATTTTCTCAAATCCCATTGGTTTGAGCCGCTCAAATCGGTGGAGCTGAAGTATCTCACATGGAAAGTAACCATGCTACTGGCCCTGGCTTCAGCCAGGAGAGTATCAGAATTGGCGGCTTTATCATATAAGAGCCCATATCTGATTTTCCATACGGACAGGGCAGAACTGCGGACGCGTCCTCATTTTCTGCCTAAGGTGGTGTCAGCGTTTCACCTGAACCAGCCTATTGTGGTGCCTGCGGCTACTAACGAGTTGGAGGATTCCAAGTTGTTGGACGTGGTCCGGGCATTGAAAATATATATTTCAAGAACGGCGGGAGTCAGAAAGTCTGACTCACTGCTTATATTGTATGCACCCAACAAGATGGGTGCTCCTGCTTCTAAGCAGACGATTGCTCGTTGGATTTGTAGCACAATTCAACTTGCACATTCTGTGGCAGGCTTGCCACAACCTAAATCTGTCAAGGCCCATTCCACAAGGAAAGTGGGCTCATCCTGGGCGGCTGCCCGGGGAGTCTCGGCATTACAACTCTGCCGAGCTGCTACTTGGTCAGGGGCAAATACGTTTGCAAAATTCTACAAATTTGATACCCTGGCTGAGGAGGACCTTGAGTTCTCTCATTCGGTGCTGCAGAGTCATCCGCACTCTCCCGCCCGTTTGGGAGCTTTGGTATAATCCCCATGGTCCTGACGGAGTCCCCAGCATCCACTTAGGACGTTAGAGAAAATAAGAATTTACTTACCGATAATTCTATTTCTCGTAGTCCGTAGTGGATGCTGGGCGCCCATCCCAAGTGCGGATTGTCTGCAATACTTGTACATAGTTATTGTTACAAAAAAATCGGGTTGTTATTTGTTGTGAGCCGTCTGTTCAGAGGCTCCTACGTTTGTCATACTGTTAACTGGGTTCAGATCACAAGTTATACGGTGTGATTGGTGTGGCTGGTATGAGTCTTACCCGGGGTTCAATATCCTTCCTTATTGTGTACGCTCGTCCGGGCACAGTATCCTAACTGAGGCTTGGAGGAGGGTCATAGGGGGAGGAGCCAGTACACACCACCTGATCCTAAAGCTTTATTTTTGTGCCCTGTCTCCTGCGGAGCCGCTATTCCCCATGGTCCTGACGGAGTCCCCAGCATCCACTACGGACTACGAGAAATAGAATTATCGGTAAGTAAATTCTTATTTTTCACCTGCTTTCGTATAAAGTAAGTGATGTCCCTAGCAAAATCCCTTTTTATTTATATGTGCCTATGGGGTCCATTTAAGAATGAATCAAAACCACTGTGGCAATAGGAGCAGTGTGCTACAGAGGAACCAGGGGTATTTAGCTCATACACCCAGGGAAGTCATGTATTTGGAGGATTGAAAATGTGTGTCTTACCTGCAGCGCATTTCTCCGCTGCAGACTAGTGCAGCTGAAAGCATGCGACTGATCAACCAGAGCACCTGTGAGAAACTGCCTTAAGAAGGCAGGGTGGGTGTGTCGCTTGCCTGTCAGTCTGGGAGGTGGAGGAGGAGTCTAAGGTATAAAAGGCTGTCTGGGCATTTATCTGTGTGACCAACGTCAGGAAAGGTGGCCGGTGACTAGGGAGTAGTTCTCTGTTAGATAGTGATAGGGCTGTGAACCATTACTGTATGATGGTTATTGGTCTGTGGTCACCCTGACAAAATAAACCGTAGTAGACAAGTCCTGAGTTAGTGTGTGCTTCCACTCAGGGGCGGATTGGCCCTAGGGCTCACCAGGAAAATTCCTGGTAGGCCGGTGCGTCTGTGGGGCCTGTTTTGTGTGTTGTCATGTGGCCCCACCCACCACATGACAGGCAGCCCACCCCACTCAGTACACTGCATTGTCCCCATTCATTCTGTTTATCCATCTCTGCAGTACAGCAACTCTGCCATCCAGTGATGCTGCCATGGCTACACGATATGTTATACCTCTTGTACTGCCTATGTCAGGCCACTTAGTTCCCAATCTGCCCCTGGTCTCAGACACAACTGTAGCAAAAGGAAGGCCACAATTGTGTACAATAACACCCTCTGAAGAGTGATTCCTATTAGGAGTAATCCCACCCCGTTAACAGACCCCACCCCCTCATCAGACCACATCATCATTAGGGCCGCTTCCATACATTTCCCAGGCTGGTTTTTCATCCCAGTCCGCCCCTGCTTCAACTACACAGCTTCTTTGTCACACCCCTTTAGCACTCACTACAGGGGTTATGACATCTGTGCAGTATTTAGCACATATACCGCTGTTTATGACTGTACCTCTTACACCATCTGTAGAAAGCATAGTTGACAATAGGGACCCAGCAAAAGCTTTTTAGGCTTCAACGAAGTCCTCCAAGCTTCACTGAGTCCCCACCGGGCTAAAGCACAGTGTGCATATGCAGACATCCTATGTGCATGTGCTGTAGTCAGTAGCAGCACCAAACTACCCAGCTGGCACTTCTGGCATATGCCAACAGGGCCAATTGTCTGGTGGGCTGGTCCAGTCCCACAGAGATATAGGAAGGCTCTCTGGTTTGGCTTCCCTCGGGTCCGAAGCGTGTGTCTCCAAGAAACTGGGAGTGTGCTGCAAGGCCACGTCCTGCTGACTTGCGGCATGCTTCCATGCACTGTGGGGTAAATTTACTAAGGTGGGAGTTTTTTTTAGAACTGGTGATGTTGCCCATAGCAACCAATTAGATTCTACTTAACATTTGTCTAGCTGCTTCTAGAAGATAATAGATACAATCTGATTGGTTGCTATGGGCAACATCACCAGTTCTAAAAATCTCCCACCTTAGTAAATTTACCCCTGTGTCTGTGCGCCCCATGTGACATGTGCACCCCCTGTGAGGTGCGTGCCTTGGGCATGCACGCGTTCACAAATACCAGGGCCGATTAATAGCCCCAGTCTGTCCCTGGTCAGTAGCATCAGCAGGCCATGAAAGACAGCGATAGGCTGCTAGCAACTTACTAGAGGACACCCTGGAGGGAGATGTGTGTGGGTGGGGAGGGGGAGATCTGGACATCACCAGACAGGTAAGTAATGGTAAATACTGGTGGAACATTTGCCACCAGCAAAAAGTAACATTGTTAAATGGAGCCCTTAGTGCAGAAGACACTGTCCCTTGGGGCCTATTTTTCATTTACACCTGTTTGCTGTGATACTATACATTCTGCATCGTTGCATACCACAGAGATACAGAGATGGACAAGTATCACACCTTCTAAAGTGTGCAGTATTGGATAAGTGGAGATGTTGCCCATAGCAACCATTTGGGTGGTGCTATGGGCAACATTTTCACTTGTCCACTTCTTCACTTTGTAGAAAGTTTGATACATCGACCCCCAGAATAATCATGCTACAATTTATTAATGGAGACCCACCTTAGCATCACCTCCATAATCCGGGACATGTGTTAAATGTGTTAAGCACCTTGAGTCCTATTGGAGAATGAGCGCTATATAAATAAAATTATTATTATTATTAAATAGCTTTCACTGGTAGTGTGTGCTCTGGCTAAAGGCTTCTCTATATTCATTCATTTCAATACAGTAATGGAAACAGCATGCATTTCATATGCAGGTCCCAGTTTAAACCCTCAGTACAGTGGTTCCCAAACTGGGTGCAGCATAGGCACCCTGCGGTATTACAGGGGTGCCTCGGGTTGGTGGTCCAGGACCAAATACAATTATTTATGGTCAAAGTGATAGGCAAAACCAGTGCTGGTGGCTGCCCATTATAAAACACGTGGACAATCGGAAGCACAACTGTACACCACCACATAACTGACCCTAAGGATGACTGGTAAGCACTAGTTACTTAGTTAAAAGAAAAAAAAGAAAAAATTATCAATAAAAAACTTTTATCCTAGGGATGCTATGAAAAAAATGCTGATACTCTAGGGTGCCATGAATCAAAAAAGTTTGGGAACCACTGCTCTAGGGCACTGACAGTTATTCCTATTTCTGGTACATGTAATACCTATTAGATTTCTGTGACTTTTGTTCTTAATCCAAGTATCAAACAAGCTTTAATTGACACAACTTTTGTGGCTGTCAACGTTTGATTGCCAATCTCTTTGATTGTGATAGAGTCACACTCATTTATCTTGGTGAACCAATCCGCAGTTCAGCTGAAATGTCTTCTTGCAACTTATTCAATACACCAAAAGCTTTTTCTGTGGTTATCGGTTACACTCAGGGCTGACTGATCCTTATCATCACATTTCTGGCTCTGCACAGTATTCACTTTTCTCTGCTTGCAAATGATTTCTTTGTGACCTATCTTGTGACAATTATAACACTTGAATTTAAACTTCCCGATTTTTTTTACTCTTTGCTTGCAATACATTTATAATTAATGTTCCTAAAACTGTAATAACTTTGCTCATACTGTGTCTATTGTTATCTTCACACTGTTTGCCTCTAAAGCCGCAACAAAGAAGTCAAACACTGGTGTCAAATTTTGAAACATGGCTGTTGCTATTACTTCATCTTTTATATTCACACAAACAAATGCTATTTGCTGAGAGACAGACATAATCCTGTCTATGTAGCCATTCAAACTTCTATATTCTTTTAACTTTGTGTTATACAATAAATGCCTCAAATGTATTATGCTCATGAGACCTCCATCCTGATATGCCTCTTGCAATGCTGTCCACATATCTCAAACTGACACTTTCCCATGAATTATGGAGTATATACTGTATGTTGCGTCACACTCGTGGCTCTTTCTACTTCATCTGAGCTTGGAGTTTCACCAAGATCTACTGCTACTTTTTACAGTCTCTCCTGCTTAAGTTGCATTTCCACATTTTATGTGTAGTGTAGTCCTCTGCACCTTTCTTTACATTTAGTGAACCATATTATAGGTGTAATTCCTGTAAATGTGCTCCTCACGATAATTGTTCTGCTGTTCTGTTATTGTAAATATGTTTATCGTGACACATTTAAAGTTAGAATACACTGTACTTGCTTCTTTCTGTATTGCAGCAGCCTTCTGTATCTTTTACGTGTGGCCATGATAGTGCCTCAGTGCTGGTCTGGCATTTGTAACAATCTTCATAATGTGCCTGGGGCACTTCCGTACACACTCTGTACTCTGTGGTGCCTCTTCTACCACTTATATATTAAAGTACACCTTAAGTATTTGAGTGTTCTGGGTTCCTGTTACAATTAGGCACTCTTGGAGCTCTCATGCAGTGTGCCTGGATGCCTGGTGAAACTTTCTCTCCTTTGTGTCTGGGTTCTCTTGTGCCTGAGACCCAGGGCTGTTTCTAGCCAATTTGGCTCCCAGTGCGAGATTTAAAAATGCGCCCCCCCCATGACATAAAAAAATGTGCCCCCCCCGTCCACACACACCTAGAGAAAAAAAAACCTTGCGCGCGCACCCGGCAAGGGGGCGTGGCCTCATCTAAATGGGTGTGGCCTCATTTAAATGGACATGGACTCGTCTGAAAAGACTACCTCACAATCCAGTTTTTGACCCTGCTCCAACAGATCACGACCGCCGCAGGAAAATAAAGTTCTACCATATTAAGCCCCACACAGTAATGCCCCCTGCACCATATTATGCCACACACCGCAATGCCCTTGATACATTAAATCCCCACACTACGGCAGGCAAGAGTCCCCATTTCACACATTACGGCAGGTGTCCCCATTTTACACATTGAGAGAGAGAGAGAATACTTACAGAGGCGATTACCGCTCTTTGGACTGCCTCACCAGTCGCTCATCGCGCCGGCCTTTCCCTCTTCCTTACTTGGATCCCCCTCTGTACTCCGCTGGGGGGGGGGGGGAGTTTCGTGGAGTGACGGGGTTGCGTCGTGACGTAACGACGTAACCGCGTCATTCCATGAAACTCCGCCCCCCGAGCGGGTTACTCAGGGAGAAATAGGAGGGGGAAGCAGGGAGCCACAGTTAGTGCCACGGCGGGCGCCCAGTGCGGTTGCACTGCTCGTCTGCCCCAAGAAACGGCCCTGCTGAGACCACAACCTGTTGGGAAAGTGTGTGCAGTTTTTGTGTTAAGTAGAGTACTGTGCACACCAGTGGATGTAATTCAGGCAATGACCAGTCCAAGCAATGTGTTGTTTTTTTTTTAGTACAAATAAAGGTACAGCCATACTCACTGTTACACTGCTGGGTTATCAAAATGTAGAGCAGCCTGTAGTGGAGCAGGGATGCAGGCAGCTCACCAGGTGGTGAATGTTGTTTGTCTGAGGTAGTGGTGCAGGACTCTGGAACAGCGGTAATAGTGGAGTAAAGTTGCGGGTCCCAGGAGCTAAGCAGAAGCCAGCCATCTTCCACCATGTCCATGTCGCTGATACACAGTGACAAGATGGTGCTGCGCATGCGCATATACACAATCAGTGGCGACAGGGGTGGATCCAGAAAAAAATGACAGGGGGGACACTATGATAGGGAAAGGGTGGTGGTTAGCTTTCGTCCTGCGTGCTCCTGGAAAAGTGGCGTGGCATCACTACAAAAGGTATGCCCTCACAGGATATGCTGTTGTTGCAAGCTAGACCCCTCATTTTTGTCACATGACTGGGGGCATGGGGTACATACAATAAACAAGGCCAGAATGCCACAGAGTAGTAGTAGTAGTGCCCCTTACACATAATGCCAGAGTAGTAGTAGTGCCCCTTACACATAATTCCAGGGAAGTAGTAGTGCCAATTACACGTAATGCCAGAGTATTAGTAGTGCCCCTTACTCATAATGTTAGAGAAGCAATAGTGCCCCTTACACATAATGCCAGAATAGTAGTAGTGCCCCTTACACATAATGCCAGATAAGTAGTAGTGCCTCTTACAGATACTGCCAGATAAGTAGTAGTGCCCCTTATACATAATGCCAGATAAGTAGTAGTAGTGCCCCTTACACATAATGCCAGAGAAGCAGTAGTGCCCCTTATACATAATGCCAGATAAGTAGTAGTAGTGCCCCTTACACATAATGCCAGAGAAGCAGTAGTGCCCCTTAGACATAATGACAGAGAAGTAGTAGTGCATAATGCCAGACAGGACAGGAGCCAGGGGAGGCTGCTGCGGAGGTCAGTGCAGGACCTCAGTGAAGGAGCTGGGTGCACCGCTTTTAATATACATAGCAGCGGGAGCCCGACACCAGCTGCACTACCCTAATTACGGCATTGCTTCTCAAATGTGCGGTCCGGCTGTTGGAGCAGCGGTGAGTCCTAGTGCTCGCCAGCTCTAGAAACTACAGGAGGGGGGCAGGGCTCAACTGCCCTCTCCCTAGATTCACCACTGGGTGGCCATCTTGATTAGGGATCAAGCATCCCTAGAGGAGCCATGTTGTTGGAGACTGCGGTCTAGCGCACTCCGCTCCGCTTTGGTGTAATAGCAGGCGTTGTTAACTACTGTAGCTATGCCATTGGGACTGAGACTATGGCTGGAATGGGCATGGAATCGTGGCAAGTGGGTTGAATGCAACTGCAGTGGGTGTGTAGTCACAACGAAAGTACAGTAAGGGCGTGCACTGGGTGTGTAGTCTGGAGATAAGACAAACATGGCCGCTGAAAGGTCTCCAACCCACCCTCCAGAAGGGATTTTTTATTTGAGATGTAAATTGTTCTTGAAAGTTTGGGATCTTTAACATAGTCTTTTTGTGTCTGCAAGATGGGCTTCTTCACATAGTCTCCAAAAGTTCATAAGAATCATGTTCGCCGTTTGGCTATAGTGCGTAAATTTGCGCAGTGCATGCTTAGAAATAGGCAGAATCATATACATTTTGATCACTTTACGGAAACAAGCAATACACAAGACCCTAATTGATAATCTCACAATTGAAACATTCCCTGATTAAAAGCATATCACACCAGAAAGCTGTGTATTGTAAATAGGCCGCCGCCATTTCAGCCCCAACCCATTAGAAATTATGTGTGTGCAGATGTCGATATTGCAGAGGTGTATAGGTACTCACCAGCAGATTGCTCAAACTATGAACAGGCCAGTTACTTAACCAGTGGTGTTGGTTTATTGATAGATAGCAGTTGCAGCCGTACTAACTGTTACATGTGCACTGGTGATGGAGCCTAGCTTGAGCGGAGTGGGGTATCACACTGCTCACCAGCCGGTGACTGTATATTGAAAACGGGTAGAAGTGCAGGGATGCTGGAACAGCTTATTGATTGCAGTTCTCTCTGGAGCTAAGTAGGAGACTTCTGTCTCCCATAGAGTCACACTACAAAGTGTACACAGTAAAGAACAAGCTGTCCCCTGAACATGCCCAGTAGAGATCTCGGCAGACATCTTGGGATAGGACATGAAGCCTCCCTGGAGAACAAGATGCCTGGAGTCTGTGCAGTAGCACACTACTGATCCAACAAGAATAACACTGTTAAGGTCACTAGAATATACAGAAAACTCCTGAAGCAGGGGTTATGAAAAGGACTTTTTTTGAGACACTCCAGATTCTCTGTACAGTATAAACATTCCAGCTACTGTAAGTGCCAAAAAGTAGCTCTCAATCAGATATGCGTATTCATTAACACCTTGTTTGCCTACATGCATTGATTTATTTATTTTTACACCTAATTATGCCATGGTCATGACACCTGTGTACTACTTATACCTGATGATGCGTTAGTTCTGAATGTTTACTCATTGAGAAGAGCAAAGTGGTGATCAGGAGAATAGACCAGAATTGTCCCACAAACGCAAAGCGGGGATCAAGAGCAAAGACCAGAATTGTCCCAGCAGACCAAAGTGGGGATCAGGAGAATAAACCAGGATTGTCCGAAAAGAGCAAAGTGGGGATCAGGAGAATAGACCAGAATTGTCCCAGAAGACCAAAGTGGGGATCAGGAGAATAAACCAGGATTGTCCGAAAAGAGCAAAGTGGGGATCAGGAGAATAGACCAGAATTGTCCCAGAAGACCAAAGTGGGGATCAGGAGAATAAACCAGAATAGCCCGAGAAGAGTAAAGTGGGGATCAGGAGAATAGACCAGAATTGACCCAAAAGAGAAAGCTGGGATCAGGAGAATAGATCAGAATTGTCCCAAAAGAGAAAAGCTGGGATCAGGAAAATAGACCAGAATTGTCCCAGAAGAGCAAAGTGGTGATCAGGAGATTAGACCAGACTTGTCCCAGAAAAGCAAAGTGGGGATCAAGAGCATAGACCAGAATTGTCCCAGAAGACCAAAGTGGGGATCAGGAGAATAAACCAGAATTGTCCGAAAAAGAGCAAAGTGGGGATCAGGAGAATAGACCAGAATTGACCCAGAAGAGCAAAGCTGGCACCAGGAGAGTGTTATGATTCCAGCACTCTGGTCTGAGGAGATCTTATTGCAAGGACCGGAGCACTGGAACGTAATGCTGGGAAAGGGGAATGGAAAGGGAATAGCCCCTGGCGCCCTATCTCCGTTGTCTCGCCCGTGCTGTCAGTACACTCTTGCGAGACTATGGTTGCTTGAGCCCATGGCAGCCGCGTTTGAAGGGCGGATTACGTCTGCCCAACTTCGATGCCCCCTCAGGTCTTAATGAGAGACAAAGAGTGTACCGAGACAGGGTGATAACAAGGGGCCCTCTTACTGAAACAACCAAAAGCCAGGGGCTACTAACTAGCCTAAAACTAAATGTATGTGCGGTTTGCCGCCAAAGGAAAAGAACAACAAAGGAAATGCTGACCACACGCCCACACAATACTTTTGTGTACCGGCGGTGACAGCATAAGCAGAACCCTCTGCAAAACACCAGTGACAGAAATAATAATGGAATACAGCGGCCTAGGCCGACGGACGCGGCAGAGCCGCTACTCACGGAACCGGTACGAATACTGGCAAACGGACAGGAACTCCCAATGCTGCTGACACAGACTCTTAGAACTGGAGGACAGGCAGAATCCCAAATGAAAGACCGGTGGACACCAAGAAGCCAGAAACTTGACCAGGCACAGGCAAAGGCACTGGACCTCAGGACAGGAACGCCTCACGGCAGGACACGGGATCAGACATAGGAATCGACACAGGGACTGACACAGGAATCGACACAGGAAGCTCAGGAACTAGCAGGAACCAAGCTCAGAACTCAAGCAGACTGGATACCCAGAAATATCACCAGCGTCTGTGAATTGCAGTCAGCCAGCATATAACAGAGAGGCCTAATTAATAATCTCATGCAGCTGCCCTGTTGCATGACTCCAAACTGACAAGATGCAATTAGCAGCCAGGTGAGGCTGAACACATGGGAACAAGCTGCAATTACACAGACTCACCAGCGGCAGCAGACAAGAGTATTCTAAAACAGAGCAACAGGAAATCCTGGCATGCAAGACAACTTTATAAACATAAAATAGGAATGAACCACTATCTGTGGTTCATAACAGTATCCCCTCCTTAAGGGTGAGCTCCGAGCACCCCATGACACCCACGGGGAACATGAACAGAAGTATAACATAAAATACATAACCAAAATGCAAAAATGGAAATGAGCCACAGCCGTGGCTCATAACATTACCCCCCCCCTTGAGGAGGGGTCAAAGGACCCCAAAATACAGACTATCCAAAACAAGGGATACACAAAAAAAAAACCTGACACACTGGTCTAACAGACACGAAAACAGAAAAGCTGCAACCACAGCTTGTAACAGTGCCCTCCCCCTGACGGTGGCCACTGGACACAAGATAAGGAAAAAAAAAATCTTTTTTTTTTTTTTTTTTTTAATATCAAGGCAAGAGTCAAAAATTATTTCTTTTTCTTCTTCTTTTTACAAAGCTCTTTAGGTCTGACCAAGGTAATTCCCCAAACATTGTCTGAACTGATGGTACCACCCAGCAAGGCTGTGTTCAAATCAGAGACAGGTTTCTTACCCTTGGGAGCTGAACTTTCTGGCAAAGTACTATTATTAGAAGAAGAAGAAGTCAGAAAAGCACATCCTGCAGTCAAAACAACGGGCTGGGACTCTTGTGCCGAGTTTACAGTATTTGGTGGACTCTCAGCAGACAAGACGGGTGACTTAGAGGAACCTGAACCAATTTCTTTGGAACCATATCTTTTAATAATTGCATCACTGAATGCTGGGGGATCCTGAAGAATGGGATCTTCAGCTTTCATTAGGCTGGTCGCCCACTCAAAAGGCTCTCCTCTAAAAGAATAAATCAGATAAAGCACAAGGTTCTCTGAAGTGATGCCCAGAAATGGTCTAGACAACATAATAATGTAATAGTGTTTGTAAAGCGCCAGAAAATGGGCTAAGTCCCCATCAAAGATTATGGATGTTGAGATATCAGAGTCAGGATCTGTTTCCTTCCCATCTGACTGACTGGAGTGCTTTGCTAGGACCTGGTCACTATTGACCTTATTCGAGGCTGAGATTCTCTGAACCCCACCCGGGGCAGTGACTTTCTGAACCCCACCCGGGGCAGTGACTTTCTGAACCCCACCCGGGGCAGTGACTTTCTGAACCCCACCCGGGGCAGTGGCCTCCGGGAACCCCGCTGGGGCAGTGGCCTCCGGGAACCCCGCTGGGGCAGTGGCCTCCGGGAACCCCGCTGGGGCAGTGGCCTCCGATTCTTTTACTGGGACCGAGCTGTCGGCCTCCCCCACTGGGACCGAGCCATCGGCCTCCCTCTCTGAGTCGATAATTATCGAAACTTCTCCCGGGACTATGACTTCCGGAACTTTTGCTGAAGCTATAACCTTCAGTACCTCCACTAATGCTACACCTCTTAAGTTCTTTCCTGGGGAAGCGACCTCTAGACCCTTCTTAGAGGTTGCGTCTCTCGAGACCCCACTTGGGGATATTACTTCAAAGATCCCTTCTGGGGTTTTGCTTCTCGAGTTCCCTTCTAGAACTATGGTTTCAGATACCCTTTCTGGGGTTGCGCTCTTCAAGTCCCTACCTGGAGTAACAGCTTCTGAGACCCCTTCTGGTATGGAAACCTGAGCTAAAATATTTGATGTCCCTCTATAAGCTAGAGCATCGGGTACTGCTCCAGCACTCTGGGCATCGGGTACCGCTCCAGCACTCTGGGCATCGGGTACCGCTCCAGCACTCTGGGCATCGGGTACTGCTCCAGCACTCTGGGCATCGGGTACCGCACCAAGTTCCTGAGCATCGGGCACCTCTCCAGGACCCTGGGCAACGGGCACCACTCCAGGAACCTGGGCGACGGGCACCACTCCAGGAACCTGGGCAACGGGCACCACTCCAGGAACCTGGGCAACGGGCACCACTCCAGGACCCTGGGCAACGGGCACCACTCCAGGACCCGGGGCAACGGGCACCACTCCAGGGGCTTGCAACTCTGCTTCAACAGGAACCTCAAGAGAGGAGAGAAACATTCTCTTTTGATTCCTAAATCTATAATGGGGCTCCCTTGCCCAAGGACCCCAATTATAGGACAGAGAGCTTTTTAGTGTGGGTTGTGTGACAAGTACCTCTGCCACAGTAGAGACAGGAGTAGGTCTTGTATCCTGACTCAACTTGGCCAGAGGGCAAGACTCGTCACCACACTTTGGCTTGCGCAACTCACAGGTCTGCAGATAGTGGCCTAAACCCCCACAATATAGGCATAAGTTTAAGTTTCTGCGACGCAGACGCTCCTCTTCTGAGAGCCTGGGCCGCAGAAAACTTTTAAACCTTTTCTCTTCAATTAAACCAGAGGATTCTCTTGTCACCATACTGTGAACAAGAGTCTCTTTAGAGATAGATGTACTCTCAACGACTTCTGGCAAGATGAGCAAGATTTTAGTCAGAAGGTTTTGCAGTTGCTTTAGGGATTGCTGCAAAAATTCTAATCGCTTTGGTCTCAAAGCACTTAAAACAGAGTTCAGGGCTGCGAGAGATGCCTGCAGGGCTTGCATAGTAGACATAGGAGGATTTAAAACTAGACAAGACTAGACAAAGCAAGACTAGACAAGGCAGGACTAGACAAGGCAGGACTAGACAAGGCAGGACTAAATTTTTGCTAAACAAAACAAGACTTTTTTTTTTTAAACACCGGACTGGATTTTTTTTTCAAAACACCGGACTGGATTCTAAACACCGGACTGGATTCTAAACACCGGACTGGATTCTAAACACCGGACTGGATTCTAGACTAGACACTGGACTGGGCCAAAAAAGAAAAAAAGTTTTATTTCTTTTTTGTGGTAGGGCTGGTGATAATGTTATGATTCCAGCACTCTGGTCTGAGGAGATCTTATTGCAAGGACCGGAGCACTGGAACGTAATGCTGGGAAAGGGGAATGGAAAGGGAATAGCCCTCCGTTGTCTCGCCCGTGCTGTCAGTACACTCTTGCGAGACTATGGTTGCTTGAGCCCATGGCAGCCGCGTTTGAAGGGCGGATTACGTCTGCCCAACTTCGATGCCCCCTCAGGTCTTAATGAGAGACAAAGAGTGTACCGAGACATGGTGATAACAAGGGGCCCTCTTACTGAAACAACCAAAAGCCAGGGGCTACTAACTAGCCTAAAACTAAATGTATGTGCGGTTTGCCGCCAAAGGAAAAGAACAACAAAGGAAATGCTGACCACACGCCCACACAATACTTTTGTGTACCGGCGGTGACAGCATAAGCAGAACCCTCTGCAAAACACCAGTGACAGAAATAATAATGGAATACAGCGGCCTAGGCCGACGGACGCGGCAGAGCCGCTACTCACGGAACCGGTACGAATACTGGCAAACGGACAGGAACTCCCAATGCTGCTGACACAGACTCTTAGAACTGGAGGACAGGCAAAATCCCAAACGAAAGACCGGTGGACACCAAGAAGCCAGAAACTTGACCAGGCAAAGGCACTGGACCTCAGGACAGGAACGCCTCACGGCAGGACACGGGATCAGACATAGGAATCGACACAGGGACTGACACAGGAATCGACACAGGAAGCTCAGGAACTAGCAGGAACCAAGCTCAGAACTCAAGCAGACTGGATACCCAGAAATATCACCAGCGTCTGTGAATTGCAGTCAGCCAGCATATAACAGAGAGGCCTAATTAATAATCTCATGCAGCTGCCCTGTTGCATGACTCCAAACTGACAAGATGCAATTAGCAGCCAGGTGAGGCTGAACACATGGGAACAAGCTGCAATTACACAGACTCACCAGCGGCAGCAGACAAGAGTATTCTAAAACAGAGCAACAGGAAATCCTGGCATGCAATACAACTTTATAAACATAAAATAGGAATTAACCACTACCTGTGGTTCATAACAGAGAGAGATCAGAATTGTCCCAAAAGAGCAAAGCTGAGATCAAGAGCATAGACCAGAATTGTCCCAGAAGACCAAAGTGGGGCTCTGGAGAATAGGCCAGAATTGTCCCAGAACCTGGCAATTGTAGTCCCTATAGCTGTTCCTATAGGTGCATTTATTACTGAATAGGAAACACTATTTTCAAACTAAATAAAAATGAAAGCATCTGTATTTTTGCACATTGACATTTGGAAGTTCTCTGTGCTAAACAAAAATTGCAGAAACGAACTTTACATACAAATAGGATATTTTTCCTGTTAAATGAGCCTGATCCAGTTTTAAGGGCATTATGTTACCCCAAGTGTGGTTTGCCTAACTGAGCTCATTGATATGTATATATAATGTATGGAGGAGATAAATGGAATTGCCTCTGGCAGCAATTGGGTTAACCTATAAACCACCCATTAAATGGTTGTTACGGTCGACTGCTTCCACATTCATTGTATCTCAGTGAGTTGTAGCCAAGCAGGTCTGCAAGACATTGCTGTCCTAATCTCTCCCCTCTCCGCTCCGGTAAGGACAGTGGCACCTCCCGAAGATTCAGGACACCTGCGGTGACAGTGCAGCTCAAGGAGATTAGCCTTTTCCAGTAGAAAGGAGCCATTACAGTCGTGCAATAGACTATCTCTTCCGCTAGGAGAGACCCAGAGATGAGATATTGATCGAGGTCATCCCGGCAGGCCTGACAGGCTTACAGATCAGCCTGAGAACCTGGCACGCCAGGGAGCCTGATATGCAGCAGCAGGGAGCCCATGACCTGTTTCGCGAAACGTTGATATGCCAGGTTGTGGGTGACATGCAGAAGAAACACTAAGAAAATGACACATTTGTCTGGCACCACTGAGGAACTTTTACTTCTAAAATATCTGCAAACCAAAAAGACATCATATCACTTAGGTGGCCTGAGGCAGTACTGTGGCTGTCTGTCTGTCTGTCTGTATTTAAAAAAAAAAAAAAAAACCCAGACACTGAACACTTACAAGAAAGTACTCACACAGGAGCAACTGTTGACTGGGCGCTGACATTTAGGGGGGAGATTTATCAAAGCTAGGAGAGAGATAAAGTACCAACCAACCAGCTCCAATCATTTTTCAAACACAGAATGTAACATGGCAGTTAGGAGCTGGTTGGTACTTTATCTCTCTCTCCACACTTTGATAAATCTCCCCCTTAATTCTCTGTTGAATAATCCCTGGATAACCTTGCTGTATATAAATGTTATTCTAGCTCAGCCTGTTAGATTCTCATGACTGAATTATCCTTTTTATAGTAAAATAATAATACGGCCCATCAGAAATGGCAGCCATTTTGTGGGCTGGGCCACTAGCAGGTCCATGAATATGAATAAAGTTGCACATGTCACTTGCTTGTTGATTATGGATAGGCCAGATATTAGTTTAGCCCACAAAATGGCTGCCTTTGCCGTGTGTAGTGTAAGAATGTGTAAGAGGAGCTGTCACACAGTGGAGGCAGCCACCGAGGCTGAATTTATAATAAGCCTGTCAGTTCTGTAGTATTAGGGTCAGTTCTGTAGTATTAGGGAACTAGTGACATCCCCTGCCCTGCTCATATTGGTTTAATCCACCAAATGCCTGCTTACAGCATATGTGAATGATAGGTCTACTATAAAGGTTTTCAGGAGACACTGCACTGGCTATCATACACATAACGGCTCTCTCCTTTTCTTAAAAAGTGACCCAATGAGTCAGTGGAGTATAGCAGTAAGCGTATTGGTTTTCACAAATACCTAACATCTTAACATTTATTGTGTAAAGATCAGGTGAAGCCACTGCTTAACATTACTAATACCCATTTCACACTGAGGGTGGGATGTACTAAAGGGAAAATGCGGTAAAACCCCTGTTTTGTTTTTTTTTTAGAGCATTTTCATATGTACTAAGACCCGGCCGGCGGGTTTTCGCCAAGGGTATCGCTATCTTTTGATGATCACCCCCATTTTGTGTCATCTCTCCTAGGGGTGGACTATTCCACCCTGGGTAATCCTACGCTGAGCGCCCAAGATGGCTGCCGCACTTGGTACTTTGTGAGGGTGGAATACACAACCCTTGGAAGTTATTACCCAAAATGCCTACACCAATCCTGCATTATGCTTTCTGTGTGCTTAAGGTTTTCTTTTATGTCTGTGTGGCTTATCTATTGCTGTATTACTCAAATCCTCTGTATCATGTGCATTGTTTTTGATATCTGTAAAGCGCCTTGAGTCCTGTTGGAGAAAGAGCGCTGTATAAATAAAATTATTATTAATATTATTATTATTCTAGAAGCCGATGGGCTTCTTACCGCCAGCCGCCGCATCCCACCCGCTCCGCTCACGTCTTCCCCAAGCATACCTGTGTGCAGGCAGCCTTGGTCCCAGAACCCAAACTCCTCCTCCCCTAGCAACACAGCCGGAGGTCCTTCCAGCTGCAGGAAGGAGTCCGGGACTGACTGCTGCAGTGCCTTTTTGCCTGTCTGGGAGGTGAGACCCCAATGAGGTGATGAAGTCCCCCGCACACCTTCTGATAGATATCGCGGCGGGCCTCTGTCTCAGCATTGCGATGTTAATCGCATATTTTAGTACATATGCGATTAGCATCTCTGCGGTGGGCGGAGAGAGGTGACAATGTATTTTAATACATCCCGCCCTGAGCCTCTGACCCTGGTTATTGCTGGTGTTAGCCGGCGCAAACCATGTCCTGGCTCAGTGTGAAAGGGTTGAACCGGGTTGTGCATCCTAAAACCGTCCCAGGTCCGTGACCTAGGTGGCAACCAGGGTTATTCCGGGGTGTGAAAGGCAGACCTGGGTCATGCCTAAAAAGCTCCTGATTAATGGGCACAGGACTCTTGGAGATAACGTGATCTCGAAGCATCCTGTATTAAAGGTGATAAATCGGGACCAACCAGGAGATGTGTAAGGGGTAAATAATTTGAAGCCCACCTGCCGGTACTATGGGGGCATTGGCAGGCAGTGTGGGAGCATGACTGTGTCCAGTTGTGACTACCTGGCCTATAAATGCTCCTGCGGCATTGTGTCGCTGAAAGAGCTGCTGCCAAGCAATCTTGAAGGTGTGGCTGCACCCCCATGGCAGGTCCGCTCCATCTCCTCACCCCTGCAGACCTGATTAGGACACTAAACAATGTAGAATGGTTGAAGGACATGCCAGGGCCGTAGCGAAGGTGGTGCAGCTGTGCAACGTCGAGAGGCTGCTTGATATTTGCCCCATTCCAAGCACCCCAGATATACATTCTGTGCCACAGGGAAGCAAGATGCCAGGCTTCCGGATTGCAACCATGCATAGAGTTGCCCAGCAACTCTAAGTATTTCTGATGTGAATTAATGATGTTGCAACATTGTCAAAACTGAGTGAGGAGCCAGATAAGAATCTAAAAAAAACAGAAACCGAATTGAGCACTAGGGTATGTAAAGTACTAAGAGCCCATGGGGAAAGGCGATGAGGAGGAGAGGTGCTGGAGTGAACCTGGGTGGGAAAGACACGCCCCCTAGGGCCCTAAAATATGCAGTTATGACTCTGATTCAAGCTTCTGGCCATCTGCTGCCTAACCATGTTCTGAAGTTCCTGCCTGTTGGAACATGAGCAGAGAGCCGCCACTATCCACTTCTCAGCCTCCTGTCAACTCCAGACAGGGGTGCCGGTTTATATACTGCAGCAGTAATAGACCGCATCACTGATTGGCCGACTGAATGCTCCTGGGTGGGTACATGTTTATTGGGCTCTGGGAATTTAAAAGTCAGGGAGGGATTAGTCTATTAGCCGATGAAACTTTATATCACTGTTATTTTTATCTGTGCTCCTGACTCAATTTCTGTATATTGTTTGCTACCGGCCTTGGCTTTTACAGTTGACTGTGATTATTCGCTGCCTGCCCTGACTTTTAGAATTGTTTAAGGATTCCTTTGTTTATAACCCGCACTTTAACACAACTTTGTCCAGTAAAAACAGACAAAAAACACGTTTTACTTTTTATAATCTGTTGCTTTACAATATATAGCTTTTATATGGGGTTGTTTTTATTCTTATTATTATTTAATAATATTTATTATTTAACATGTAATTCTGTTAATTCCGCCGAAGTTTAATTTTAATGGGAGAGAATGTTGAAAAAAATAGTGTTACAAAATACAAATAAACTAGAATATATATGTACAATCATACTAAAACTAAAACACCAACATAACTCGAGAAATAAAACTACTAAACCACTGTCATAGACAACCCAGTTATCTTACATTATGTTGTCCATATACCTAGCAGGAGTTTTATCATCTCTGGAGAGAAATCCTGATGGCAGAACAGACCCCCCACTGACTAATGCTACCAGTGAGCTCTGTAATCTGAAACTGCAAATGTGACAACCTGAGAACATTGAATTCAAATACATCAATAAACAGGTCTGAGGGCTAAAAATACATAACACATGGCATACGTACATTATGGCCCTCATTCCGAGTTGTTCGCTCGTTCTTTTTCATCGCATCGCAGTGAAAATCCGCTTAGTACGCATGCGCAAAGTTCGCACTGCGACTGCGCCAAGTAACTTTACTATGAAGAAAGTATTTTTACTCACGGCTTTTTCTTCGCTCCGGCGATCGTAATGTGATTGACAGGAAATGGGTGTTACTGGGCGGAAACACGGCGTTTCAGGGGCGTGTGGCTGAAAACGCTACCGTTTCCGGAAAAAACGCAGGAGTGGCCGGGGAAACGGTGGGAGTGCCTGGGCGAACGCTGGGTGTGTTTGTGACGTCAACCAGGAACGACAAGCACTGAAATGATCGCACAGGCAGAGTAAGTCTGGAGCTACTCAGAAACTGCTAAGTAGTTAGTAATCGCAATATTGCGAATACATCGGTCGCAATTTTAAGAAGCTAAGATTCACTCCCAGTAGGCGGCGGCTTAGCGTGTGTAACTCTGCTACATTCGCCTTGCGAGCGATCAACTCGGAATGAGGGCCTATAAGCGGCGGCACTCAGAGACTTTCAATTAGGTGAAATAAGTGTCCTTTTTAATCAACGTTTCGGGGTAACATCCCCGTCATCAGGATAACAAATGTTACCCCGAAACGTCTATTAAAAAGGACACTTACTGTATTTTGCGTGGTTGAAAGTCTCGGAGTGCCACCCATAGGCTGCATGACTCAGAAAGGGTGAGTGGCCTCAGACGGTATAGGTGTGGCCTCTGTAGAGTGGGCATGGCCTAGCGGCACAAATCCGTTGTCTGGCATTTTGGGGGCATGCCCAGCACTCCTCGAGCATCTACTGTATAGATACCGTGCGAGTGTACACGGCAATAATTCAGAGCTCACCGGCTGCTTTGCAGAACAGACCAGCGGGTGTTCAAAGGCTCCCCCGGCTGTCCTCCCCCCCTTCGCCCGTTATCAATGTTGCTATTCCAAGGCTTTGAGTACACAACACTTTTTGTCTTCCCTCCTCCATTTCTGTCAGGTGTTTTAGTTCATTGATTTATGGTTATTTTCAGTCAGTTATTTCAAGTCATTGAATTATGGTTATTTCTCTCAGTATTACAGTTCATGAAAGTTTTCATCCAAATCCATACAGTGGAAGGCTCAGGACAGGCTCCCTGGTCAAAGTTCTCCCTAGCGTACACCAACGGGAGTGCCGCCCAGGACCCTAACCCCCCTAAAACCTGTCCAGGATCCAACTGAAGCAGTTTCACCCCAGGATCCGTTCTGAAGATCGACAGTGTCTAGGTCGACAATGTTTAGGTCGACCACTATAGGTCGACAGTCACTAGATCGACATGTTTTCAAGGTCGACAGGGTTTCTAAGTCGACATGTTCTAGGTCAACAGGTCAAAAGGTCGACATGAGTTTTTAAAA
This sequence comes from Pseudophryne corroboree, assembly GCF_028390025.1. Lineage (NCBI taxonomy): Eukaryota > Metazoa > Chordata > Amphibia > Anura > Myobatrachidae > Pseudophryne > Pseudophryne corroboree. The sequence continues at coordinate 78,689,397 of NC_086451.1, forward strand.
AAAAAAAAAGTCTTTTTTTTTACTTTTTCATACTTAACGATCCGCGTGGACTACGACTGGAATGAGTGAAGCGAGCCATGCGAGGGGACACGGTGCACTAATTGGGCTTCCCGGTCACTGTACGGAGAAAACGACACCCAAAAAACATGAAAAACTCATGTCGACCTTTTGACCTGTCGACCTAGAACATGTAGACCTAGAAACCCTGTCGACCTTCAAACCCTGTCGACCTAGTGACTTTCGACCTATCGTGGTCGACCTAAACATTGTCGATCTAATGATTCACACCCTATCACCCCAATCGGTGCAGGGGTGTCTGAATGCATGACCGAAGAGAGAAACAAACAAACAAACAAACAAACAAACACACTCCAATACATTTTATATAAAAGACACATGGCCCTGGCCCCAAAAGGGGTGGTGTTGTTTTTTTTAGTTTATACCCCACCAGTATTTTAAGTTGGATAATGAAGGGTATGTGTACTAAGGGCCTAATTCAGACCTGATCGCAGCAGCAAATTTGTTCTCTAATAGGCAAAACCATGTGCACTGCAGGGGGGCAGATGTAACGTGCAGAGAGTGTTAGATGTGGGTGGGTTATATTGTTTCTGTGTAGGGTAAATACTGACTGCTTTATTTTTACACTGCAATTTAGATTTCAGTTTGAACACACCCCACCCAAATCTAACTATCTCTGCACATGTTAAATATACCCCCCCCCCCCTGCACTGCACATGGGGGGGTAACTCAGACCTGATCGCTAGGCTGCGTTTTCTCACAGCCTGCGATCAGGTCTGAACTGCGCATGCGTATGCACCGCAATGCATAGGCATGACGGACCGTAGCAACGGGGTTGGATGCATAGCGACGGGAAGGTGCGAAAAAAGTGATCGCACGGGCGATCGCAAGGTGACTGACAAGAAGTGGGCGTTTGTGGGTGGCAAGTGACCCTTTTCAGGGAGTGTCTGGAAAAACGAAGGCGTGTCCAAGCGTTGGAAGGGAGGGTGTCTGACGTCAATTCCGGTCCTGGACAGGCTGAAGTGATCGCATCGTAAGACAGGTGCAACGTTAAATGAAGTGTAGAGATGCTTCCTCCTAATCGTGCACCTGGTTTATATAGAGTAGTGCAAAATTATTAACATTGGGGGTAATTCCAAGTTGATCGCAGCAGGAATTTTTTTAGCAGTTGGGCAAAACCATGGTGGTCATTCCGAGTTGTTCGCTCGTTATTTTTTTTTTCGCAGTGGAGCGTTTAGTCGCTAATGCGCATGCGCAATGTCCGCAGTGCGACTGCGCCAAGTAAATTTGCTATGAAGTTTGGTATTTTACTCACGGCATTACGAGGTTTTTTCTTCGTTCTGGTGATCTAATGAGATTGACAGGAAGTGGGTGTTTCTGGGCGGAAACTGGCCGTTTTATGGGAGTGTGTGAAAAAACGCTGCCGTTTCTGGGAAAAACGAGGGAGTGTCTGAAGAAACGGAGGAGTGTCTGGGCGAACGCTGGGTGTGTTTGTGACGTCAAACCAGGAACTAAACTGACTGAACTGATCGCAGTTGCCGAGTAAGGGGCCCTACACACTCGGCGATGCGCCGCCGAGGTGCCCGACGGCCGATACGGCCGACGAGCAACCCGGCGGCGGGGGGGCAGTGACGGGGGGAGTGAAGTTTCTTCACTCCCCCCGTCACCCGGCTGCATTGAAATGCAGGCAAATATGGACGAGATCGTCCATATTGGCCTGCATGCACAGCCGACGGGAGATCAGCGATGAACGAGCGCGGGGCCGCGCATCGTTCATCGCTGGAGTCTCCACACTGAAAGATATGAACGAGTTCTCGTTCATTTATGAACGAGATCGTTCATATCTTTCAGAATATCGGCATGTGTGTAGGGCCTATAAGTCTGGAGCTACTCAGAAACTGCTAAGAAGTCTCTATTCGCAATTCTGCTAATCTTTTGTTCGCAATTTTGATAAGCTAAGATTTACTCCCAGTAGGCGGCAGTTTAGCGTGTGCAATGCTGCTAAAAGCAGCTTGCGAGCGAACAACTCGGAATGAGGGCCCATGTGCACTGCAGGGGAGGCAGATATATCATGTGCAGAGAGAGTTAGATTTGGGTGTGGTGTGGTCAATTTGCAATCTAAATTGCAGTGTAAAAATAAATCAGCCAGTATTTACCCTGCACAGAAACAAAATAACCCACCCAAATATAACTCTCTATGCAAATGTTATATCTGCCCCCCCTGCAGTGCACATGGTTTTGCCCAATTGCTAAAAAATTTCCTGCTGCGATCAACTTGGAATTACCCCCATTGTCGCAAAGGAATTTTAGAATCTGGGGAACTCAAAATAAGATGCATCTCAAGGCGGCGTCATAACTTGCGTCTGCCCTCACTGCACTGCTCTTGCATGTGAAAGTTCCTGATCTGCCTCTCCCGACGCGAATGCAGTATATGTGCAATTCTGAATATTGACACGTTTTACACACGAACATTGGGTTTTTAAACCGGATTTGCCCACCGGATTTAAAGCGGCAATAGCAATAAATGCAAGCCAAATTTAGTATTTACTACTATTGCCGTTTTAACTTTAGTGATCAGAGCCACCCAGAATCAGTGGCTTTGAAAAGCTGCTGTTTAGCAAATACAGTATACCCCTTAGCGCGCTTTCTACTGATGGTCAAAAATACAAAGTGGCACAATCTGCAGATCAGTGGTAATAGTATAGTTATTGTCATGTAATACTCTTGTCAGATGTTTCTTATTGTGCTAATTTTTTCATACAAACCTATTACTGATGTTTTAGTAATTGGCAGGGGTGGATTGGCCATAGGGCTCACCAGGAAGATTCCTGGTAGGCCGACGTGTCTGTGGGGCCTGATTTGTGCGTGGTCATGTGGCCCCACCCCCCACATGACAGGCATCTCACCGCACTCCGTACACTGCGTTGTCCCCATTCATTCTGTTATTCCAACTCTGCAGTACAGCAACTCTGTCATCCAGTGATGCTGCCATGGCTACACGGTATGTTATATGTCTTGTACTGTCCATGTTGGGCCACTTCTACAAACTTTTACAGGGCCACTTTTAGTTCCCGATCTGCCCCTGGTCTTAAGGTGGGTACACACTGGTAGATATAGCTGCAGATCAATTGATCGGCAGAGATATCTATGGACTGATCGGGCAGTGTGTTGAGCATACACACTGCCCGATCCGTCGGGGACTGACGTCATGAACTGGGCGGGCGTGTACACACGTCCGCCCAGTTCAGCTGTCAATCACCGCCGGCCGCCACAGCATGTGTACGGGCGGTCAGCCGACCGCCCGTACATAGGACAGCGATGCGCCAATACATCGGTAGATATATTGGCCATCGGCTATGCTGCGGGGCTGACGTGATACGTCTGGGAACGACGGAGTTCACAGACGTATCGCCCGTACACACTGGCCGACGGACCTGCGATATATCGGCCGTTCAAGAGAACGGCTGATATATTGGCCAGTGTATACCCACCTTTAGACACAACTGCAGCAAAAGACGCAAAGAAGGCCACAACTGCATACGGTTCAGGCCCTATAAGGAGGGTTCCCGCTCCCCTCAACAGACCCCATCCCCATTACGGCTGCTTCCATTTATTTCCCGGGCTGGTTTTCCATCCCAATCCACCTCTGGTAATTGATGTCATTTGTTCTTTGTTCAGTGACTTTTAGTTTTTTATTTCATTTTTATATAGTTCATAATATACTCTCTCTGTCTCTCTTCCTTGTGCTTCCAGAAAAATTCTCAGAAGGACCAAGAACCTAATTATGAGAACGGTGAAGAATTTTTAATTGTGCTAGTCATATATTCCGTACGATGTGTTTACCAGACTCTAGTGAGATATGCGGATGACAGATCTACAGTGTCTAGGTAGACAGTAAATAGGTCCACAACATATGGTCGATAAGTACACAATATCGACATGTTGAAAAATTTCGACACCACAATGGTCGACACATGCTTTTTGGATTTTCACGTTTTCTACATTTGCTTGATGTTCTATCCACGTATACATCCATTGGGAATAGTAACCCGTGGCGAGTGAAGCGATGATCTAAGTTTGTACTGATGGTGGTCACATAACAGGAAATATACAAGATTTGGCATAATAAAAACATCATAACACTGTGTCTACCATTGTCATGTCAACCTTTTGTACCTGTCGACCTTAACCATTGTTGTCTTTTCATCTGTTGACCTTTTGTACCTGACGACCTAATGCATGTTGACCTATTGTCTACGTAGACCTTTTAGATCTATTATACCACTCCCTTCTAGTGATTATCAACTACACCATAGGGGAGTTTGGCTTATATCACTCAGAGGCCAGCTGGCGGCAGAAATTATAATATATAAGGAAGGTCCTTTTTTGGTGCAAGTTTTACCAATAGATAGAGTTGATATTACTTAGAGATGAGCGCCTGAAATTTTTCGGGTTTTGTGTTTTGGTTTTGGGTTCGGTTCTGCGGCCGTGTTTTGGGTTCGAACGCGTTTTGGCAAAACCTCACCGAATTTTTTTTGTCGGATTCGGGTGTGTTTTGGATTCGGGTGTTTTTTTCCAAAAACACTAAAAAACAGCTTAAATCATAGAATTTGGGGGTCATTTTGATCCCAAAGTATTATTAACCTCAAAAACCATAATTTACACTCATTTTCAGTCTATTCTGAATACCTCACACCTCACAATATTATTTTTAGTCCTAAAATTTGCACCGAGGTCGCTGTGTGAGTAAGATAAGCGACCCTAGTGGCCGACACAAACACCGGGCCCATCTAGGAGTGGCACTGCAGTGTCACGCAGGATGTCCCTTCCAAAAAACCCTCCCCAAACAGCACATGACGCAAAGAAAAAAAGAGGCGCAATGAGGTAGCTGTGTGAGTAAGATTAGCGACCCTAGTGGCCGACACAAACACCAGGCCCATCTAGGAGTGGCACTGCAGTGTCACGCAGGATGGCCCTTCCAAAAAACCCTCCCCAAACAGCACATGACGCAAAGAAAAAAAGAGGCGCAATGAGGTAGCTGTGTGAGTAAGATTAGCGACCCTAGTGGCCGACACAAACACCGGGCCCATCTAGGAGTGGCACTGCAGTGTCACGCAGGATGGCCCTTCCAAAAAACCCTCCCCAAACAGCACATGACGCAAAGAAAAAAAGAGGCGCAATGAGGTAGCTGACTGTGTGAGTAAGATTAGCGACCCTAGTGGCCGACACAAACACCGGGCCCATCTAGGAGTGGCACTGCAGTGTCACGCAGGATGTCCCTTCCAAAAAACCCTCCCCAAACAGCACATGACGCAAAGAAAAAAAGAGGCGCAATGAGGTAGCTGTGTGAGTAAGATTAGCGACCCTAGTGGCCGACACAAACACCGGGCCCATCTAGGAGTGGCACTGCAGTGTCACGCAGGATGGCCCTTCCAAAAAACCCTCCCCAAACAGCACATGACGCAAAGAAAAAAAGAGGCGCAATGAGGTAGCTGTGTGAGTAAGATTAGCGACCCTAGTGGCCGACACAAACACCGGGCACATCTAGGAGTGGCACTGCAGTGTCACGCAGGATGTCCCTTCCAAAAAACCCTCCCCAAACAGCACATGACGCAAAGAAAAAAAGAGGCGCAATGAGGTAGCTGACTGTGTGAGTAAGATTAGCGACCCTAGTGGCCGACACAAACACCGGGCCCATCTAGGAGTGGCACTGCAGTGTCACGCAGGATGTCCCTTCCAAAAAACCCTCCCCAAACAGCACATGACGCAAAGAAAAAAAGAGGCGCAATGAGGTAGCTGACTGTGTGAGTAAGATTAGCGACCCTAGTGGCCGACACAAACACCGGGCCCATCTAGGAGTGGCACTGCAGTGTCACGCAGGATGTCCCTTCCAAAAAACCCTCCCCAATCAGCACATGATGCAAAGAAAAAGAAAAGAAAAAAGAGGTGCAAGATGGAATTGTCCTTGGGCCCTCCCACCCACCCTTATGTTGTATAAACAAAACAGGACATGCACACTTTAACCAACCCATCATTTCAGTGACAGGGTCTGCCACACGACTGTGACTGATATGACGGGTTGGTTTGGACCCCCCCCAAAAAAGAAGCAATTAATCTCTCCTTGCACAAACTGGCTCTACAGAGGCAAGATGTCCACCTCATCTTCACCCTCCGATATATCACCGTGTACATCCCCCTCCTCACAGATTATCAATTCGTCCCCACTGGAATCCACCATCTCAGCTCCCTGTGTACTTTGTGGAGGCAATTGCTGCTGGTCAATGTCTCCGCGGAGGAATTGATTATAATTCATTTTAATGAACATCATCTTCTCCACATTTTCTGGATGTAACCTCGTACGCCGATTGCTGACAAGGTGAGCGGCGGCACTAAACACTCTTTCGGAGTACACACTTGTGGGAGGGCAACTTAGGTAGAATAAAGCCAGTTTGTGCAAGGGCCTCCAAATTGCCTCTTTTTCCTGCCAGTATAAGTACGGACTGTGTGACGTGCCTACTTGGATGCGGTCACTCATATAATCCTCCACCATTCTATCAATGTTGAGAGAATCATATGCAGTGACAGTAGACGACATGTCCGTAATCGTTGTCAGGTCCTTCAGTCCGGACCAGATGTCAGCATCAGCAGTCGCTCCAGACTGCCCTGCATCACCGCCAGCGGGTGGGCTCGGAATTCTGAGCCTTTTCCTCGCACCCCCAGTTGCGGGAGAATGTGAAGGAGGAGATGTTGACAGGTCGCGTTCCGCTTGACTTGACAATTTTGTCACCAGCAGGTCTTTCAACCCCAGCAGACCTGTGTCTGCCGGAAAGAGAGATCCAAGGTAGGCTTTAAATCTAGGATCGAGCACGGTGGCCAAAATGTAGTGCTCTGATTTCAACAGATTGACCACCCGTGAATCCTTGTTAAGCGAATTAAGGGCTGCATCCACAAGTCCCACATGCCTAGCGGAATCGCTCCCTTTTAGCTCCTTCTTCAATGCCTCCAGCTTCTTCTGCAAAAGCCTGATGAGGGGAATGACCTGACTCAGGCTGGCAGTGTCTGAACTGACTTCACGTGTGGCAAGTTCAAAGGGCATCAGAACCTTGCACAATGTTGAAATCATTCTCCACTGCACTTGAGACAGGTGCATTCCACCTCCTATATCGTGCTCAATTGTATAGGCTTGAATGGCCTTTTGCTGCTCCTCCAACCTCTGAAGCATATAGAGGGTTGAATTCCACCTCGTTACCACTTCTTGCTTCAGATGATGGCAGGGCAGGTTCAGTAGTTTTTGGTGGTGCTCCAGTTTTCTGTACGTGGTGCCTGTACGCCGAAAGTGTCCCGCAATTCTTCTGGCCACCGACAGCATCTCTTGCACGCCCCTGTCGTTTTTTAAAAAATTCTGCACCACCAAATTCAAGGTATGTGCAAAACATGGGACGTGCTGGAATTGGCCCAGATTTAATGCACACACAATATTGCTGGCGTTGTCCGATGCCACAAATCCACAGGAGAGTCCAATTGGGGTAAGCCATTCCGCGATGATCTTCCTCAGTTGCCGTAAGAGGTTTTCAGCTGTGTGCGTATTCTGGAAAGCGGTGATACAAAGCGTAGCCTGCCTAGGAAAGAGTTGGCGTTTGCGAGATGCTGCTACTGGTGCCGCCGCTGCTGTTCTTGCGGCGGGAGTCCATACATCTACCCAGTGGGCTGTCACAGTCATATAGTCCTGACCCTGCCCTGCTCCACTTGTCCACATGTCCGTGGTTAAGTGGACATTGGGTACAGCTGCATTTTTTAGGACACTGGTGACTCTTTTTCTGAGGTCTGTGTATATTTTCGGTATCGCCTGCCTAGAGAAATGGAACCTAGATGGTATTTGGTACCGGGGACACAGTACCTCCAACAAGTCTCTAGTTGGCTCTGCAGTAATGATGGATATCGGAACCACGTTTCTCACCACCCAGGATGCCAAGGCCTCAGTTATCCGCTTTGCAGTAGGATGACTGCTGTGATATTTCATCTTCCTCGCAAAGGACTGTTGAACAGTCAATTGCTTACTGGAAGTAGTACAAGTGGGCTTACGACTTCCCCTCTGGGATGACCATCGACTCCCAGCGGCAACAACAGCAGCGCCAGCAGCAGTAGGCGTTACACGCAAGGATGCATCGGAGGAATCCCAGGCAGGAGAGGACTCGTCAGAATTGCCAGTGACATGGCCTGCAGGACTATTGGCATTCCTGGGGAAGGAGGAAATTGACACTGAGGGAGTTGGTGGGGTGGTTTGCGTGAGCTTGGTTACAAGAGGAAGGGATTTACTGGTCAGTGGACTGCTTCCGCTGTCACCCAAAGTTTTTGAACTTGTCACTGACTTATTATGAATGCGCTGCAGGTGACGTATAAGGGAGGATGTTCCGAGGTGGTTAACGTCCTTACCCCTACTTATTACAGCTTGACAAAGGGAACACACGGCTTGACACCTGTTGTCCGCATTTCTGGTGAAATACCTCCACACCGAAGAGCTGATTTTTTTGGTATTTTCACCTGGCATGTCAACGGCCATAGTCCTCCCACGGACAACAGGTGTCTCCCCGGGTGCCTGACTTAAACAAACCACCTCACCATCAGAATCCTCCTGGTCAATTTCCTCCCCAGCGCCAGCAACACCCATATCCTCCTCATCCTGGTGTACTTCAACACTGACATCTTCAATCTGACTATCAGGAACTGGACTGCGGGTGCTCCTTCCAGCACTTGCAGGGGGCGTGCAAATGGTGGAAGGCGCATGCTCTTCACGTCCAGTGTTGGGAAGGTCAGGCATCGCAACCGACACAATTGGACTCTCCTTGTGGATTTGGGATTTCAAAGAACGCACAGTTCTTTGCGGTGCTTTGCCTTTTGCCAGCTTGAGTCTTTTCAGTTTTCTAGCGAGAGGCTGAGTGCTTCCATCCTCATGTGAAGCTGAACCACTAGCCATGAACATAGGCCAGGGCCTCAGCCGTTCCTTGCCACTCCGTGTGGTAAATGGCATATTGGCAAGTTTACGCTTCTCCTCCGACAATTTTATTTTAGGTTTTGGAGTCCTTTTTTTACTGATATTTGGTGTTTTGGTTTTGACATGCTCTGTACTATGCCATTGGGCATCGGCCTTGGCAGACGACGTTGCTGGCATTTCATCGTCTCGGCCATGACTAGTGGCAGCAGCTTCAGCACGAGGTGGAAGTGGATCTTGATCTTTCCCTAATTTTGGAACCTCAACATTTTTGTTCTCCATATTTTAATAGGCACAACTAAAAGGCACCTCAGGTAAACAATGGAGATGGATGGATTGGATACTAGTATACAATTATGGACGGGCTGCCGAGTGCCGACACAGAGGTAGCCACAGCCGTGAACTACCGCACTGTACTGTGTCTGCTGCTAATATATAGACTGGTTGATAAAGAGATAGTATACTCGTAACTAGTATGTATGTATAAAGAAAGAAAAAAAAAACACGGTTAGGTGGTATATACAATTATGGACGGGCTGCCGAGTGCCGACACAGAGGTAGCCACAGCCGTGAACTACCGCACTGTACTGTGTCTGCTGCTAATATATAGACTGGTTGATAAAGAGATAGTATACTCGTAACTAGTATGTATGTATAAAGAAAGAAAAAAAAAACACGGTTAGGTGGTACATACAATTATGGACGGGCTGCCGAGTGCCGACACAGAGGTAGCCACAGCCGTGAACTACCGCACTGTACTGTGTCTGCTGCTAATATATAGACTGGTTGATAAAGAGATAGTATACTCGTAACTAGTATGTATGTATAAAGAAAGAAAAAAAAACCACGGTTAGGTGGTATATACAATTATGGACGGGCTGCCGAGTGCCGACACAGAGGTAGCCACAGCCGTGAACTACCGCACTGTACTGTGTCTGCTGCTAATATATAGACTGGTTGATAAAGAGATAGTATACTCGTAACTAGTATGTATGTATAAAGAAAGAAAAAAAAACCACGGTTAGGTGGTATATACAATTATGGACGGGCTGCCGAGTGCCGACACAGAGGTAGCCACAGCCGTGAACTACCGCACTGTACTGTGTCTGCTGCTAATATATAGACTGGTTGATAAAGAGATAGTATACTCGTAACTAGTATGTATGTATGTATAAAGAAAGAAAAAAAAACCACGGTTAGGTGGTATATACAATTATGGACGGGCTGCCGAGTGCCGACACAGAGGTAGCCACAGCCGTGAACTACCGCACTGTACTGTGTCTGCTGCTAATATATAGACTGGTTGATAAAGAGATAGTATACTCGTAACTAGTATGTATGTATGTATAAAGAAAGAAAAAAAAACCACGGTTAGGTGGTATATACAATTATGGACGGGCTGCCGAGTGCCGACACAGAGGTAGCCACAGCCGTGAACTACCGCACTGTACTGTGTCTGCTGCTAATATATAGACTGGTTGATAAAGAGATAGTATACTCGTAACTAGTATGTATGTATAAAGAAAGAAAAAAAAACCACGGTTAGGTGGTATATACAATTATGGACGGGCTGCCGAGTGCCGACACAGAGGTAGCCACAGCCGTGAACTACCGCACTGTACTGTGTCTGCTGCTAATATATAGACTGGTTGATAAAGAGATAGTATACTCGTAACTAGTATGTATGTATAAAGAAAGAAAAAAAAACCACGGTTAGGTGGTATATACAATTATGGACGGGCTGCCGAGTGCCGACACAGAGGTAGCCACAGCCGTGAACTACCGCACTGTACTGTGTCTGCTGCTAATATATAGACTGGTTGATAAAGAGATAGTATACTCGTAACTAGTATGTATGTATAAAGAAAGAAAAAAAAACCACGGTTAGGTGGTATATACAATTATGGACGGGCTGCCGAGTGCCGACACAGAGGTAGCCACAGCCGTGAACTACCGCACTGTACTGTGTCTGCTGCTAATATATAGACTGGTTGATAAAGAGATAGTATACTCGTAACTAGTATGTATGTATAAAGAAAGAAAAAAAAACCACGGTTAGGTGGTATATACAATTATGGACGGGCTGCCGAGTGCCGACACAGAGGTAGCCACAGCCGTGAACTACCGCACTGTACTGTGTCTGCTGCTAATATATAGACTGGTTGATAAAGAGATAGTATACTCGTAACTAGTATGTATGTATAAAGAAAGAAAAAAAAACCACGGTTAGGTCACTGGTATATACAATTATGGACGGGCTGCCGAGTGCCGACACAGAGGTAGCCACAGCCGTGAACTACCGCACTGTACTGTGTCTGCTGCTAATATAGACTGGTTGATAAAGAGATAGTATACTACTAATATTATATACTGGTGGTCAGGTCACTGGTCACTAGTCACACTGGCAGTGGCACTCCTGCAGCAAAAGTGTGCACTGTTTAATTTTAATATAATATTATGTACTCCTGGCTCCTGCTATAACCTATAACTGGCACTGCAGTAGTGCTCCCCAGTCTCCCCCACAATTATAAGCTGTGTGAGCTGAGCAGTCAGACAGATATATAATATATATAGATGATGCAGCACACTGGCCTGAGCCTGAGCAGTGCACACAGATATGGTATGTGACTGAGTCACTGTGTGCTGTGTATCGCTTTTTTCAGGCAGAGAACGGATTATAAATAAAAGTGGTGGTCACTGGTCACTATCAGCAAAACTCTGCACTGTACACTACTGAGTACTCCTAATGCTCCCCAAAATTAGTAAATCAAGTGTCTCTCTAATCTATTCTAATTCTAAACGGAGAGGACGCCAGCCACGTCCTCTCCCTATCAATCTCAATGCACGTGTGAAAATGGCGGCGACGCGCGGCTCCTTATATAGAATCCGAGTCTCGCGATAGAATCCGAGCCTCGCGAGAATCCGACAGCGTCATGATGACGTTCGGGCGCGCTCGGGTTAACCGAGCAAGGCGGGAAGATCCGAGTCGCTCGGACCCGTGAAAAAAAACATGAAGTTCTGGCGGGTTCGGATTCAGAGAAACCGAACCCGCTCATCTCTATTATTACTTCTTAGATATGGCTTCAAATCTTATATCAAAGTTCAGTGGCAAACGCAGGATTTTTAGAATGGGGTTCCGAAATGCAATCCACAAGCCTCCTCTGCAGAACATTGGTGCAAGCGAGGGAGTCTGGGGGAACCATAGAGGAACCTAGTACAGACCCTTCACATATATGTATACATTTGTCTTTTTATACACTGGATACTGTATGGAATACAATATTAATTAACACTATAGATGGTCTATAGTATAGGCTGTACGAAACATATTTAGCCAATATAAATAACATAAGTGGTCAGTATAGGGTTAAACATCCCATAATACATAAATAAATACACACACATAATAGATCCAGTAGATCAGGCATTCCCAACCGCGGTCCTCAAGGCACACCAACAGTGCAGGTTTTAGTGATATCCAGGCTTCAGCACAGATGGTTAAATCAAAATAACTGAGGTACTAATTAAGTCACCTGTGTTCAAACCTGGATATCACTAAAAATAAGAATTTACTTACCGATAATTCTATTTCTCATAGTCCGTAGTGGATGCTGGGGACTCCGTAAGGACCATGGGGAACAGCGGCTCCGCAGGAGACTGGGCACAAAAGTAAAAGCTTTAGGACTACCTGGTGTGCACTGGCTCCTCCCCCCATGACCCTCCTCCAAGCCTCAGTTAGGATACTGTGCCCGGACGAGCGTACACAATAAGGAAGGATATTGAATCCCGGGTAAGACTCATACCAGCCCCACCAATCACACCGTACAACCTGTGATCTGAACCCAGTTAACAGCATGATAACAGAGGAGCCTCTGAAAAGATGGCTCACAACAATAATAACCCGATTTTTGTAACAATAACTATGTACAAGTATTGCAGACAATCCGCACTTGGGATGGGCGCCCAGCATCCACTACGGACTATGAGAAATAGAATTATCGGTAAATAAATTCTTATTTTCTCTAACGTCCTAAGTGGATGCTGGGGACTCCGTAAGGACCATGGGGATTATACCAAAGCTCCCAAACGGGCGGGAGAGTGCGGATGACTCTGCAGCACCGAATGAGAGAACTCCAGGTCCTCCTCAGCCAGGGTATCAAATTTGTAGAATTTAGCAAACGTGTTTGCCCCTGACCAAGTAGCTGCTCGGCAAAGTTGTAAAGCCGAGACCCCTGGGGCAGCCGCCCAAGATGAGCCCACCTTCCTTGTGGAATGGGCATTTACAGATTTTGGCTGTGGCAGGCGTGCCACAGAATGTGCAAGCTGAATTGTACTACAAATCCAGCGAGCAATAGTCTGCTTAGAAGCAGGAGCACCCAGCTTGTTGGGTGTATACAGGATAAATAGCGAGTCAGATTTTCTGACTCCAGCCGTCCTGGAAACATATTTCACCTATCGTCCTAGTGGATGCTGGGGTTCCTGAAAGGACCATGGGGAATAGCGGCTCCGCAGGAGACAGGGCACAAAAAGTAAAGCTTTAGGATCAGGTGGTGTGCACTGGCTCCTCCCCCTATGACCCTCCTCCAAGCCTCAGTTAGATTTTTGTGCCCGGCCGAGAAGGGTGCAATCTAGGTGGCTCTCCTAAAGAGCTGCTTAGAAAAGTTTAGCTTAGGTTTTTTATTTTACAGTGAGTCCTGCTGGCAACAGGATCACTGCAACGAGGGACTTAGGGGAGAAGAAGTGAACTCACCTGCGTGCAGGATGGATTGGCTTCTTTGGCTACTGGACATTAGCTCCAGAGGGACGATCACAGGTACAGCCTGGATGGTCACCGGAGCCTCGCCGCCGGCCCCCTTGCAGATGCTGTAACAAGAAGAGGTCCAGAATCGGCGGCATGAAGACTCCTCAGTCTTCTTAAGGTAGCGCACAGCACGGCAGCTGTGCGCCATTTCCTCTCAGCACACTTCACACGGCAGTCACTGAGGGTGCAGGGCGCTGGAAGGGGGGCGCCCTGGGAGGCAATGAAAACCTATTTTTGGCTAAAAATACCTCACATATAGCCTCCGGGGGCTATATGGAGATATTTAACCCCTGCCAGAATCCGTTAAGAGCGGGAGACGAGGCCGCCGAAAAAGGGGCGGGGCCTATCTCCTCAGCACACAGCGCCATTTTCCCTCACAGAAAGGCTGGAGGGAAGGCTCCCAGGCTCTCCCCTGCACTGCACTACAGAAACAGGGTTAAAACAGAGAGGGGGGGCACTAATTTGGCGTTAGAAATATATAAAAAAGATGCTATAAGGGAAAACACTTATATAAGGTTGTCCCTATATAATTATAGCGTTTTTGGTGTGTGCTGACAAACTCTCCCTCTGTCTCTCCAAAGGGCTAGTAGGTCCTGTCCTCTATCAGAGCATTCCCTGTGTGTGTGCTGTGTGTCGGTACGTGTGTGTCGACATGTATGAGGACGATGTTGGTGAGGAGGCGGAGCAATTGCCTGTAATGGTGATGTCACTCTCTAGGGAGTCGACACCGGAATGGATGGCTTATTTAGGGAATTACGTGATAATGTCAACACGCGGCAAGGTCGGTTGACGACATGAGACGGCCGACAAACAATTAGTACCGGTCCAGACGTCTCAAAAACACCGTCAGGGGTTTTAAAACGCCCGTTTACTTTAGTCGGTCGACACAGACACAGACAGGGACACTGAATCCAGTGTCGACGGTGAATAAACAAACGTATTCCTTATTAGGGCCACACGTTAAGGGCAATGAAGGAGGTGTTACATATTTCTGATACTACAAGTACCACAAAAGAGGGTATTATGTGGGATGTGAAAAAACTACCGTAGTTTTTCCTGAATCAGATAAATTAAATGAAGTGTGTGATGATGCGTGGGTTCCCCCCGATAGAAAATATGGGCGGTATACCCTTTCCCGCCAGAAGTCAGGGCGCGTTGGGAAACACCCCTTAGGGTGGATAAGGCGCTCACACGCTTATCAGAACAAGTGGCGGTACCGTCTATAGATAGGGCCGTCCTCAAGGAGCCAGCTGACAGGAGGCTGGAAAATATCATAAAAAGTATATACACACATACTGGTGTTATACTGCGACCAGCGATCGCCTCAGCCTGGATGTGCAGAGCTGGGGTGGCTTGGTCGGATTCCCTGACTAAAAATATTGATACCCTTGACAGGGACAGTATTTTATTGACTATAGAGCATTTAAAGGATGCATTTCTATATATGCGAGATGCACAGAGGGATATTGGCACTCTGGCATCAAGAGTAAGTGCGATGTCCATATCTGCCAGAAGATGTTTATGGACACGACAGTGGTCAGGTGATGCAGATTCCAAACGGCACAAAGGTGTATTGCCGTATAAAGGAAGAGGAGTTATTTGGGGTCGGTCCATCGGACCTGGTGGCCACGGCAACTGCTGGAAAATCCACCGTTTTTTACCCTAAGTCACATCTCTGCAGAAAAAGACACCGTCTTTTCAGCTTCAGTCCTTTCGTCCCTATAAGAGTCATATCTGCCCAGGGATAGAGGAAAGGGAAGAAGACTGCAGCAGGCAGCCCATTCCCAGGAACAGAAGCGGTCCACCGCTTCTGACAAGCTCTCAGCATGACGCTGAGACCGTACAGGACCCCTGGATCCTACAAGTAGTATCCCAGGGGTACAGATTGGAATGTCGAGACGTTTCCCCTGCGCAGGCTCCTGAAGTCTGCTTTACCAAGGTCTCCCTCCGACAAGGAGGCAGTATGGGAAAAAATTCACGAGCTGTATTCCCAGCAGGTGATAATTAAATTACCCCTCCTACAACAAGAAAAGGGGTATTATTCCACACTATATTGTGGTACTGAAGCCAGAAGGCTAGGTGAGACCTATTCTAAATCTTAAAAAATTTGAACACTTACAAAGGTTCAAATCAAGATGGAGTCACTCAGAGCAGTGATAACGAACCGGGAAGAAGGGGACTATATGGTGTCCCGAGACATCAGGGATGCTTACCTCCATGTCCCAAATTTGCCCTTATCACTAAGGGTACCTCAGGTTCGTGGTACAGAACTGTCACTATCAGTTTCAGACGCTGCCGTTTGGATTGTCCACGGCACCCCGGGTCTTTACCAAGGTAATGGCCGAAATGATGGTTCTTCTTCGAAGAAAAGGCGTCTTAATTATCCCTTACTTGGACGATCTCCTGATAAGGGCAAAGTCCAGGGAACAGTTGGAGGTCGGAGTAGCACTATCTCGGATACTGTTACAACAGCAGGGGTGGATTCTAAATATTCCAAAATCGCAGCTGATCCCGACAACAAGTCTCCTGTGCTTAGGGATGATTCTGGACACAGTCCAGAAAAAGGTGTTTCTCCCGGAAGAGAAAGCCAGGGAGTTATCCGAGCTAGTCAGGAACCTCCTAAAATCAGTGCATCATTGCACAAGGGCCATGGTAAAAAAAATGGTGACTTCCTTCGAAGCAATTCCAGTCGGCAGATTTCATGCAAGAACTTTTCAGTGGGATCTGCTGGACAAATGGTCCGGATCGCATCTTCAGATGCATCAGCGGATAACCCTATATCCAAGGACAAGGGTGTCTCTCCTGTGGTGGTTACAGAGTGCTCATCTTCTAGAGGGCCGCAGATTCGGCATTCAGTTTTGGATGTTGGTGACCACGGAGGCCAGCCCGAGAGGCTGGGGAGCAGTCACACAAGGAAAAAATTTCCAGGGAGTGTGATCAAGTCTGGAGACTTTTCTCCACATAAATATAGCTAAGGGTAAATTTATAATGCTCTAAGCTTAGCAAGACCTCTGCTTCAAGGTCAGCCGGTATTGATCCAGTGGGATAAAACATCACGGCAGTCGCCCACGTAAATAGACAGGGCGGCACAAGAAGCAGGAGGGCAGTGGCAAAAACTGCAAGGACTTTTCGCTGGGCGGAAAATCATGTGATAGCACTGTCAGCAGTGTTTCATTCCGGGAATGGAAACTGGGAAGCAGACTTCCCTCAGTAGGCACGACCTCCACCCGGCAGAGTGGGAACTTCATGGGGAAGTTTTCCACATGATTGTAAACCGTTGGGAATTACCAAAGGTGGACATGATGGCGTCCCGTCTGAACAAAAAACGGGACAGGTATTGCGCCAGGTTAAGAGACCCTCAGGCAATAGCTGTGGACGTTCTGGTAACACCGTGGGTGTACCAGTCGGTGTATGTGTTCCATCCTCTGCTTTTCATACCTAAGGTACTGAGAATTATAAGACGTAGAGGAGTAAGAACTATACTCATGGCTCCGGATTGGCCAAGAAGGACTTGGTACCCGGAACTTCAAGAGATGCTCACAGAGGACTTATGGCCTCTGCCGCTAAGAAGGGACTTGTTTCAGCAAGTACCATGTCTGTTCCAAGACTTACCGCAGCTGCGTTTGACGGCATGGCGGTGGAACGCCGGATCCTAAGGGAAAAGGCATTCAGGAAGAGGTCATTCCTACCCTGGTCAAAGCCAGAAAGGAGGTGACCGCACAACATTATCACCACATGTGGCGAAAATATGTTGCGTGGTGTGAGGCCAGGAAGGCCCCACGAAGAAATTTCAACTCGGTCGATTCCTGCATTTCCTGCAAACAGGAGTGTCTATGGGCCTCAAATTGGGGTCCATTAAGGTTCAAATTTCGGCCCTGTCGATTTTTCTTCCAGAAAGAATTGGCTTCAGTTCCTGAAGTCCAGAAGTTTGTCAAGGGAGTATTGCATATACAACCCCCTTTTGTGCCTCCAGTGGCACTGTGGGATCTCAACGTAGTTCTGGGATTCCTCAAAACACATTGGTTTAAAACCAGTCAAATCTGTGGATTTGAAGCATCTCACATGAAAAGTGAACATGCTCTTGGACCTGGCCTGGACCAGGCGAGTGTCAAATTGGTGGTTTTTTTCTCAAAAAAGCCCATATCTGTTTTGTCCATTCGGACAGGGCAGAGCTGCGGACTCGTCCCCAGTTCTCTCCCTAAGGTGGTGTCAGTGTTTCACCTGAACCAGCTTATTGTGGTGTCTTGCGCCTACTAGGGACTTGGAGGACTCCAAGTTGCTAGATGTGGTCAGGGCCCTGAAAATATAGGTTCCAGGACGGCTGGAGTCAGGAAAACTGACTTGCTGTTATCCTGTATGCACCCAACAAACTGGGTGCTCTTGCTTCTAAGCAGACTTTTGCTAGTTGGATGTGTAATACAATTCAGCTTGCACATTCTGTGGCAGCCCTGCCACAGCCAAAATATGTAAATGCCCATTCCACAAGGAAGGTGGGCTCATCTTGGGCGGCTGCCCGAGGGGTCTCGGCTTTACAACTTTGCCGAGCGGCTATTTAGTCAGGGGCAAACACGTTTGTAAAATCCTACAAATTTGATAACCTGGCTAAGGAGGACCTGGAGTTCTCTCATTCGGTGCTGCAGAGTCATCCGCACTCTCCCGCCCGTTTGGGAGCTTTGGTATAATCCCCATGGTCCTTTCAGGAACCCCAGCATCCACTAGGACGATAGAGAAAATAAGAATTTACTTACCGATAATTCTATTTCTCGGAGTCCGTAGTGGATGCTGGGCGCCCATCCCAAGTGCGGATTATCTGCAATACTTGTACATAGTTACAAAAATCGGGTTATTATTGTTGTGAGCCATCTTTCAGAGGCTCCGCTGTTATCATACTGTTAACTGGGTTCAGATCACAGGTTGTACAGTGTGATTGGTGTGGCTGGTATGAGTCTTACCCGGGATTCATAAATCCTTCCTTATTGTGTACGCTCGTCCGGGCACAGTATCCTAACTGAGGCTTGGAGGAGGGTCATAGGGGGAGGAGCCAGTGCACACCACCTGATCCTAAAGCTTTACTTTTTGTGCCCTGTCTCCTGCGGAGCCGCTATTCCCCATGGTCCTTTCAGGAACCCCAGCATCCACTACGGACTCCGAGAAATAGAATTATCGGTAAGTAAATTCTTATTATTTTCAGGGCCCTGACTACGTCCAGCAACTTGGAGTCCTCCAAGTCCCTAGTAGCCGCAGGCACCACAATAGGCTGGTTCAAGTGAAATGCTGAAACCACCTTAGGGAGAAATTGAGGACGAGTCCTCAATTCTGCCCTGTCCGTATGAAAAATTAGGTAAGGGCTTTTATAGGATAAAGCCGCCAATTCTGAGACACGCCTGGCTGAAGCGAGGGCTAACAGCATTACCACCTTCCATGTGAGATATTTTAAGTCCACAGTGGAAAGTGGTTCAAACCAATGTGATTTTAGGAATCCCAAAACTACATTTAGATCCCAAGGTGCCACTGGAGGCACAAAAGGAGGTTGTATATGCAGTACCCCCTTGACAAACGTCTGTACTTCAGGAACTGAAGCCAGTTCTTTTTGGAAGAAAATCGACAGGGCCGAAATCTGAACCTTAATGGACCCTAATTTTAGGCCCATAGACAGTCCTGTTTGTAGGAAATGCAGGAAACGACCCAGTTGAAATTCCTCTGTAGGGGCCTTCCTGGCCTCGCACCACGCAACATACTTACGCCAAATACGGTGATAATGTTGTACGGTTACATCCTTCCTGGCTTTGATCAGGGTAGGGATGACTTCATCCGGAATGCCTTTTTCCTTCAGGATCCGGCGTTCAACCGCCATGCCGTCAAACGCAGCCGCGGTAAGTCTTGGAAGAGACAGGGTCCCTGCTGGAGCAGGTCCTTTCTTAGAGGTAGAGGCCACGGGTCCTCTGTGAGCATCTCTTGAAGTTCCGGGTACCAAGTCCTTCTTGGCCAATCCGGAGCCACGAGTATAGTCCTTACTCCTCTCCTTCTTATGATCCTCAGTACCTTGGGTATGAGAGGCAGAGGAGGGAACACATACACTGACTGGTACACCCATGGTGTTACCAGAGCGTCCACAGCTATTGCCTGAGGGTCCCTTGACCTGGCGCAATATCTGTCTAGTTTTTTGTTGAGGCGGGACACCATCATGTCCACCTTTGGTTTTTCCCAACGGTTCACAATCATGTGGAAGACTTCTGGGTGAAGTCCCCACTCCCCCGGGTGGAGGTCGTGTCTGCTGAGGAAGTCTGCTTCCCAGTTGTCCACACCCGGAATGAACACTGCTGACAGTGCTATCACATGATTTTCTGCCCAGCGAAGAATCCTTGCAACTTCTGTCATTGCCCTCCTGCTTCTTGTGCCGCCCTGTCTGTTTACGTGGGCGACTGCCGTGATGTTGTCCGACTGGATCAGCACCGGCTGACCTTGAAGCAGAGGTCTTGCTAGGCTCAGAGCATTGTAGATGGCTCCTAGCTCCAGGATATTTATGTGAAGTGATGTCTCCAGGCTTGACCACAAGCCCTGGAAATTTCTTCCCTGTGTGACTGCTCCCCAGCCTCTCAGGCTGGCATCCGTGGTCACCAGGACCCAGTCCTGAATGCCGAATCTGCGGCCCTCTAGAAGATGAGCACTCTGCAACCACCACAGGAGAGACACCCTTGTCCTTGGAGACAGGGTTTTCCGCTGATGCATCTGAAGATGCGATCCGGACCATTTGTCCAGCAGATCCCACTGAAAAGTTCTTGCGTGGAATCTGCCGAATGGAATCGCTTCGTAAGAAGCCACCATTTTTCCCAGGACCCTTGTGCATTGATGCACTGACACTTGGCCTGGTTTTAGGAGGTTCCTGACTAGCTCGGATAACTCCCTGGCTTTCTCCTCCGGGAGAAACACCTTTTTCTGGACTGTGTCCAGAATCATCCCTAGGAACAGCAGACGTGTCGTCTGAATCAGCTGCGATTTTGGAATATTTAGAATCCACCCGTGCTGTCGTAGCACTACTTGAGATAGTGCTACTCCGACCTCTAACTGTTCCCTGGACCTTGCCCTTATCAGGAGATCGTCCAAGTAAGGGATAATTAAGACGCCTTTTCTTCGAAGAAGAATCATCATTTCGGCCATTACCTTGGTAAAGACCCGGGGTGCCGTGGATAATCCAAACGGCAGCATCTGAAACTGATAGTGACAGTTCTGTACCACAAACCTGAGGTACCCTTGGTGATAAGGGCAAATTGGAACATGGAGGTAAGCATCCTTGATGTCCAGAGACACCATATAGTCCCCTTCTTCCAGGTTCGCTATCACTGCTCTGAGTGACTCCATCTTGAATTTGAACCTTTGTATGTAAGTGTTCAAGGATTTCAGATTTAAAATAGGTCTCACCGAGCCGTCCGGCTTCGGTACCACAAACAGCGTGGAATAATACCCCTTTCCCTGTTGTAGGAGGGGTACCTTGATTATCACCTGCTGGGAATACAGTTTGTGAATGGCTTCCAATACCGCCTCCCTGTCGGAGGGAGACGTTGGTAAAGCAGACTTCAGGAACCGGCGAGGGGGAGACGTCTCGAATTCCAATTTGTACCCCTGTGATACTACCTGCAGGATCCAGGGGTCCACTTGCGAGTAAGCCCACTGCGCGCTGAAATTCTTGAGACGACCCCCCACCGTACCTGAGTCCGCTTGTAAGGCCCCAGCGTCATGCTGAGGACTTGGCAGAAGCGGGGGAGGGCTTCTGTTCCTGGGAAGAGGCTGCCTGCTGCAGTCTTTTTCCCCTTCCTCTGCCCCGGGGCAGATATGAGTGGCCTTTTGCCCGCTTGCCCTTATGGGGACGAAAGGATTGAGCCTGAAAAGACGGTGTCTTTTTCTGCTGAGAGGTGACCTGGGGTAAAAAGGTGGATTTCCCAGCCGTTGCCGTGGCCACCAGGTCCGATAGACCGACCCCAAATAACTCCTCCCCTTTATACGGCAATACTTCCATATGCCGTTTGGAATCCGCATCACCTGACCACTGTCGCGTCCATAACCCTCTTCTGGCAGAAATGGACAGCGCACTTACTCTTGATGCCAGAGTGCAAATATCCCTCTGTGCATCTCGCATATATAGAAATGCATCCTTTAAATGCTCTATAGTCAATAATATACTGTCCCTGTCCAGGGTATCAATATTTTCAGTCAGGGAATCCGACCAAGCCACCCCAGCACTGCACATCCAGGCTGAGGCGATTGCTGGTCTCAGTATAACACCAGTATGTGTGTATATACTTTTTAGGATATTTTTCAGCTTTCTATCAGCTGGCTCCTTGAGGGCGGCCGTATCCGGAGACGGTAACGCCACTTGTTTTGATAAGCGTGTGAGCGCCTTATCTACCCTAGGGGGTGTTTCCCAACGCGCCCTAACCTCTGGCGGGAAAGGGTATAATGCCAATAATTTTTTAGAAATTAGCAGTTTTTTATCGGGGGAAACCCACGCTTCATCACACACCTCATTTAATTCATCTGATTCAGGAAAAACTACGGGTAGTTTTTTCACACCCCACATAATACCCTTTTTTGTGGTACTTGTAGTATCAGAAATGTTCAAAACCTCCTTCATTGCCGTGATCATGTAACGTGTGGCCCTACTGGAAAATACGTTTGTTTCCTCACCGTCGACACTGGAGTCAGTGTCCGTGTCTGGGTCTGTGTCGACCATCTGAGGTAACGGGCGCTTTAGAGCCCCTGACAGTGTTTGAGACGCCTGGACAGGTATTAACTGTTTTTCCGGCTGTCTCATGTCGTCAACAGTCTTTTGTAAAGTGCTGACGCTATCACGTAATTCCTTCCATACGACCATCCAGTCAGGTGTCGACTCCCTAGGGGGTGACATCACTATTACAGGCAATTGCTCCGCCTCCATACCATTTTCCTCCTCATACATGTCGACACAACGTACCGACACACAGCACACACACAGGGAATGCTCTGATAGAGGACAGGACCCCACTAGCCCTTTGGGGAGACAGAGGGAGAGTTTGCCAGCACACACCAGAGCGCTATATATATACAGGGATAACCTTATATAAGTGTTTTTCCCTTATATAGCTGCTGTATTATTAATCTGCCAAATTTAGTGCCCCCCCCTCTCTTGTTTTACCCTGTTTCTGTAGTGCAGGACTGCAGGGGAGAGTCAGGGAGCTTCCCTCCAACGGAGCTGTGAGGGAAAATGGCGCTTGTGTGCTGAGGAGATAGGCTCCGCCCCCTTCTCGGCGGCCTTTCTCCCGCTTTTTTAAGGAAAAACTGGCAGGGGTTAAATGCATCCATATAGCCCAGGAGCTATATGTGATGTATTTTTAGCCATCTAAGGTGTTTTTATTGCGTCTCAGGGCGCCCCCCCCCCCAGCGCCCTGCACCCTCAGTGACCGGAGTGTGAAGTGTGCTGAGAGCAATGGCGCACAGCTGCGGTGCTGTGCGCTACCTTATTGAAGACAGGACATCTTCTGCCGCCGATTTCCCGGACCTCTTCAGTCTTCTGGCTCTGTAAGGGGGCCGGCGGCGCGGCTCTGGGACCCATCCATGGCTGGGCCTGTGATCGTCCCTCTGGAGCTAATGTCCAGTAGCCTAAGAAGCCCAATCCACTCTGCACGCAGGTGAGTTCGCTTCTTCTCCCCTTAGTCCCTCGGTGCAGTGAGCCTGTTGCCAGCAGGTCTCACTGAAAATAAAAAACCTAAAACTAAACTTTTCACTAAGCAGCTCAGGAGAGCCACCTAGTGTGCACCCTTCTCGTTCGGGCACAAAAATCTAACTGAGGCTTGGAGGAGGGTCATGGGGGGAGGAGCCAGTGCACACGAGGTAGTCCTAAAGCTTTTACTTTTGTGCCCAGTCTCCTGCGGAGCCGCTGTTCCCCATGGTCCTTACGGAGTCCCCAGCATCCACTTAGGACGTTAGAGAAACCTGCACTGTTAGTGTGCCTTGAGGACCGAGGTTGGGAAACACTGCAGTAGAGACAGAACTGAACTTTCTTGGCATACATTATTCCACCTTATGTTAAGGCGCCGGTCTGTTCTTCCTGGCAGCTACTGCACTCAGATCCACTGCACTCAGATCCACACACAGCAAACTTGGTAGAAGAAGCTCCTACGACTGGGCATGTGCAGCAGCTCCGCTCTGTCCCTTAAACTGCATGTTGTGGCGGCAGCTCTAGTATATCCTATTGCAGTCATCATTTGAGACGCTGGCCAATAGGAGGGAAGTTGCCTGGCAACCAGAACCCCCCTGCATTTACCTAAAAAGTTCAATGCGGTAGAATCAGGGGCGCTGAGAGGGGGGCAGATACGGATTATTATTGAAGGGGCTTAGCGGCTGAGTGCAGTGCATAGCATTTTATAGGTTGTAGATTTGGTTTTTTTAACAGGGCGTGGCTATACCTCTCAGTTTCAGCCACACCCTCCAGTACCTTTAACCTTTCAATAGCCCTGGGTATAACCTGCTCCAAAACAGGACCACCTTTATTTCAAAGTTATCATGAGAGGTTCCTTAAAAAAGGCAGCAACTGCTACCATTAAATTCACCTAGCTCCTTCAGTGAGAGAACATGGATCCTTATCTACAGCAACAGAAATTATGTTCCATATCAAGTTGTTGTGGTTACAATAGGCTGTTGAAGTTCCAAGGGGCAATAGAAAGAATGTCCATGGGAATGTTGTCCTAGGATTGAGAATATTACATTAAGAACATGACTCCTGAATCCGAGTCTTGGACAATTCCACCAAACGTGAAGAAATGACCTCTGGGAGCGGAGTCAGAGGAGTCTGGAAGAATTTTGGTGAAACAGTGTCCTCCCCAGAAATTTCCAGTAGAACAGTCTCAGCAGCAGCCTGGTGACACTTAGTCTGATTCAGATGTGGTTAGAGTGAGGTCTGATCTGGTAATGCAGCAGGAAGCGTTTAATATAAGTAGATGCCTCCTGCATGTATTAGGATGCAGCCAGTGACGTGCGGTGAGGTACATAGCTCAGGAGGCACTGGCTAGTACCAGAGCCAGATTTACACACAATATATGAGCCAACGGATTCATGTGGGCATTACACACAGGTGCTGCAGTATATATTGCTGGACATTTGCCGAGTTGTGCGGAAAAGATAGGCAGGGGAGGCACTGCATCACCTGCTATAGACTTCTTACTCCAGAATTTTGACTATAAAAATGAATACAATAATACAAAGAAGATATTTCTAATATATTCTTTGTATTTTTAATATATTTTATAAAGTCATAACTCTGGCATATATGGTGGTATAACAGGAAAGGCTCTGCCTCACCCCACCGCACGTCACTGAATGCAGCATCAGATCACCTGCGCCACCATTGACTGACTTATGGGTCCTGCAAGCTGGCCGCCTCAGTTACTACAAAGAGGCGAGGAAGTCCTGGCCTTGGTACTCCCCCACAATGGCAATGACACGCCTCCGTTTTGGGACACAGAGGCCATCGCCACCCCCAAATGGCTGCAGAGTGCCATTCTACTGACGTCTGCAGCCATGGTGCATCCAACGTTGCAGGACCCGTACTGCACATGCGCAGTACAGTCCCGGCGCATGCTCAAGCTACCACCCATCGATACTTTGCGCTATGTGCCTCAGATCCAACGGGATCTGAATCAGGTCCACTGTTCTACTTGACATTTATTTGGACTTACTGATTGGTGTATGACCCACATGACCAGATGTTCTCTGGTCAGATCTCATTTAGGCCTTTTAACTATATTTCTATGAACAGGCATTATAAAAAAAAAATATTTTTTGTTTATAATACTACACTATGATCTACTTTTTTCTCAATTCTGAGGTAAAAGCGCAAGCAGCCATTCAGGGTGTTATCCAGTCTGGGGCTTGTTTGTGACAACGCCTAGAAAACGGTTTGTGAGTTTCGTCCTTTAAATTATCCATCTTTTACATTTGCCATATGAATGTATATAATTATTTTCTACATCTTTCTCTTCTGCTCCTTTTCCCTCCTGCAACACCTAGACATTTGCACACATACAGCACATTAACAGAATAAGACCCACTACTTATGGTGAGGACATGTTTTATTTTTTTATTTTTTTATAAGCTCTACTGCAATGATTTCCTTTCATATCTATGTATTAACAGCAAGTTTAACCCATTAAACTATACAAATCCCTGTAATTGCCATTCCACAGGACTGAGAAAGCCAGAGACAGACTTCCGTAACCTGTGATTTACTGCACAAAAGATCTGTAATGATAACACAAACCAATCAATGAGTGTGGGGAAGCAGTGAGAGGGTGGTGAATAAAATGCGCACAGAATGGAGGTCTTCTATTGCGTCTTTGTGTTTTCGCCCCGTTTTTTCATTTTCTTTGAGCTGTGACCTTCTTTTGCAAACGGTGATATTCTTTTAACCTGTAAACCAGACGGAAAACAAGGAGTTGGGGGGGGGGGAAAGTAAATTAGCAAAGGGCGGCCTCATTCATGCAAATCAATTTCAGGAATGGAAAGTAGTCACAAGGTCAACCTCATTTGTTAATAAAGTCAAAGAGCCACTTATTAAAAATAATGCTAGAATGATGTGGTTTTATTTTTCCCCTCCCTCATAAATGCCTTAGAAGACAGAAGGGTGATGGCAGATCACTGGTGATTCAACAGCTTTGAATAAAGCCAATTAAAGCGGAAAAAAGCCTTTTATGTTAATGCTGAAGAAGCATGTGAGGTATTTATAAAAAGAGGCACTGACAGAACAGGTACAAGACACTGTCAACAAAAGTAAAAGCTGATTGAAAAGTGAAAACACAGTTTCAAAGGTTCAACCCAATACGTTGCAGAGCAAAATCAGTGCTAACAAGGGACTCTTTGCAGCCTGCGGAGCAGTGATAAAGGATTTATGGCAATTAAAATCCAATTATTTAATACTGGTATGTTTGTTCTGTATTTCACTTGAGGGCCTCTTGCAGGGCAGATTGTTGGGATGTCCTTATTTGAGAAAGCCAGCTGCACCCAGGATATCATGAATGTTTATCCTGTTTGTGTAGGGCTCCCATTCTCTTTTTTTTTTTTTTTTTTTTTAAAGGTCAGCCCTCAAGTGTGAGGTAAAGTCTTCCCAGTGTGTTACCATGAAAACAGACACTAACCTATAGTTTCCCCAAACTCTGCCTTTACAAGCCAGGTTTTAAGGATTTCCATGCTTGCGCACAGGTGACTTAATTAGTACCTCAATTTTATTTAACCATTTGGACTCAAGCAGGGATGTTCATAAAATTTGGACTGCAATAGAAACTCTGCACTAACCCTATTACTCCAGATGTGAAATATGAATTCTGGGAAATTATGACACAGAGGTAAAGGGTATGACCAGAATAAAATTATGTTTTTCTAATTTTGCCCCATCTGGGTCTTTATATTTACGAGCCTTTACCTGGCATATTCCACAGAAAACTATTCATATTTGTCTATGACCTCTTTCTTTACAATCCCAGGGGGAGATTTATCAAATCTTGAAGAGATATAATGTGGAGAAGCTGCCCGTCAGCTTCTAAATTTCATTTTTCTAGCACAGCCTGTAAAATGACAGTTACTGTAGATGGTTGGTATGAGCAGCTTCTCCATTATTTCTCTTCAAGCTTTGATAAATTTCTGAGATTTAGATATGTTACAAACAAAGGGACAGATGTGCTAAGCCTTGGAGAGAGATAAAGTGGAGAGTGATAAAGTACCAACCAATCAGCTCCTGACATTTTTCAAACACAGCCTGTAACATGGCAGTTAGGATCTGATTGGCTGTTACTTTATCACTCTCCACTTTGTCACTTTTCAAGGCTTACTATATCTCCCCCAAAGTGCCCAGCCAGACGCAGCCTAAAGATTTCCAGCTCCAAATTCAATACAGTGACAATGGGGTTTATTCGTGAAGCAGTGGAGAACAGACCAGTGGAGAAGTTGCCCATGACAACCAATCAGCATCTCCCTTATAGTTTATAGAATGTACTTGATAAAGGCTTCCTTCAAAGCAGGTTGGTTACCATGGGCAACTTTTCTACTGGTCCTTTTCTCCACTCTTTTCACTGCTTCGTGAATAGACCCCAATATCTGTCTGTTACAGTTTATAGTGTACTAATAACAATTTGACTGTCTAAGGATGGCTGCCATTTTGGTTACAGAATATCTAAGAGGCCCTACACACTGGCCGACCCGCCGCCGAGCTGCCCGACGGCGGATACGGCCGACGAGCGACCCGGCGGCGGGGGGGCAGTGACGGGGGGAGTGAAGTTTCTTCACTCCCCCCGTCACGCGGCTCCATAGAACTGCAGGCAAATATGGACGAGATCGTCCATATTGGCCTGCATGCACAGCCGACGGGGGACCAGCGATGAACGAGCGCGGGACCGCGCATCGTTCATCGCTGGAGCCTCCACACTGAAAGATATGAACAAGTTCTCGTTCATTTATGAACGAGATCGTTCATATCTTTCAAAAAATCGGCCAGTGTGTAGGGCCTATAAGTGCAACCAACTATGCTGCTTAGACACCTAGACCTCCGAGGCCTTCCAGGTAGTACGGAGTACACCTCACCTTACAGCGTTGATCTTGATGAATCCAGATGCGTCACTGGGATCATAATCCCCCTGCTTGTCCATGCTGTACATGGAAGACAAAATGGAGCAGAGAAATTGCTTATACAAAAACAGTAATATCTAGAGTGTACCCATCATCTTCACATTGTGGAGGCCATTTTTGGAGACAGACATTTTGTGGGCTACACCAATATACGTAAGAGTCCATAGTATCATAAAGTGCCTCTGGTGAAGCCTTTAGTTCCCAGTCTAATAATACTGGTTCAGCCCACAACTGTGTGTAAGTATAAAAAATAAAAAAAAGGCCCAGGAATACCGTAGTACTTGACCATATTAACAATTACATGGCATCTACCATGGTATTTTGTTTGTAAAGGGTGGTAATAGTAAGCATAAACACTGGCGACAGTGATCAACCATTTTATTGTTAATAAATGCATTCTGACAGAAAATAATTTGAGGATACATGGGAAAAGCAGTGAATATGCTGTCCTTTGCTTTGCTGGATTAAAATAGAGCTTGATCAAGACAGGTCTGGATTTATGCCCCCAGTCTCAATGCAACTGCACCTTCTGCCCACTTGGATCTTGGGTTGGACTGCAAAAAAAAGGGCACTGTACAGACACCAAAAAGACCTGGGCTTTGCATAGATATGTAAAGTGTTCTTTGTGCAAATCACCACAGGATACTGAAGAACTGCAGAAGTGTGTCTTTACTAGCGGCAGTCATGCTAAACAATGGTTGCAGAGGCACTTCCTGTATAACAAGTGGATGGCAAAGCTGCAACATCCACATACAGTATACATCTACAAGATGCTATCAGATGGCTCACCAAGCTACCATCCAGGTGTGAGCCTACTCTCTCTGCTCTCTGGAAATACCTCCTCAAAGTAGAAGTATACGAAGATTTGGAGGGAGAAAGAAAAATCTGAAGAGGAATGCCGTGCTAGAGTGTAATAATTGCATCACTGTCCAACTTCCTTCCATTGTCGAACCACTTCTTTCTTCTAAAAGACTGAGTGTTTTATCTGAATTTATGTCAGAAATAAGCTATGGGAACAAGAGATTATTGGTCGTGTCTTCAGAACATGTGGCACATTGTTTGAAACTTTTTTTCCTTCCATTGGACAAAGTGTGCTTAGAAATGGTCTTCTCTGCATAAGTGCATCCAAGAGATGCAGAATGTGTCCCAGAAAAGATATAAGAAAAACCTGATCTGTGCTCGCTTAAAATGTTTGCCAAGTTTAAGTTCCTTTGGAAATGACAGTGTGCAATTCCGCATAGCAAGAATGCTCTATGTATGCTTTACACCTCTCTAAAATCTTGGTCTGCAAAATAAAATCATATTTCCGCAGTGCTCTTCACACTTTTGCAAATCAAAGCCTACAGAAGCATCTAACATGGTTTTGCTCTGCATCTTGGCAATGACCTCCATTGTGTGAGAGGGTGTGAGTGTGTGTGAGTGTGTGTGTGTGTGTGTGTGTGTGTGTGTGTGTGTTTCCCTGCTGTAGTAAACTGGATTGTAAACTCCAGCAATTACCATTCTGCTAAAATATATACTATCACTAATTTATAATAATTGTATTTATTTAGCACTCATTCTCCAATAGGACTCAAGGCACTTACAGATAAGCTAAATAACTGTAGGTGGCCTGGAAATTTAATTTATCTTTCTTGTGGAACCTATATTACTTGAGAGGCAACACAGTGGTGCTGTAGTTAGCATGGCTGTCTCACAATTCTAAAGGCCTAATTCAGACCTGATTGCTGGACAGCGATTTTTGCAGCCCTGCGATCAGATAGTCGCCGCCTACTGGGGGAGTGTATTATAGCTGTGCAAGTGTGAGAACACATGTGTAGCAGAGCTGTACAAAGTGATTTTGTGCAGTCTCTGCACAGCCCAGAACTTACTCAGACACTGCGATCACTTCAGCCTGTCCGGGACTGGAATTGACGTCAGACACCCTCCCTTCCAACGCTTGGACACGCCTGCGTTTTTCCAGACACTTCCTAAAAACGGTCAGTTGCCACCCACAAATGCCCTCTTCCTGTCAATCTCCTTGCAATCGCTCATGCGATCGCTTTTTTCGCACCATCCCGTCGCTATGTACCAATGCCCGGTGCAGTCGTCTGACGCGCCTGCGCATTGCAGTGCATACGCATGCGCAGTTCGGACCTGATTGCAGGCTGTGAGAAAACGCAAAAAACAAAGATGGAGGCTGCGCTGGATTTGAGATATATAACAACAATGATCTAAATGTAATAACAATTTTTAATAAGGGTATTAATCTAAAATAGTGTGATGATTACACCATATACATGCAACATGATAAAATTTAAAAGCATACTGTTTGATGAACAATGCGTTATTAGGGTTACCCAAGTTGTCAGGAATTGAAAAAGCTGCTAGCTGACAGCAGCGAAACGCGTCAGTTGCACAGGGACCGAAGCCAGGAACTTATTGTTGAAAGACCGAACCACCCCCATCCAAATCCAGATCACTATTTGCCTACGGAGGACTCAAATAGCAAGCTGAACCGATGACATCTTTCCACCGTAATGCAGGAGGAGCTAACCACCTATAAATCTGGAGCATCACAACCTCTAACGGTAATCTACTAACACATCGGACATTGCTTATCTCCTAAATCTGCTGGTACTGGACACTATCATTGGGGGACTATTTAGGAACGGACATTCCAATTTTTCAACCCTCTTCAATTCCTGACAACTTGGGTAACCCTAATAACGCATTGTTCATCAAACAGTATGCTTTTAAATTGTATCATGTTGCATGTATATGGTGTAATCATCACACTATTTTAGATTCATACCCTTATTATTAAAAATTGTTATTATTACATTTAGATCATTGTTGTTATATTTCTCAAATCCAGCGCAGCCTCAATCTTTGTGGGGGTGACTTCCCCGTTTTTGAGGCCGCAGCTTGTTGGAGCATCACATACTTAAGGCGCCTAAGTACCCAGGGTAACCTAACTTCACGTGTGAGAAAACGCAGCCTAGCGATCAGGTCTGAATTAAGCCCTAAGTTCATAGGTTCAATTCCCTGCCAAAACCTGCGGTTTGGCTGGTGGAAAACGTATACACTGGAAAAATAGTTCCATTTTTTATAAATTGAGAAATATTTGAATACTGGTTCAAACCAAAGGGTATAACCAGCTGTTTACAATGATAATCTTCTTATTGTATTTCTTCTGTATGTAGAATATATTATAATAACAGGACGTTATACAGAAGAAACTAACAAAGTATGTTGGCTGGCAAAACCAATTTGGCAATAAGGTGGAATTTTTTCCATGCCCTGAGCCTTGTTTCACATAAACGTCTTTAGTTACTATCATACCACTCAATACTGCTCAGTGTTATGTCTGTGAATTTCTCCCAGTTGCATTCCTTATCCCCTATAAGCAGTTCTCCTGCATTCCCTGTCCCCGCTCCAGTCCCCATCAGTCGTTGCGTGCTCCCTGCTTGCTGTTAATATCGAACTAACTATTACGGAGAGATTGAAACAGGGGGATTGTAAAGCCAAACCGCCGCCTGGCCCTACCAGCATCTACTACCCCTCCCAATATAAAATTACCACCATCTTTAAATTGTGGGAGAAAAAAAAAACCACACGACTTGAGAATGATTTTACCTCCCTTGACGTGAAACTAAAGTATGAAGGAAAGAGAGACAGTGAAGAAAACCGGTGGCTTTTATTTTTGCTCATTGAAGTGACTCTGACCTGCTCTATAATTACGTTACTTTATACCCACTGTGCGAAGGCATTTCCACCCTGTGTTAGTTGCAGCAGCTCGCTCGCTCCCCCTGCTTCCCGTTATGCTGTCATTCAAAAGCTTTCAAAGCAGAAATGCAGAAGTCAAAAAGAAGAAAGGCAAATGGTTGGAGACACGGTGAGTATAAAAGCCGGCTCTCTCCTGATCGCGCTCACTTTAGGGTTTTTTTTTCTTCTTCTTTTGACTTTATTCATAGAACCTCCAAGAGAGAGAGTGACATAATGAGGGGGGTGGAGGTGGTTTGAGAAGCTGCTGATTTGGAACACACGGGAGGAAGGAGGGAGGGTGGGTTCACCCATGGACTGTGGTGGTGGGTGGGGGTGCGTGGTTGGGGGATAATAGGAGTTCTCCCTCCCTTTACAAGTAATAAACAGAAATCAATTTGCATCTACACTTTTTTTTTGCTAGCCAAGTGATCTACTGCTGGACATAGACACTGCAACTCAAAAATGATGGAACGTGTTAAGAGCTACAAATCTGGGGAACTGCATCAAGTACAAGAGAAGTGGTAGCGTGCAGCTGACCATGCATACAGTGGGGGCTACACTACAAGAGAAGGGGGTAGGTGTAACAGCCTGAGAAATATGAATGAGCAGTATAGGGTAAGGTTATCTAAGGCAATACACAGTCATCATCCAATCAGCTGCCTACGGCAATCTCACACTGTACCTCTCTGATTCAAAATTCTGAATACAGAAATCAGATGGTGTATGTGGGTGTGAGTAACGCCCAGAGCAAAGGATTCTGGGTAAGCGACAACCACAGTTATATTGGTTGGGGAGGTTGGGTTTTATGTATTAATGTATTCCCATGGATATTTTATACAGCAGTTACAGCCTGTATATGGGGCATAAGTACACTGTGCAGAGACATAGGGGTATATGCAAGTCACGGCGAATCGCGGCAATTTTTCGCTGTTTTTTAATTCGACTAAATTCGCCAGGTGAATTCCGGAAGGTGGCTTCCGGAATTCACCATATTCAATGAAAAACGGATTCGCCAGAGTCGCGGGCGAAAATCGGCCGATTTGGCGGATTTTGCCGCGATTTTAAAAAACGGTAAAAAACGGGAAAAACCCGGAAAAAAAAAATGGCGTGGGGTCCCCCCTCCAAAGCATAACCAGCCTCGGGCTCATCGAGCTGGTCCTGGTTCTAAAAATCCGGGGAAAAATTGGCCAGGGATCCCCCGTATTTTTAAAACCAGCACCGGGCTCTGCGCCTGGTGCTGGTGCCAAAAATACGGGGGACAAAAAGCGTAGGGGTCCCCCGTATTTTTAACACCAGCATCGGGCTCCACTAGCTGGACAGATAATGTCACAGCCGGGGGTCACTTTTATGCCGTGCCCTGCGGCCGTGGCATTAAATATCCAACTAGTCACCCCTGGCCGGGGTACCCTGGGGGAGTGGGGACCCCTTCAATCAAGGGGTCCCCCCCCCCAGCCACCCAAGGGCCAGGGGTGAAGCCCGAGGCTGTCCCCCCCATCCAATGGGCTGCGGATGGGGGGGCTGATAGCCTTTTGTGATAATAAAAAGATATTTGTTTTTTCCAGTAGTACTACAAGTCCCAGCAAGCCTCCCCCGCAAGCTGGTACTTGGAGAACCACAAGTACCAGCATGCGGGAGAAAAACGGGCCCGCTGGTACCTGTAGTACTACTGGGGAAAAAATACCCCAAAAAAAACAGGACACACACACCGTGACAGTAAAACTTTATTACACACTACCGACACACACATACTTACCTATGTTGACACGCCGACTGCCACGGTCTCCGACGATCCGAGGGTACCTGTGAAAAAATGATACTCACCTTCCAGCGTCCAGAGATAAATCCACGTACTTGTAAAAAAAAAAGAAAACGCAAATACCCGCTCCATACCGGACTAGAAAGGGGTCCAATGCTTTCACATCAGACCCCTTTCTCCCGAATGCCGGGACATCACGTGACTCCTGTCACTGAAGTCCCTTCAGCCAATCAGGAAGCGCTACTTCCGTGGCGCTCACCTGATTGGCTGTGCGCTGTCTGTACTGTGACAGCACATCGCAAAGCCGCTCCATTACTTTCAATGGTGGGAACTTTGCGGGTAGCGGTGGGGTCACCCGCCGGTCAGCCGCTGACCGGCGGGTGACCTTACCGCTAGCCGCTAAGTTCCCACCATTGAAAGTAATGGAGCGGCTTTGCGATGTGCTGTCACAGTACAGACAGCGCACAGCCAATCAGGTGAGCGCAACGAAGTTGCGCTTCCTGATTGGCTTAGAGACCTTTCTGTGACAGCTGTCACTGACAGGTCTCATTCGTGGAAAGGTGTCCCATGTGTCAGCATGGGACCCCTTTCAGTCCGGCATGGAGCGAGTGTTCGGTTTGTTTTTTTGCCAAGTACGTGGATTTATCTCTGGACCATGGCTGAGGTGAGTATATTGATCTTTTCTTTTCAGGTATCCGTGGATTCTACATGGAGAAGAGGACCGATGTCGGCGTGTGAACATAGGTAAGTATGTGTGTGTCGACGTATGAAATAAAGTTTTACTGTCGACGGTGTGTGTGTCCTGTTTTTATTTGGGTATTTTTTCCCCAGTAGTACTACAGGTACCAGCGGGCCCGTTTTTCTCCCGCATGCTGGTACTTGTGGTTCTCCAAGTACCAGCTTGCGGGGGAGGCTTGCTGGGACTTGTAGTACTACTGGAAAAAACAATATCTTTTTATTATCACAAAAGGCTATCAGCCCCCCCATCCGCAGCCCATTGGATGGGGGGGACAGCCTCGGGCTTCACCCCTGGCCCTTGGGTGGCTGGGGGGGGGGACCCCTTGATTGAAGGGGTCCCCACTCCCCCAGGGTACCCCGGCCAGGGGTGACTAGTTGGATATTTAATGCCACGGCCGCAGGGCACGGCATAAAAGTGACCCCCGGCTGTGGCATTATCTGTCCAGCTAGTGGAGCCCGATGCTGGTGTTAAAAATACGGGGGACCCCTACTCTTTTTGTCCCCCGTATTTTTGGCACCAGCACCAGGCGCAGAGCCCGGTGCTGGTTTTAAAAATACGGGGGATCCCCTGTCAATTTTTCCCCCGCATTTTTAGAACCAGGACCAGCTCGAAGAGCCAGAGGCTGGTTATGCTTTGGAGGGGGGACCCCACGCCATTTTTTTTTAGGATTTTACCGTTCCAGCAATAAAAAAAAAAATAAAAAAAAATAATATTTTAAAAAATATATAAATAATATTTGTGCCTCCAAAAAAAAAAAAAAAAGTACCTAATACCTTCTAATATAAATAGATCTGCTATTCCCAAAAAAAAAAAACACAAAAAAAAACATGTTTAAATTTTTTTTATTTGTTTTCACCCTCCAAAGTGTGGCGGATTGAAAATGACGAATTTGCTGTCTAAAAGCACTGCTGTCGAATTTCCAAACTTGAATTGAATATGCTTTGGTCGAATTGCAGCACTTGTATCATTGCAGAAAAGTCGAATTTGCAAAAATTCGAATTTCAAAAAGTCGAATTTTGAAAGTCCGTTTTTTGGTCGGAAAGCACTGAATTGCATAGGCGATTTTTTTTTTTGGTCGAAAATGACCCGAAATTCGACAATTTCGGGAATTCGACCGCAATTGCATATACCCCATAGGATTTAAGAGGGGCGCTTCCAAATGCAAATCGTTCAGCATTTGTGGGCTACATGCTACAGCAGCCAGCAGGGCATTACGGAGGGTAGTGCAGGCAGCGCGTCGCACAGGGCGGGATGTTAGGTGGGGGAAGCAGAATCCGCCCTGCTTACCCGATAGCCACTGCCTGCTCTCCTCCATCTCCTGCAATGAGGGACAGACGTCATGTACAGTGCTGTCAAGGTGGGAGGGGAGCAGGATGGCCAGCGTTTGGGATGCGTGTTATGGGCAGAAGCGCTAAAGCTCTCAGGGGGATTGGGCGGCTGAAGCAGCACAGAGCTCATGGCTGCCATGTTATCGTACGGTCAGCCAGTTTTTACCCTGCATGCAAAACAAAGAAATGTATTTGCTCCCCACAGTGTTGCAACAGGGTTTGCTCCAGATATAAAGTTACATGTTGTTTTTGTTTTCCCAACTACATACATTATATATATATTTACAGATCAAAGCATAATTCTATCTGTTTAACTCATAAGTTCAGTGTGTGCCAAGTAGCCATGTATTAATGTGAATAATGTGTTACACTGGATGTGCGGAATTGTGCACAAATTTAATAGGAAACTTATTGACTACACATAGTGGAGGGGGACTTTTTATAGGCTGAGCCAATGTCAAACAAGCAGGTCACTCACTTTCCCTGCATTGAGAGGAACAGGACATTAAAGATCCCTCTTGGAGCCCTACAAACAAAGCATTCTGGGATGTTAAATTGCTTTCGGTGGGAGCAGATATGCCGCAGCAACACCGGTGGCAGTAAGTAAGACCCAGTAGCTGATGGGCTCTGACAGGCCCCCTCAGTTACCCCAGACCAGCAGCTGCTGCCACGGTTGCTGCAATGTTGGTTCTATAGCATCATGGTCAGTGCTGCAATGTCTGATGATTATAGTTAAACAGACAATTGTATTGCTATCTCCATAAGGGCGAAATATTGTGGAATAGGTGAAGCGTACATGAGTTTAAACAGTCTGTACGATTTTCATCTATAAGTTGTACTTTCTGTAAATGTTCTTTAGTTTACCATGACCTTCATCGCCTATTCAGCTAATGACCCAAAATTGAAAAAGACTTTAATATTATTTTCTCCTTCACCTTTATCATAATATATCTTACCCCGGTTCCCATGTAACACCTTACAACTTGTAGCAAGAGTGGGCCCATCTTGGATGGTTAACCAAGCATGACATGAAAGACAGATCCCTGGGTGATTAACCTGTGACTATCATTATACACAGCTAATAGGGGAAGGCCTGAGGGGTAG
Organism: Pseudophryne corroboree; assembly: GCF_028390025.1. Taxonomy (NCBI): domain Eukaryota; kingdom Metazoa; phylum Chordata; class Amphibia; order Anura; family Myobatrachidae; genus Pseudophryne; species Pseudophryne corroboree. Next base: position 78,726,522 of record NC_086451.1, read on the forward strand.
CAGTTGTACTTTCTATGGCTCCTCTTCTGATTTATAAACATAAAGAGGGGTTGGCATTCCAACATGGTCGCCCAAGTGTTCACTTGTACAATATGAACTTAAAGTAATTACAAAGCCGGAGGGCAAACTATCTACTTATGTTTGGACGACTCTTCCCACAATCTCTGTAATGGTGGAGGTTGTAGTCCAGCAGAACCTAGGAGGTGACTAGTGATCGGCTTACCTGACCAGCTCCTCGTTATACAGTGACTGTGGTGACTCTCTCCCCAGCACGTACACTTGTCCCTTCAGGATAGACACTTGCACCTTCCCTTCCACCAGCTCCTGAGATTTGGTGATACAGCCCAGCACAAACTCACATTCAGGACTGTACCAATAACCTAAGGGCACAAAACCAATACATCTCCATAAAGGGAGCAAAGAAATTCCATCAGTATATACGACTTCAGAACAAAGAATGTTGTAGTCCCTATTTATTGAATATAGTCACTGGGGTTTATTTACTAAGGTGTGAGGTTTTTTTTTTTTTTTTAAATAAGTGAAGATGTTGCCCATAGCAACCAATCAGCTTCTACTTAACATTTATCTAGCTGCTTCTAGAAGATAATAGCTAGGATCTGATTGATTGCTATGGGCATCATCTCCACTTCTAAAAAACTCACACCCTAGTACATATACCCTCTGTGTGGGTGTGGCTTATTGCAGTAAGGACTTGTACCTGTGACTTAAAAAAAACAAACAAAAAAAACCAACAACAACAACTAGCCACCATTTTCATTTACTTATGAAAGGCTGCACCAAGTACTTTAAATAAGATCTAGAACAAAAAATTAAACGATTTCACAGGAACTGGTTACAACTAAATACTTATAGATCAGCAATCTCACACAGGAGTATTTATTTATTCATTTAAATAACGTATTAAATAACATTTAAGCATGTGCCTAATTTTTATTTAAACCTCATCCTACAAATCATTAATTTTCCTTTCAAAATCGGTGGGATTTGATGGAGTCAGAGATTTCCAGAGGTGCGGGATGCCAGATGATCTTGGATGTTTTTTCAAAGGGGCAATCACTTACAAGGCAAAACATTGTGTTTTCCCCTTTAATAAAATGCCCGCGTTCGGCTGGCATACTGCACCTTTGGCGATCTCGGACTCCATTACGGAATGTCTCCTACACACAGGCTTTCAGATATAGCTTGTCATGTGATGGCAGATAAGGGAGAAAGAGGGTGAGGATGTCACAGTGAAAACATATCTCATAAGGCCACTGCAAAGGTTCTCTGCTCACTACATCATGTGCCATGCGGCTGTGGTTGCCTTGACAACACTTGAAGAATCTGCAGAATTATTAATCATTAAAAATGGTCAGAAGAAACAAATTAAGGGCAAAGGTGATTTTTTTTATAAAGAAATAAAATAAAAATAAAAAAGGGAGTGCTGCTTTGATGTCACGTTAACAGACTACGGGAAAAAGCAATTTTTCATCACTCACTTCAGGTTCTGCAAATTAAACTTGTAGTGTGTCCTTCAATAAGATACATAAAAGGCAAAATAAAATTGCACAAAGATAAAAATAAATAATAGCCGAAATTGTATTGGATTTGGTCAGAAACAGAAATTAAACACTTCATTTTGAAATAGCTCTCTTACTTACAATTTGTATTTCAGGCTAATTTTTCACTTTACAGTTGGAAAGTTGACACATTAAACAAGAAGAGAGACTTAACAATGCATTGGGTATTATTTGAAATCACATTTGATATAACCCAACCTTTGTGCATGGCTGACCTCTGCGTTCCATGATCTGCTAAGAGACGATTGGCAACTTACCTCTGGCTAGTAACATTTTGATCGTAATCACAGAAACTGGCAAACTATTGCTGGAGTTTTATCTAACGCTGCAGAATGTGGTTTTCTGTTCCCGGGGATCTATAAAGCGCATACAATAACACTGCTATTATTTCTCTGTGCTACAAAATCCCATCCTCTTCCTCCCCCCCCTGTGGCCTCTAGATGAAAGACGCCAGGCTGCGGCCTGACCTTGCGCTTTATCAGGGTCACAAATCAGGGCCCATATGGGCTGCTGTTTGCTGAGAGCCTGTTCAGGTGAGCTCACCTTCCACTGCATTCTACTAAGGTAACATTAGTCGACATAGGAAGAAAGGGCTCCCGCTTTTCTCCCGGGAAAGGAATACCAAAGCACATCTGTCCCCGGGTCTCTGACAGAGCGGCCAATCCCTGGGGCTGTGGTAGCTTTATCAATGAACCGGCAGCAGCTAGAACCCAACTTGCTGCAATAGAAAAGGGGTTTTGTCACACACTAAAAAGCGTTCTGTAGTAGCTTTGTGTGTGAAGCAACAGCCCATAGTCACACATGGGCCACTGACCAGTCTATCTCATACTGAACTAATGGAATCACTAATGGGTTGCCGTGGGTTATAGCAGATATGTGAGATTGGCACAGAGCCGTTACATATGCCTTAAAGGTTGGTAAAAGTTTGTTATTTTTAGAAACAGGGCTATTAATTCAACAGGCAAATGCAGAGGGGCACAAGCTTTTATTATTACATATCACTGCACCTATTTTACATATACTGTAAGTGCCTACTGTGGGGCAAGCCGCACTTTGGGGGTAATTCTGAGTTGATCGCAGCAGCAAGAAAGTTAGCAATTGGGCAAAAACAATGTGCACTGCAGGTGTGGCAGATATAACATATGCAGAGAGAGTTAGATTTGGGTGGGTTATTTTATTTCTGTGCAGGGTAAATACTGGCTGCTTTATTTTTACACTGCAAATTAGATTGCAGATTGAACACCCCACCCAAATCTAACTCTCTCTACACATGTTATATCTGCCCCCCCTGCAGTGCACATGGTTTTGCCCAATTGCTAAAAAATTTCCTGCTGCGATCAACTTGGAATTACCCCTTTGTTCATCTGCACACAGCGGTGCTGATTTAGGATAGGGCCGTATTTAGGGGGGATGGGGCGATTGGGATGAACGCCCCCCCCCCCCTAACTTAGATACAGCCACGCCCACTTAGGAACTTTCTGTTGCTGCAGCTCTGGGCTTGGGGGTGAGCTGCGATGTCAGCGCATCTGCTGTGAAGGGACCCGTGGCCAGGCGGCGGCTTTGTAAGGAGTCATTGTGACTCTTTGGTGTGCTGCTGCTCAATCGCTGTGATTAAGAGAATGCCGTCCGGCCGGAGGAGGACAAGGAGGAGGACAAAAGGAGGCTGCTTCTGGGACTAGTCAGATGACATGTACATATTACATACCTCCCAACTTTGGCTATAGCTTAAGGGAGACACACGCGCGGCCTCGCGTGCTCCCGAAAAGGGGGCGTGACCTAAGAAAAAGGGGCATGGCTTCAAGGGAAGGCCCGCGATTGCGAGCCACGCCCCTGTTTTCATCACTGAGGGGGCATTCCCAGCGCTCCATGAGCCGCTGGCATGCCCCCTCTCCTCATGTCTCCACTGAATAGACGCTGTGCGAGTGCAGGAACCTCCAACTGACCCACCCTCCTGTGGCCCGCGGGTGGGACAGTCCCAAAAAAATGGGACTGGCCCACGAAAATCGGGACAGTTGGGGAGGTATGAGATTATATACTGTAATACAACTCTATTCTGAATAATACCGCTTTTAGACCTACATAGCGGGTCGCAGCCGGGAGCCTGACACGGGTGCTACCCGGCTGCGACCCGCGTCAGCCCCCATTTAGACCGGAGTCACCAACCCGGCATATTGCTGGGTTGGTGACATTGCCCGTGACGCAACGGGGGCGGCGCTTGGAGGTCACATGATCTCCAAGCGACGCCCGCACATACACTGTAAGCGGGAAGCCGGGTCGCGCGATCCGGCTCCCGTTTACAGTGAACAGTTTGACGGGTTGAACACGTGTTCAACCCCGCAAGCTACCCGAGTTGGAATACCGAGTCACTCGACCAGGACTATTCCAACTTTTTACACCGAGCAGCAACACGGGTTATGAACGTTCATGTGCAATAACCTGTGTTATATGCTGCCGGTGTAAAAGGGGTATAACAGTACAGTGTTGTGGCAGTGCCCTGTCAATGTTACTGCACTTTGTGTTAGTAGGCAGTGTGACAGGGCAGGGGTGCAGATAGTGAACTGCATTAGGAGAAGCTGCAGTTGCACTCACTTCCGCTGTTTAATTAATCTGTAAATTTATTTATAAGGCATGTTTCTATGCATCTTACGTTCTCAGAAATAATGCTATGGGAACTTTTGGCATATTGGTTGTATCAAGGCAGTACATTAATGAGCAGCCAGGTTATATGACACTGCATTATCTGAGGAGGCAGGTGTTGCGTACAGGAAGCCTCAGGAATACACTATTTTTATTGATAAAACTTGCAGACACATCTTTGGGTTTTATGTAAGGTATCTAATGCAAGCCTGTGTACCATAGTTTCCTACCTTGCTGCACCATCCTCCGGGAGGCTGCAGCGTGGTAGGCTAATAGGGGCGTGTCCGGAGGCGATGCGGGCTGTCCGGGAGCGTGGCTGACGGAGAAAGCGAGCGGTCCGGGGGCGTGGCACCATAGTTGCGTCATCGTAGCCCCGCCCCCACTAGTCAGTGCCGAGAAAACAGGCACTGTACAGCGGGGGGCGGATCTACGGTGACGCAAATCTCATTATCGTATCCCCCTCGAACCGTCCACTTGTTCTCTGCTGTGGGCGGCCAAGGGGAAGTGCGGGGGCTGGCAGGAATAGCGGGACACTTGCCCACCTTTCAGGGGGGCTGGGTGGGCCACCCGAGGGTAGGCAAGTATGCTGTGTACCCTATAGTTTTTCAAGTGCGGTGGAACTGAAAGTTCCAGCATGCCCTGCTCCTCCCATAGCCCTTCTCTTTCAGCCTCCTCCTGACTGACTGGGAGCTACAGGTGAGGCGGCCCTGCTCTTGCCCCTGGGGGATGACATCACAGTCTAAAAAATGGGAGGGGCAGGACTGGAAGTGGGAGGAGTAATGAGTAGAGAGAGGAGTCTGTATTAATTTTTAAACCGCCCCCCCCTCCCAAAAGAACAGTCTAGATCCGTTCCTGATTCAGAATAACCGGGGTCATTCTGAGTTGATCGCTCGCTAGCTAGTTTTAGCAGCCGTGCAAACGCCAGGCCACCACCCACTGGGAGTGATTTTACCTTAGCAGAAGTGCGAACGGTTGTATCGCAGAGCGGCTACAAAATATATTTATGTAGTTTCAGAGTAGCTCAAAACCTACTCAGCACTTGCGATCACTTCAGACTATTCAGTTCTGGATTTGACGTCACAAACCCGCCCAGCATTTCCCCAGCCACGCCTGCGTTTTTCCCTGGCACGTCTGCGTTTTTCTGCACACTCCCTTAAAACGGTCAGTTGCCACCCAGAAACGCCCACTTCATGTCAATCACTCTGCGGCAAGCAGTGCGACTGAAATGCATCGCTAGACCCTGTGCAAAACTACATCATTCGTTGTGCCCGTACGTCATGCGCAGAACTGCCATTTTTTAGCCTAATTGCAGCGCTACAAACAAATTCAGCTAGCGATCAACTCGGAATGACCACCAACATCCAAGGAATCTGGCTGTCCCGATGCTGTGAATGGGACCAGTCACACTGTCCCGTGCCCAGGTTGGATTCCTGGGTCACTGGACCTGGGTTATTTTTCAGGGGATCCTCTCACACTTACCCAGGACCCAGATTAACCTGCCAATAACCGAGGTTGAAGCGGCAGCGTGCGAGGGGTAATAAAGAACTTGGCAAGATCTGTCTGTGAAATTGGATGCTTTTGGGCAGCAACAATGAGCGCACGGTACTCCGCTGTATTGCGGGAGTGACATGGGAATGGAATATAGCTCTGACTTGTGAGTACAGGGTAGAGAAGCCTGATGGATCTCCCGTACCTCCTGCAAGTGCTCATACTTACTAATGCGAGCGGTTGCGGTGTGGGCAGCGTGCCTTTCCACTTGCATGTGCATGATCCCCCGCATTAGGTGAACAGACACGGACATTAGCATGAGGCAATAAATCTGGCTTCCTCGTCTGTCCACAACTACAGCCATTGGGCGGGATGTACTAAGCAGAAAATGCGGTAAACCCCCCATTTACCACATTTTCCTAATGTACAAAGACCTGGCCGCCAGGTCAGCGCCGCAGAGGGGTTCGCCAGCTTTTGCTGGTGATACCCCATAAAAGCCTATGGGCTTCTTTCCATAGTGCTATGTGAGGGATCCAATCGGATACCTCCCAACATGTACTACGGCCACCTACGTCATTCTGCACATGCGCAAAATGACACAGGTGGCCGAAACCCGGAAGTCAGAGAGACGCCTGGGATCGCGAAGGACAGCTCTTATCGGAAAAACTGTCCTTCGCAATGCTAAGCGCATATGTAAGTACATATGCGCTTAGCATCGTGACGGTGGGCGGCGATGTCACAAAGTACATCCCGCCCATTGTGTGTGCGACCAGAGGATCCTATTTATCAATGTACGAGTGACAGCTTAGTCTGACGGAAATGCACCAGACCTCACAGTGCAATTACTACATTATTAATTATTTCGATTAGTCTAATGTTTTATCTGGATGACCCATTAAACAGACTAAAAAATTTTTTTCTTTCCCTCATAAAATAGTGATTGCTGGATCCTTCCCTCATAAAACAGTGATTGCTGGATCCTTTCCTCATAAAATAGTGATTGCTGGATCCTTTCCTCATAAAAGAGTGATTGCTGGATCCTTCCCTCATAAAATAGTGATTGCTGGATCCTTTCCTCATAAAATAGTGATTGCTGGATCCATCCCTCATAAAATAGTGATTGCTGGATCCTTTCCTCATAAAATAGTGATTGCTGGATCCATCCCTCATAAAATAGTGATTGCTGGATCCATCCCTCATAAAATAGTGATTGCTGAATCCTTAAATCAATGAATTTCCTGTCATAATATTTTGGTGCAGTTTACAATGGTTTGCGGTCATAATATCTCTGTGAAATGGACTAATCAGAGCACAAGGTGTTCCATAGAAGCTGGCGGCTGAGAACAGATTGCTGAGGCCAGTGATTCACGGACACCACTCTATGGGCCTGATTCTGAGATGTACTCTATGTGGATGTTGCAGGCAGAGGAGTGATTATTTGCCACTGTGAATGCCCAAGAGCCGCACTGCGCAGTAATTTATTAGTGGCACCGCACGCACAAACGATCTATTTGCAAAATGAGTGACAGGTAGTCAGTGTTTGGGGGCGGTAATGGTGGTGCCTAGAGAACCGCAGGTGTGTCAGGACAGTTTCCTGACCATTTTCTGGGCATGCCAAAGTCAGCCACTGTGAATGCGCTGGCAGCTGGAGAGGCCCCGGCATCTTGGGAGATCTGCTCTGTGTGAGACAGCATAGACTTACTCAAAGGTTTGATGGGCGACCAATGTGCGTCTTAGCATATATTTACAATTGCGCAACTAGCAAAATTGCATATGCGAATGTATTGTGAATGAGGCCCTTTATCAGCACAATCTATAACCCCCAGATTCAGAGGTGGATGCAGCTGCAGGCGTGATTGTGACTTTAACCCAATGCTGCAGTCACGATCTTCCAACTGAGACACACACCATTGCTAATCCGCCACTGTGCCCTGTGGAGACACAGAATCTCCGTCGGAATATGGCCGCCGATGCCAGTGCAACTGCGATAAAGGATGCAGTCGCTGGCCGCAACCCATCCACGTCTCGTTAACCACCCCTCTGTTACTTCCCAGGATCACCCACTGAAACAGCCTCTTTCTGCAACAAAGGGGCCTAATTCATGTTTCTACACAAATGCACTTGTGATGCTCTAGGCCAGGCATTCCCAACCGCGGTCCTCAAGGCACACCAACAGTGCAGGTTTTAGTGATATCCAGGCTTCAGCACAGATGGTTAAATCAAAAAAACTGAGGTGCTAATTAAGTCACCTGTGTCCAAGCCTGGATATCACTAAAACCAGGACTGTTAGTGTGCCTTGAGGACCGCGGTTGGGAAACACTGCTCTAGGCTATGGAGCTGGTAATGTTAGCACGTGAAGCTGCCGCCCTGAAATTAAGAGACACCCACCAGAGCCATTGTAAACTCATATGCACTTGCGTACCCATTCACAACCTATACGCAAATACGGGGAACATCGGGGCTAAGGGTTGGTCTATGGCTACACAGACTGGATACAGCAGTAGGGACACAGGCGCCTGTACGCACCTCCAACTGCCACTTTCTGTCAATCGCTTTTCCATTAAATCCTTACTGCGAGTGAGATCACAGCGGCACCTTGGCGCATGTGCACTGTGATTACGGTACATGCGCAGTCTGACGATAACTGCTCCACTGCGTGATAATCGCCCATTACGTACAAACATGAATTAGGCCCTAAATTCGTTCTCTGTCCTTCAGCAATAAACCATCAGGACTATGGGGGTCATTCCGATCTGATCGTTCGCTTCAGTTTCTCACAGAGCAGCGATCGGGTCAGAACTGCGCATGCGCCGCAGTGCACCGGCGCATGCCATCCGTTGTTTCCTAGTGATCGCCTCTGGGGCTGAGGCGGTTGCTGGGTGGAAGGGGGCTGGGGGCGACGGCGTTAAGCCAGTGTTTAAGGGGCGCGGTCCGGCCAACGCAGGCGTGGCCAGACCGTTGGGGGAGAGGGCCACGGCAGCTGCGTGACATCACACGCAGCCGCTGCGGGCCGGGGAGCGACGAGTAGCTCCCGGCCAGCACGCTAAAGCTGCGCTGGTCGGGAGCTACTCTTGAAGTGCAAAGGCATCGCCGCTGTGCGTTGCCTTCGCACTTCTGCGGGGGGAGGGCGTCACTGACATGCGGGGCGGACAAGCCCTGTGCTCGCCATCCCCCCACATGTCAGTAGCACAGCTACGATCAACTCGGAATGACCCCCTATATACCATCGGTTGCATGCATCCAACATCACCACTGCCTCCACCTCAGGCCCAGAATGTGGGGCATTTTGGCAGATATCTGCATCCTATAATGACTGATCTATAAAGCCCGGTTCTGGCAAATCAATGCCATACAGCTGTGCTAGTCTGTGTGCCATACTTGGCATTCCAGGAAGCCCCCGGATTTTGGGGAGGTTCACCTAGGTTCCCAGGAGAATAGTGGAACCTCCTGTATCCCTTCTGCTTCCCTGGTTGATTAATTGCGAATCCTGGACCCCGTTGAGTGTGGATAGGGATGATCTGGCCGCAGTGGTCAGTACAACTACATGCAGGAAAGTGTATGCATTTGGTTTCACACATGGGGGGCAATTCCAAGTTGATCGCAGCAGGAAATTTTTTAGCAGTTGGGCAAAACCATGTGCACTGCAGGGGTGGACAGATATAACATGTGCAGAGAGAGAGAGATTTGGGTGTGGTGAGTTCTATCTGCAATCTAAATTGCAGTGTAAAAATAAAGCAGCCAGTATTTACGCTGCACAGAAACAAAATAACCCACCCAAATCTAACTCTCTCTGCAAATGTTATATCTGCCCCCCTGCAGTGCACATGGTTTTGCCCAACTGCTAAAAAAAATTCTGCTGCGATCAACTTGGAATTACCCCCATGGCCCACTTGCATTCAACAATGCCTCAGCCCCTAAGTGGTTAAAAGTGAGTTTCCCCTTAATTTATGGAATGGAATACACATTTCTGCAACGTTTACTAAATAAATTTATTTAAGTCATAAAAGTAATGGTTCTCAGTTCTTAAAGGTTGAATGCACAACCAATTAATTCAACCATTACTGATGTGAAAGTTCGCTTTGAATTTAGTTTGAAAAAACAACATTTTTCTGTCTTCTGCATGTGTCAGCCATTTTTTACCATCATCAGTGGTTTATTAGCACTGGCTTGGAATGTGGAATAATGCCTCACTCTAGTTTTTTTGTGTGTATATATATATATATATATATATATATATATATATATATATAAATAAACCAGAGGAGATCATCAGAGCTGAATCACAACCCAGGGCAGCAAAACATATTTGCCTGATGATATAATTATGTGTCTAAAAAGCACAGAATGGAATTTGGTACAAAAATACTTTTCACCATCCTTTCATAACACGGTATAAAAAGGAATAATATGCTGTAACCCATAGCAACTATTCAAATGTCAGATTCAGGGACACATGCATTAAGCCTTGGTGAGTGATAAAGTTGGGAGAGATAAACTACCAACCAATCAGCTACTGTCATTTTTCAAACACAGCCTGTAACATGGCAGTTATAAGCTGATTGGCTGGTACTTTATCTCTCTCTGAAGCTTAGTACATCTCTCCCACATACGGGACTACTCTCCAGGACATTAAAAATTACAGTGAGTGCTCCCAGAACTGCGCCATCATGACCCAGTACCCCGCAATTCGTGGCATTGAGCAGAAGAGGACGGGTCCATGATGACATGAATTGTACCCCTAGCATTTGGAGCTTGGGCCCCCTCTAAGGGAACTCCCCCAGAAAAGATCCCAACATTAGATGAGTACGATCCGATCGGTATTATGAATCACAGTCTAAAGGGGGAAAAAAGGGACAGGTTATATACATGAAATGACAGCCATGCTTTAAATAAGGTAGACAAGCCAGTGATACAGGAAACACCTGAGAAATGCAGACCACATACCATTGTAGACCTGTTCAGAGAACCTCTGCGACATCCACTGCTTTATTTTCCGCAACTCTCGGTCCATAGTGAACGTCTCGATGTCCAAGTGAGCCTGGTACAATATGGTTCCAGCCGGTGTCTCATAGATACCTAGTTATTTTTACAGTGAGGAGGGTGGGAGAGAGAGAAAGAAATATATTAGAAAGAAAAGAGTGAGGAGGGGGGGGGGGGGGGGGGGGAGAGAGGAGAAGAAGGAAAAAAAAAAAAAAAAAAGAGAGAAAAATGATACTTGAAGCCCAATTTCAATTTGCTTTCAAAATGACACCATTAATGAGGCCCGTGACAGCAAAAACTGCAGTCGGACCTCATTCACTCGCAGCTTGCAGCAAAGTGTATGTGTCATTACTTCCCTGCTGGGGGCAAAGACAGACCACTTCGCACCTTGTGGTGAAAATGTGCAGATTCCTCTTTTTTGAAGAGGCTGAAATGACAGGTTTCAGAAACTGATCGCTTCCCCGTCTCTAGCCCACTGGACTCCCGCAGAAAGGCTGTAATTAAAGCCGAGGAGAAGTAGAAGAGGCACGGTGGAGAAGGGCCTTTAAATAACAGTTCTCTTTGTACCCCCCTCCTTGCCTCACCCTCCCTTGCTTCCCCCTACTTCACTCTCACTTTCGCCCAAGCATAAGCTGTTAGGAAATAATACTATTTAAAAACAGGAATGATTTGAAGGCTGGTGGCTCACGGTGTGATTGAGAGCTATATAACAAGCAACAAAGCTGAAAGTATCTCTCCCGAGGATAACAGCTCATTTAGCTAAACGTCCATGTGCTTGGATAGGAGCCTAGTACAGTGACAGGTTAATTCTCCGGCTGTCAGAACAATGTTAAACTATGTTGGACACAAAACAACCTAAGTTGGTAGGTTCTGTACACTGAGCCAATATTAGCTGGAAAAGTGACTTTAAACCCATACAGAGAAAACATTGCCTTGCAGTGCTTGCCAGTATCTTAGCATTTCTTCAAACACTATGTTCTTTCATTGGCCGTGTCAGAAGAGAAGCCGACAAAGGGTGATGGGAAAGTTCTACAGCAATAAATGGAACTTTAAAACCATATGATGCAGTATTTGTCCACCCAGGTACATTTTAGGGTTGGCCCCTTTTTAACTCTGTCCTTGTGCCTAGTGGGGGGCGACTTAGCCTGGGAGGAACGGCCGCAAGTTGCCGGCATCCTGACCTTTTTGCTGGCGACTCGCAACCATCAACATCACAACATTTTCCTTTCACCTTTTATAGAGGTTGCTGGGCTACCATAACTTCGAGTGATGTGAGCAGCACGTCGCAACCTCACATGGCTCGGAATTAAACTGCCCCCTAGTGTTTTTGGGACAGAGTGAAAAAGTAGAGTGACCATTTTATCCCTTTTACATGGGACGCTCATGTATTACAGAGGTTCTGTGGCTGAATAAAACCAGCTGAAATGTAGGCTTGAAGTCAGCCAGCCACAGAACCTGTGTAATCCATGAGCGTCCCAGGTAAAAGGGATAATATGGTCACTCTAGAAAAAGGAAAGAGAGTTGGAGGACTAAACACAATTAACAGACTTACACCTGTCTCCATACAGTCACGGCAACCATTTTGTTAGCTACTGTATTCCGATATGCATGCATTGTGACATGACAGTAACATCAGGAACCTTTGTATATCGGTCACGAAATGTGCAAGTATTTTCACTGGGTTCTAGTCAGTGGTGCAAGTAGAAAAAAATTCTTACAGGCACTGTGTGCGCGCGCGCGCACCAAAAAAATGGGTGGGCCAAATGCCATATGGGGCGTGGCCAATGAAAATGTGGGCGTGATACACATATGGGGGAGGGGCAGATACACATATGACCCCACAGTGCCAGATACACGTTGCCCCACAGTGCCAGATATACATTGCCCCACAGTGCCAGATACACGAATGCCCCACAGTGCCAGATACACGAATGCCCCACAGTGCCAGATATACATTGCCCCCACAGTGCCAGATATACATTGCCCCCCACTTTGCCAGATATACATTGCCCCCCACAGTGCCAGATATACATTGCCCCCCACAGTGCCAGATATACATTGCCCACAACAGTGCCAGATATACATTGCCCACACAGTGCCAGATATACATTGCCCACAACAGTGCCAGATATACATTGCCCACAACAGTGCCAGATATACATTGCCCACAACAGTGCCAGATATACATTGCCCACAACAGTGCCAGATATACATTGCCCACAACAATGCCAGATATACATTGCCCCCCACAGTGCCAGATATACATTGCCCACAACATTGCCCACAACAGTGCCAGATATACATTGCCCGCCAGAGTGCCAGATATGCATTGCCCCCCACAGTGCCAGGTATACATTGCCCCCCACAGTGCCAGATATACATTGCCCGCCACAGTGCCAGGTATACATTGCCCCCCACCCCTTCCCTTCCCCTGCTCACCGCTGCTGCTGTCTTGTGTGAGGGGAGGAAAGCGCAGCCTGCGCCTCTCCTTCCCCTCAGTCTCCGGCGGGTGAGTTAAATATTCAGCGCCGATCCGTGAGCCAATCAAAGCTCCGTGAGCTCTGATTGGCTCACGGGCGGCGCTGATTTGAAAGACGACATTGAGGGGCAGGAGAGGCGCAGGCTGCGCTCTCCTCCCCTCACATCAGCGGTAGCAAGCGGTGGCCCGTCGGTGTGGGTACGGCGTACCCACGGTGAAATTCTTAAGGGTACGCCGTACCCACCCGTGCCCGCATACTTGCACCGCTGTCCGGCACTCTCCCCATTCCCCAACGGCAAATATTCTGCTCCCGTTCCCTCCAGAACAAGAGCGGTTCTTCCGTAAGATAGCTTCAAAAACAGACGGCACTGGGAGACTTTTAATCACAGTGCATAAAGTGCTTTTATATATATATATATATATATATATATATATATATATATATATATATATATATATATATATATAAAATAAACAGCTGCTCCGGCACTCCATATAGTCCAATACTGGACTAGTCTTGCTCTGGTGCCCTCCCCGACCGGGAACCGGTGGCATACAAGGAAAGAAGGTTACGCGTCTTTCACTTGTGACATCACTTTCGGATCCGCGGGGACGCGAGCAGCCGGGCGGAAGTCACGATGGGGCGGCCGGACGGACACGCTACAGCTGCAGGTTGGATGGGGACAGAGGGTAAGTGTTTGTACTGTCTATTTAAACATCTTTGTTTGGCACTTTTTGTTATCCTGAAGAAGGGGAACATGTCCCCGAAACGTTGATATGATTTGCACTATTTGCACTAATACATGAATGCTGTTACAAGTCTCTGAGTGCCGCCTCAATTCTTTCCTTATATATATATATATATATATATATATATATATATATATACACACACACATACACACGCATTATATATATACACGTACACACATATTAGGATAGTTATATTTAGTGCTGCAGCTGTACTTAAAATCACCATGTCCACTGTACAGCAGCACCAAATATAACTATCCTAATAAGTGTATGTGTGTGTATATATATATATATATATTATATACACTGCCCCATATATATATATATATATATATATATATATATATACACACACACACATATATATACATATATATATATATATATATATATATATATATATACACATACATACATACACACACACACACACACACACACACACACACACACACACACACACACACACACACACACACACACTGCCCCAGGCCGCTGACACTGTTTTACAGTATATATACATATATTTATATACTAAACTAGTACAGACAGTACACTGTCTGTACTGTACACTGTCTGTACTAGTCTAGTATATATACACTATTAAAACAGTGTCAGCAGCCTGGGGCAGTGTGTGTGTATATATATATATATATATATATATATACACAAATACACACACACACACACACACACACACACACACTGTTTATAAATTTACACTGAGTGTACCTCACTCAGTCAGTTAGGCTGCTAGCGCTCCAGCTCAACTACAAACTGTGCTGCGCCTAATGGTAATGGCTCCCCCTGAGTGTGTCTCTGCTACTCGCGCTGGCGCCGCTTCTCAAGCCTCCTCAGACCCGCCACGCCCAGCCAGCCCTCAGCCGCGGGAGCGTGATGACGTCATGATCACGCTCCCAGCAGGCTGAGAAGGGGAGGCGCCGATGCGGAGGCGCACAGCGGCAGCAGCGGGACCTGGGGAACACATCACAGTCCAGTGAGCGGCGCGGCCCGGCGGAGTGGGTACGGCGTACCCGCTGCAAAATTCTTAAGAGTACGCCGTACCCGCCCACTTGCAGGGCTGGTTCTAGTGACTAGTGATAGGCTGACTGTTATTAGAATTATTATTACCAGCTACAGAGCCGGCCATAAGCATAGGCAAACTAGGCAATTGCCTAGGGCATTTGATATGCCTAGGGGCATCAGCAGCTTCTGTTGATTAAAATGATATGTTGCATGCCTATATTCTGTGTGTAGCATTTCTTATGTAGATACAGCAACAGTCTCACACAATATATAGGCATGCTGCATATTACTTTAATCAGCAGAATCTGCTTGTGCATCCTAGCCACATAGCAATGCAAATAAGATGCATTTTCATAACAAAAAGGTGCCCGACGTTAGCATTGAGGCAAGATTTATGAGGACACATCTGTATCCAAGCAGAGGCAGAGGTCACAGTGTTAGTGGCAGTGTGAGTGCTGTGTGCATGTGAGTGGGTTGGTTGTGCAGTAGTGTTCGGAATATGTGTAAGGAGCATTATGTGTGTCATTATGTGTATATGGGCAATAATGTGTGGCATATGTGTAACAGGGTACTACTCTGTGTCATTATGTGTATAGGGGCACTAATAATGTGCAGCAAATGTGTAGGGGGCACTGTGTGTGTCATTATGTGTATAAGGGCATTAATAATGTGCAGCATATATGTAAGGGACATTATGTGTAAAAGGGCATTAATAAAGGTTGTCATAATGTATAAGGCGCATTATGTTTATAAGGACATTAATAATGTGTAAGGGGCATTACTGTGTGGAATTGTGTGTATAAATGCATTACTAGTGTGTGGCATTATGTGTATAAGGTGCTCTACTATGTGGTGTTGCGTATAGAAAGGGCACTACTGTGTCGTCTAATATGAATAAAGAGCAATAGGGTGTGGTGTGATGTGAATAAGGAGCAATTCAGTGTGATGTAATGTGAATAAGGGGCTCTACTGTGAGGAGTAATGTTTATAAGATAAAGTAATACTACTGTGGGATGTAATATGAATTATGGACACTATCGCATGATCAAATGTGAATAAAGTTGCAGTACTGTGTGGTGTAATTGGAATTGGGGTTACTATTGTGTGGCCATGCCCCTTGCAAGCAAAAACACACCCCTTTTTGGGCTGTGCGCCAAAAGTGCAAACTGTTCCTATTTAAAATATAGGGTGTACAAACACCAAAATAAGGACTGCTATGGGTGAGGGGTGATGGTGCTGGGAAAGAGGTGCAAGGTCAGAGGCGGAACCAGCGGTGGTGCTAGGGGGCACCAGCCAAAATCTTGCCTAGGGCATCATATTGGTTAGGGCCGGCTCTGACCAGCTATTTGTATGGGTCGGGTACAAAATCCTGGCAGTCAGAAGATCGACAGTGGGATTCTGACAGCCAGAATCCCGGTGAGATTTTTCACCTTAACCCTAACCCACCCCTCCCATTGCCTAAACCTAACCCCTGCCCTCCCCCCGCCGAACCTGACCTCCTCCACTCCCCCAGCCTAACCATAACCACACCTCCTGCAGCCTAACCCTGTCCCTAACCTCCCTCAGCCTAACCTTAACCTCCCCATTCCCCAGACTAACCCTAACCCCCCCCCCCCCCCCCACCCTAAATTCTCGCACATATCAACACTATCCCCAGTACTACCCTCTGAAACCGTCCGGACTGCGCTGTCTGTCTTCTGTCGGGATCCCAACTGCTGGTATCTTGACTGCATTCCATTTGTACAGTATAGCGCCTACAAACTCCTCAGTGCTTTAGGGAGAATTTTTAGTCACACACATCAGTCCCTGTCCCAGTAGAGACAGCCCCTATGGTTAGTTTTTGTAAGCACAGTGGGGGTCATTCCGACCCGTTCGCACGCAGCGGTTTGTCACTGCGGTGCGAACGGGTCCGGAATGCGCATGCGCGGTGGCCGCATTGCGCATGCACAACGTTGCCCGGTGACAGGGGTCGCCAGGTTACGTCGCGTCCTACGAAGAAAGCGGTCGCAGAGCCGACCGCAAGAAGATTGACAGGAAGAAGGCATTCCTGGGCGGATCCGGACCATTGGCTGCCGTTTTCGGGGAGTGGTAAGGAAAACGCAGGCGTGTCCAGGAGAACGGAGGGCGGATGTCTGACGTCAAAGCCGGCTCCAGCATCGCACAGGGTAAGTATGTCCAGGGCTAGTCTTGTTTTACTTGAATTTTTTTTTAGCTTAGCAGGGCTGCACAAGTGATCGCAGCCCTGCTAAGCTAAAATACACTCCCCCATAGGCGTGTACTAGTTGATCGCAGCAGCAGCAGCAAAAAGTTGCTGGATGCGATCAACTCGGAATGACCACCAGTAACCTACCGGTATGTATTTAGGGTGGGTAGAAACTAGAACCCAGTACTGTGATGCAACAATTCTAACTACTGTGTCACAAAGCTACCCAGTACTGTGATGCAGCAATTCTAACCACTGTGTCGCCAAGCTACCCGCTCCACAAAATGGCTGACTGCACTTTGTGTATGTGGTGGGAGTTCTTAGTTAATGCAGAAGTGTCTTGGTATGGATTGGAATTTTAGAAAGAGTAACTGACAGCACTTCTAAATGCTAGCGCTCATCTTCGGCTGAAATTCCTATACTAATATCCTTCTGCTCAATGGCCAACATTTTAGACTATGCCATTGTATATGTGTGTGGATGGTGTAACGTTTCTGTAAGGCATATAGGCCCTCATTCCGAGTTGTTCGCTCGGTAATTTTCTTCGCATCGCAGCGATTTTCCGCTAATTGCGCATGCGCAATGTTCGCACTGCGCCAAGTAAATTTGCTATGCAGTTAGGTATTTTACTCACGACATCACAAGGTTTTTTCTTCGTTCTGGTGATCGTAATGTGATTGACAGGAAGTGGGTGTTTCTGGGCGGAAACAGGCCGTTTTATGGGTGTGTGTGAAAAAACGCTGCCGTTTCTGGGAAAAACGCGGGAGTGTCTGAAGAAACGGAGGAGTGTCTGGGCGAACGCTGGGTGTGTTTGTGACGTCAAACCAGGAACGAAACTGACTGAACTGATCGCAGATGCCGAGTACGTCTGGAGCTACTCAGAAGCTGCTAAGAAGTGTCTATTCGCAATTCTGCTAATCTTTCGTTCGCAATTTTACTATGCTAAGATTCACTCCCAGTAGGCGGCGGCTTAGCGTGTGCAAAGCTGCTAAAAGCAGCTAGCGAGCGAACAACTCGGAATGAGGGCCATAAAGTGGAAGAGGAAATGCACAGACACTCGCCATTAGGCCTGAGTTGGTGAAATATGCAACATAGGCTCTGACCAGGTGTCAGAATCTGGTATGCGAGTGTCTCCGAACCAGTGTCAGAGTTATGAGGAGTATGATTAATGGAGTATTGAACACGAGACGGTCTGATGCAATTCCTTTGCATCATTGAATACAATGGGCCTAATTCAGATCATGCGGGGGGACGCCCAGCACAGGGCTAGTCCGCCCTGCATGTCTGGCTCTGCCCCCCGCACAGGTGCAAAAGCATTGCACGGCGGCGATGCTTTTGCACCCGGCGAGTAGCTCCCTGCCTTTGCAGCTCCTGTCAGGGAGCTACCCGCCAAGTCCTAGGTTGCAGCGGTCTGGACACGTTCTAACGCCGTTGGCACGCCCCCTCCCACCCCGTGACTGCCTCTGTCTGTCAGGCAGAGGCGATCGCAGCCCTGAGAAGCTTTTAACATCTCACTGGGCTCCTGGGGTGCGCACGCACAGTGTGGCCGTGCGCACTCCACAAAGAAATTCAGACTGTGATCCCAGTCTGAATTACCCCCAAAGTCCTGCTGGAACCTCGAACTGGATTGACTGAAGGCTTGGAGGGTATCAGGAGAAGTACAGCGGAGAACTAAAACTAGCTGGCGAAGACAGAGAGCAGGGGCATGGAGTCTAACCCACCAGGGACCCCCACCAGGGAATTTGATCTTTGGTGCACGCGACAAGCAGGTCGCGGACCCCTGTCTCGGTCTCTTGGATCTAGCACTAAATGAACTGAGGAATTAAGCTTGCAGTCTATATTCCAGAGACTGAAAATTATGGAATAGAGATCAAACTGGAACCTATGGTATTTAGTATCAGATTGGAACCAATGGTAACAGGTGTCGGATTGGAACCAATGGTAACTGGTATCAGACTGGAACCAATGGTATCATGTATCGGACTAGAACCGATATTTCAAGTTAGCTACAGAGATCTGGACTGAAATCAGGGTGATTTCTAGACAGTTCAGAGATGTAGTCAGGAATCAGTGATGTCGACTGGATACTCTGAGGAGTGCAGGCACAAGGCTCCAAATAGGACTCAAAGTGCTTTACAATTGTCTTTACAGCTGAAAATACAAAACCAGCTCAACAGGATATATTAGTGAAATGCTTGAGTAAATAGGTAAGTCTTTAGTCTATTTTTGAAGGATTATAGAGCGGTGGCTTCTCGCACTGTGCGGGGAAAAAAGTTCCATAGAGTCGGAGCCATAAAGTTGAAAGCTTGACCCCCAGATGAATTCAGGAGGATTCTAGGTACTGTTAGTAGACCTTCATCTCCAGATCACAGTAATCGAGCGGGACAGTATGGAATCAGAAGCTGCTTCAAGTACCTTGGGCCCAGGTCATGTAGGGCTTTGAAAGTGACTAAGCCAGTGAAAATATGTCGCTATTTTACAGGCAGCCAGTGAAGGGAGTAGGTGTTATGTGGATGGAACGGGTCTGGTTCGTTTATAGTCTGGCAGCTGCATTTTGTGCCAGCTGCAAAAGACCAAGTTGACGACGTCCAAGCTGACAATCCAGCTGGAACTAGATCATGAGACATGTTATCTCCGTAACCAGCATCCTGCCCACTGAACTAATTTTCTGCACCCCGATACTACTGTATCCAGCCATAGAAATCACAGTCGCAATGCGAGCCGTGTGCTCCCGGACACCCGGAACGTGCCGGAACCTTACCAACGGACCTCACCAACGTGGTCTGACTCTGAGGTCTCTCATAGGAGACACCAGGGTGGCATTGAGTCACTTTGAAAGTCATTGTCGTATTATTTTACACGACTAATTTACCATTTGCCCATCTAAAATGTTTTATTTAAGCTAAATTGTTTACATTTATGTTTGTTTGTAAACATGAGACACCCGAGAAGCTTCAACTGATGAGGGCTATATTCATGTGTATCCGAAGAAGGAGACAAAAGACAACTCCATCCAAAAATGTCTATTAAAAAAGCAAAAAGTAACACAATGTGTACCCAAGATTTGATATGAAGCAAGACTGGCAGTGGAGGACATCAGTAAGATAACTAGGCCACTGGCAAAGACAAGGACTTGATGAACTAAAAATTCTACTCAGCTGCGTCGCAACGTCATGATGTCACCCTTGCTGCACTTCACTGCAAGAACATCATGGAGGTTCCATGGTAGAGCCCAGAGCAAGGTGCGTGGAGCAAAAGGTAAGGCTGGGGTCATTTATGGAGAGCATTTTTCTGTGTCAGTAGTTATGGCCCTCGGGAGGCATGGCTATTGACCCTGTCAAACCAAGGTGCCCTGATCTTTTTGAATTGCAGAGTAAGCCTGGGCAGATAATTTCATGATGACTAAGGGAAGCATTCATCAACAAGCGTCAATGATATACAGCAAATCCATTGGGTACATTTCCAATTGTCAATAAAAGAAGTTATGTTGTTTAATAATAATAATAATAATAATAATAATTTTATTTATAGTTAACTAGATTAAAACAGCAGCCAATCTTTATGATAAATACAAAGGTGTTGTTTTATAGACTGCACGTATTTGGCCAAAGCCATAGGTTACGATGATGGACCTAAGGCCTAACTAAGATATAGGTATGTTTCCTTAATTCTCCTCCTCCGTCCACTGGCTGAAGTCCACGGAGATAGCGAGACTTTGTTTAATTTTGTACTCCTAGACTATCCAACAGAGATTTCTATTTGTCGTTGACCTGCTTGACATCTGGAGAGCCTATTAAAGCCTGTTGTTGTCTCAAGACCTCTCATGCTAAGCCAGCCGCAAAACTGGCTTCCAGGGCGTGGAGGTGAAGACCTTCCCATTTTAAGTGTCTCCAAATTACTCGCTCCAGAGTCCCCCTGAAACCGTGTGTTAAGATAAACTGGCAAGAAAGAGAGACTGGGCAGTGTGACAAATAGATTTCCAGGCAGCATATTGTACAATGACAACTGAAGTATAGAAGCTACAATAAGAAATCCTGATTAAGTGTTGGAACAATGGATAGGGTTAATGCTGTAGTCAATGTTAAAGTGTGTTTTATGGAAGCTGAATCATATTTAAAAAAAAAGGGATATTCTTCATATGGGCAAGTGAGAGAGAGATCGGTTTAAAGAGCACAAAAAATATTTGTCAAACCACATTCTCCTATACAATAAAGAGTTTTAATTTAGATCCTGACCAACTGTACACAGGCCAGGCATTGTGGTGACTTCTTTGTAAAGGGATTGTCTGTTGCATCTACCGATGACAAGAAAAGTCTATAGAGAAAATGTAATTATTGGTCAGGTAGACAATGACAAGACTATATAGAAGATAAAAAAAATGCAAGAGTAAGACAAGATACTTATTATGCCAGTCTAGTACCAAAACATTTCCATTCATCTGCTTTAACCCAGAGGAAACAATAAGCTCCACTTAAGTAAAGTTTTAAGAAAATGGAAACAAATGGGTATGATGAAAACGCACGGATATGAAGGACAACAGTTTCTGATGGTTTGTTAAAGCCTTTGCAGTCTATGCAATTAATGAGAGTGATCATCTATATGAGAAGCAGTCCGCATCGGCTGGTGCGAGGTGGGATTTGATATGAAACCTCTTCCTATCTTTTCTACTATATTTTTCCAGCTAGAACTTAGAACAGATATAGGATACACTTGGAGTAGAGATAACAGGCAAGAAGTCTATGGTGCAATCATAGGGGGGGTTGGACTGGCGGAGTCCTGGCTTTACGAGGGGGTGTATAATACGTTTCTGGATGCAAAAAAAGTATTATATTTACAAGCAAAGTGAACATAACATTTTTTCAAAGTATTCACCAGAGGATGCAAATTTGCATGCGCTCAAACCACTTGGTGAAGCAGCTGGACCAGCCCGAAGCATGTATGTCTTCTACATGCTACATGAAGGTCTCTACTGCAGCTTCCAGTGACATAAACAAATTTGCTTGATTTGTGGGAACACAAAGAAGTCACAGGGGCAAGGTCTGGACTGTACCAAGCTCCTGGATGCATTCAAGGACCAGAAAATCAACCACTTTCCTGGACTTGTGGACAGGTGCATTGTCATAATGGAGAAGGGCACCATAAGCGTGAATTAATCTACGGCACCTGGAAATGGCTTCCGTCACTAGTGATAGGCACTGGTTGGTGCACCAGTCCTCAGTGACGGTGCACTACTCGAAGAGTGGTACGGTAGCTATATGACCAATCTTGGCCACAAAAACAGCCAACATCTGCTTGGCCATATTGCACTCACATCGGAATTCTGTGGTGGTGCTCCTCCAACTGCGGTCCACTGGGCTGGCTATTTGGTCTCAAGGATCACACTATAGATCCAGGATTCATCGCCACTGATGATCTCCCATACAGAGTTTCAGGGACTGCCATCAAACCTAGTACCAAGTCACCAGAGCCTCCGTCTGCTCAGCTGATGGGACACCCAGCGTGCAGAAGCCTTGCTCAGGCCAAGGTTTTCGTGAGCTATCAAGCAGATGGATCCTGATGTGATGCCTATCTCCTTCTCTAATTAGGTCACTGTCACCCTGGTGTCCACCTCAACTATGGCCTACATGGCAGCAACGTTGTTCTCGGTAATGGTGGACACAGGTCGGCTGCAGCACTCATCTTCTTCCAGGGACCATCTCCCACGCCAAAATTCTGCAAACCACTCAAACACAGTGGTTTGGTATGGTGCTTGATCCCCTAAAGCAGCTCAGTCAGTCAAAACCCTCCTGCTGTCGCAGTGCACTCTTGTAGTTGTAGAATATCATTGGTCTCCAGTGGCATCTGTTGAGCTCCATAATCAGTCTGCGAAGGAGGTGAACATGCTGACTTCTTCGGTGTGCAGTGCTGCTTATATATGGTTCTGTGCCTTGACATTCCACAGGAACTTAAGTCAGAGATTACAGTTCACAACCAGACAATCAAATTGTGTCTACTCAACTTATGCACTGAACAACCAGAAACTTATTGCACACCCCTTGTATAAAGAGAATGAGTGAGCAGAGTTGGAAGGATTTCTGTGGATTCCACAAGCAGAGAGTACACATGGATGGTTTTCTGCAATCACATGACAAAGTAAGAGCCACAGAAAAGAGTGAAAATGCAGGGTTTATGGCTGAGCAAAATGTAACAAATTGTCCTAAATACGAGTGCACCACACTAGTGGCAATTGGCAATGGCTAAATCACAGTGTCTAATGTAAAACCTCAGTCTTAACTAAGTTTGCCCCGGAATGTAGTGATAGACATTGGCACAGTAGGTGGCCCAAGAACTAGCCTTATCAGACTCGAGCAGACCATAAAGATGGACAAGACGGGAATCATTGGTCAAACAGATATGGCAGAGATTTGGAAGGACCGGCCCCGTTTCCATGTCACATGCAAAACAAGCAGGATCAAGAACAAGGTCATAATTCTCAAACACAACCTGTTCCCCAGGCACCAGACAGAAGACTGAGCCCTCGGTAGTGACAGGAGCACCTAAAATAGTGCTCAGCTGGGCAAGCCTAAAGGAAGGTAGGCAGAGGAACAGTACATGAAACAGCAGAAATGGAAGAACAGGTTTGTATCTTACTTTCACTGAAATCTGTAAGGTAGCCAGCTTTTTACCATGTAGACAAATCAGAAAGGGATTCTGGGAAATGTGATTAAATGATCGCCATACAAAAATAAATAAATATATTATTGTTATTTGTCAACATTTTTTTTATCCCCACTTCCATATAGAATTCCCATTTGAGACTCGCAGCAGGCATATTTTTATATTTTCTTTGCTGTGACAGATGTCTACAGCTAAAAGGCAGCAGAGGCGCTGTGAGGCAAGAAGGGGGCACCGTTGCTATGAAAGGGTGCCATCAAGCTGACACTCCACTGAGATTACCCACATTCAACCTGCTTGAAGACTAAGGAGCTCAGGCAGTGTTCGAGAAACTGAGGCACATTTAGATGTGCACTGGAACAGGTGCTGTAATAACATATGTGAATGGCACCTGATTTACGTTCAGCCCGGGAAATAAACAAAAGTGATTCAAGTAGGGGATGGGAGCTACGTTCTATGTTAATGTGTGGTGGTGGTGGTGGTGTGGAAATAGTTTTTTTGAAGAATTGCAACGTTAAAGATGTGCAGGGTCAATGCAAACCATTCACATGCACAACTGTTACATAGTTGTGTGAGATACTCTGCAACCATGCCAATATCACATTAGTGCCATAGAAGCTGCAGCCTCTTGCTTCTCAAATTAAATTGTCCATCTCATGTTGCAGACTTTGAGTTCTTAAGCTGGGTGCACGGGATGTGGTCAATAAACCGCCTGCCACGATCCCGGCATTCAGGATCCCGATGCCGGAATCCCGACACATGTAAAAGCAGACGTCTGGAATCCCGACACAAGCCCGGTATTCCCTCTCGGGTGGTGGTCCACGCCACCACACGAAGGGGAATAGAATAGTGCGGTGAGCAAAGCTCGCCGCCGGGCCGAAGCGTGTCGAGCGCAGCGAGCCCGCGAGGTGACCCGCTGCCTGGATTTGGGCTGTTGGAATTCTGGCGTCGGTCTCCTGACCGCCGGGATCCCATACTGAATCCGGGTGCACACCTAAGCGATATAGGAACCCAGCAAAGCAATGTAATGATCTATCGCATCCCAGTCTACACTACACTATCCCCTGTCTGATGACGCAATATATCGTGACATGCTTAATGTAACAACACAGCGTCGTCTGCGGCATTGTCCCATCTCATGTGGAGCACATCATGGATCTAAAGATATATCGTATAACTAGCTTTAGACAAGCAATAGGAAACCTGGTCAGCATAAGACAACATAGAAGGGTGACATCCTGTTCTAGAAAAAGTCATTAACCAAATGCAAGGCAAAGAAACGGGGCTCGGTGTGGGATCACATGACCAACACCGGCATCCCGACATTGAGAATGCCACAGAGAATGGGATAATTCATTTACCGCTCCCCTGTTCCTTACCCTAACCAGCATGGGGTGGCGGCTAGGGCTAAGACTTCAGGGGTGACGGCCAGGCCTAAGACTCGAGGGGGTGGTGGCTACGGCTACCCCCCACACCCCCAGGCCTTAACACTAACAATGACCCAGATACTTACCTTCAGGATGTCGGCGGTGATGTTCCGGCACCAGGATTCGGAGTGCTGTCGGGATTC